>NW_026057578.1:13317183-13663185 GCF_023721935.1 Panthera uncia | reverse complement strand
ATGGATGGATAGACGGATGGTCAGATGGGGGATGGATGGACGGATGGATAGATGGATGGATAGACAGATGGATGGTCAGATGGGGGATGGATGGATGGCTGGGTGGTGGATACCTAAGATTCATTGGCCCCAGGCTATCTTCACTGTTTCCCCAGCAATATCTTGCAGCTCTTGAGAACAATCTTAGAGTAACTGGACTATACAGCACTCACAAACAAAAGCCCTTGGCCTCCCAGAAGTCTGGACATGACTCCAGAACCTCCTGACAGCCCAGTATAAGGACAGAGACCCAACAAAGTCCTCAGGTCAACCTCTGAGGCTGAAGGTATCTGCCTATCCAAGGGTTTTAGAAATCAGAGGGCCGCCATTGGGATTCCTTTCAGTTGCAAAGGACAAAAACACAACAAAGGGGCTTAAACAAAACACAAAACAGAACTCTCTGGCTTCCTTGACTGACAAGTTTCGGGATGCGTGACCTCAGTCACCCCCCACACTCCCATCCCAAATGCAGAACTCAAAAAATGGCTTTAAAATTTTTAATCCAGTCTTTTCTCTCCATCCTTGGACTCTTTAATTTGGTTTCATTTATAGGCAATAGTCCACATGCCTAGGGTAGGTTTCCATTGATACAGCATTAGTTCCTAATGCTCACAGTTGGTGAGTTTGAGCCCCGCATCAGGCTCTGCGCTGACAGCGTGGAAACCTGCTTGGGATTCTCTCTCTCCCTCTCTCTGCCCCTCCCCTGCTCGCACTTTCTCACAAATAAACAAATAAATAAACAAACAAGCAAACACTTTTTCTAATGACTTAATTCAAAGAGGGTCAATTTCACTCATACGTTGAGATGCCATTTTCCACATCAGATTGAGAAAAGTTTGGAAGCTGTAGGACTCCTAGGAGCAGAGGAGCTGTGGGCCCTTCGGAGGCTGCTGGTAGAAGCTGAAATTGGCACTTTGCACAACTCCTAAAGAGGGAAAGGCGGCAATATTTATCCAACTTGTAAATCTTGTCAGCAATTCCGCTTCTGAGAATTTATCTACAGCTATATCTACGTAGGTGTGAAAACTCCATACAGACTTATTTTCTACAACACTGTTGGGAGTAGCAAAGAATGAAAACAACCCAAATACCCATCAGTGGTGAACGGGGTTAGATTACAATATGGCCACATAATGGAGTACCGTGCAACCACGAAAAAGGACAAGAATATTCCTATGGATCCGTTTGGGAAGATCTCGTGGACACAGAAGTACAAAGGGCCAGTTTCGGAATGGCACGTGGCACTTTTTGTGTAAAAACGAGGAAAAAGTAAAACCTGCACGATCATATTGGCAGAAAGAAACTTGGGAAGAAGATATAAGAAATTAATAAAAAGCAACCCGTAGGGACTATCAGACATACGGGTAAGGGGTAGAGTGCCTTATTTATATATTTCATGCTGTGAATCAGTTACTATAAGACTGTCTTAAAGATCAGGGCACGCCTGGGTGGCTCAGTCAGTTAAGCGTCTGACTTTGGCCCAGGTCATAGTCTCACAGTTTGTGAGTTCGAGCCCCTCATCGGGCTCTGGGCTGCCAGCTCTGTGCCTGGAGCCTGCTTCGAATTCTGTGTCTCCCTCTATCTCTGCCCCTCCCCCACTCACATTCTCTCTCTCTCTCTCTCTCTCTCTCTCTCTCTCTCTCCTTCAGGAGTAAATAAACATTAAAACAATAAAATAAAAAAGAGATCACAGGATCTGTCCAGTGAAACATTTAGGGTCCAAAAAGCAGCCTCTTGTCCAGGGGGTAAACACTGAGGGTCTTTCTGGGGGTTGAGACTTTCTGTGACTTTCAGAATACCCGGGGTGGGGTTGCAGGGTCAGCGATGGGGGTTTCTCTCCTCCTCAGACGCTGGTTGGAGTCCAGAAGGAAGCCTTAGGGTGATGCAGCAGAGTAACCAGAAAGGTGTGGGGGGTGCTGTGGCCACATCCGAGCAGGTGGCCCTGGAGCTCAGTCCTGGATGGTGAGAAAATCCAGGGAAAGCACTCCAGGGGGAGACACAGGAAGTACACAGCTTGCGGGCAAGCAAAGCCTCGGACCTGGAGGGAAACAAGGGGAACCTGGAAAGACTGGAGCTGAGGACGAAGGTCATGGGGTGGGAAGGTAAGGCCCCGGCGGGTGTGGTTGGATCCTTTTGGTTCTGAATTTGGAGTTTTACTGGAGTTGGCATTTGATTCTCAATCCGATGAGAACACACCCGAGAGTTTTAATCAGGAGAGTGGCCTGATCTGATTTACATTTTTAAAAAATCACCCTGGCTACTGGGGGCGGGGGGGCCACGGATGGTTTGAAGGGAGAAGGATGGAGGTAGGGTGTCTGGTCAAAAACAACTGGGGTTCCTCATAAACTTAAAGGAGACGTTTAAATTTCATTGTATAACCTACACACAGTTTCCTGCACAAAACCCAAGCGTGCATCTTGGTGTATTGTTACCTAGGATCACACCGGGTAACCACCACTCAGACAAGATGGAAGAGGTTTCCAGGCCCCCAGAAGGCTCCCTCGCGCCCTTCCCGGCCTCTACCCACATTCCACCGCTGTCCCGATTCCTGACCAGTCAGTCTCCCCACGGCGCTTTCAGCCCCCGTCGATGCCAGCTCAGCGCTGGTAAAGCTATGCCTGCCGGTGACCACCAGAGGGCAGTGCGACCCCACAGCTGGCCGGAGCCAGCAGGTGCCACTTCATTTAAAAGGCCTGAAAATGCAGGGCTGCCCTTGAAAAGATTCAGAAAGCACTGCCATCAGGCCGTGCCCGTGCTTCAGCGATGGCTTCGACGAAATGACAGCGCCGTTGACATTGCGTCCAGGCCTAAGACTTGATCCATTGACCTGCCGCGGCCACGATGGGGATCCCAGCAGACAGCTGTGTCTACGCGGAAAGGCAAAGGGACGCGACGGCGGCCACAGCCCTGCGAAGGGCAAGAACAAGCTGTTCCTGTGTTTAATAATGTGCGTGTGATCAGAGTTAAAGCTGTTTGGGAAAAAATGCCGGGATTTCTTTTTATATCCTGAAGTCCATTCAAGGGCAGTGCTAAGCCAAATACAGCCAGATCCGGACTGTAAAATCCAGCAGGGAGTATTTGGCCCCAGATGAAGTACTTGGTAAACCCTGGCTGTGGGTGAGGTGCCCTTGCAGACCCCACCCCCTACTCCATGGGTAGCGGAGTTGGCAGAGTCCCTGGCCTCTTTGGTCGTGGCCCTCGGATCCTGCTGGCCACCGGGCGTGGTTGAATGAGAAGCTGCAAACGCAAGCCCGGCTTCTGACATCTATTAAGCACCTGCTCCGTCCCAGGCACTGGGCTAAGCAAGCCCTCGACCTGCATTAGCTCCTTCCAGTCTCACCACCGCCCGTGGCCCTGTCTGGAGACGAAGGATCGTGTGGTGATCAGGCCGTGGACACTGGGTTAAATCCCGGTTCTTCCTGTTACTATCTGCGGGAACTTCACCCTCTGGACCTCCCTCTTCAGCTGCAAAACGGGGGTGACAGTAGAACCCACCTCACGGGTCATCGACAGCACCAGATGCACACAGACACCACCAGCACCTGGAACACGGGCTCTCGGACTTTTCTGATGCGTTGCACAGTGAGAAGTCCATGTTCCATCCGACCGAGGACCGCGTATGGACGTGTACGTGTGTGTGAATACGAATGTGTATGCATCGTGTGTGTCTAAAATAGGTTTCACAAAGCGATGCCCACCCATATTACCACGATGCGTCCTGTTACATTCCATCCTGTTCTATTTCGCCCTCAAATGAGGCAGGTCACGATGCACTAGATCAATTTCGCTCACAACCCATTGTTTGCAAAATACTAGTTTCGAACAAGGTTTGGCAAACGAAAGCTCATCATCCAATTAACTGCCGTCTTTGTAAGCCCCGTTTTACAGAGGGGGGAAACTGAGGCCCAGAGAGGTGTTGTGGCTTGCCCCTGACCTTGCAGCTGGAATGTGGCAGAGCTTGGACCCCAACCCAGCATCTCTGACTGCTAAATTAGTGTTCTTGGGTCAAGGTTGCCCACTGGTGGCTCACATTTAAAACTTGAGAGATTTAATTCAAGATCTACTTCTCTCCAGAAACAGCGGAGGATTATGCCAATCCTGAGCCTGCGTGCACACGTGGTCAGCCGGAGCCGCCCCGCAGCTTCCCCTTTTCACTGCGGCTCCTCGCCAGGCTCGCTGTTGACCACAGTCCCCGCCACACCCTGTTGTCTCCCCACCACACCATTTACCATCACACATGGCAGCTGTTTTTTTTTCCATAGTGAAGAGATGCTTTTCTATCAAAAGAGGATACGTAAAGGAAATTCCCTTCTGCAAAGCGAAGGGATGCCGGGACTCAGTTGTACAAGCTGTCTAGAACCCAGCTGACCTGGCCTTGGACCGGGCCAGGGGGGCAATGGTTTTCCATTAATATCGCTCCCCGACGAGAGCCCTGGGCCAGAGGGCAAAGCCAAGGGTTTGATCCCAGGCCGCGACTCTGGGTGAGAAAGGACTCGTTCAGGTTCAACCATGGCTCCTCCTTCTGCTGAGCCTTCCCGAATCGAGAGGCTGGAAAGCTGAAAACTTCTGCAGGCTCCCTTACAGCCAGGGGTCTGGAGCACCGAAGGGTCCACAGAGCAGTTGCGTTCACAAGAGACTTGTATTTGGTACCGCGTAAGTGTGTCAGTGGGAGAGAAGGGAGGCCGCACCCAGGGCATCCAGCCAGCAGGTGCAGGCCAGAGCAAAGCTGGCGCCCGGCAGGACCCAGGAGCTGGGCAGCTGCTACCAGATGGACAGCGATGCTTCCTGATCCTGCGGGAGGAGCGGCCCGGCTCCTCACCGCCCACCCCGTGGCCAGTCCCTCAGCGCGGCAGCCTCAGTCCTCCCTGCGATCCTGCAGACACTCATGTGTCGCATCCAACCAGGGAAGCAGCCAGATTTGGCCCATGGGTTTGGGGTAAGAAATGTATTATGGGAGTTCGACCTTCTACAGGGGTCAGAGGAGTTCAGGAAGTGAAATTCTGAAAAGTGGCACCTGGAATCACCAGTGAGGCATGTCCGGCCACCAAAGTGAGTCTGCGGAGAGGCTCCGGAAGAGAAACCGATTGGGGACGCTTGGCCTCTGCAGCCAAGCACCCGGGGTGGGCCAGATGTCAGAAACGAGACCTGGGCGCAGCGCGGAGGACAGCAGCGACACGCTGGAGCCCGAGGGCACACTGCACCTGTCACCACCTGTAGCCACGGCGACCTTGCAAGAGAAGAGACGGCTGCTCCCCTTCCGCCTTCAAAATCTCACCCAAGTTCCTCTTTTGGTCAATTCTAACTCCGCACCCTTCAAAGAAAGGGATTCTGGGAAACGTAGTTCTAGCCCCACCAGCTTGACTCAAGTCGCACTACGGACGGGTTTGCTCATGAAACCCTCGCGCTCTACCTGGCTGGGTGAATTCTGCTCTCACAACTGACCTGACAGAGACTGCGGGCAATTCTGCGGTGGCGGCTATCGATGCTTTTGTCAACCCAAGGCCTTTTGTTTGCACAATTTCCTACCTTAGGAGCCTGCGGCCGAAGCAACCTGAACCTCACCTTCCCGGCCTTCCTTGCAGTTGCAAGGGAAGCATGTGACCTAGACTCAACCAATCAGATACAGCCAGCTGCAGACTCAGCCAATCAAATACCCTCCAAATGGTATTTGCATTTAGACCCAGAGCAACCTGGGTTTACCCGATCCAGATGACGAAGCCATGGAATTCTGCCAAGTGCATTGAGAAGTGCGGGATGCAATCTAGCAAGGAGGCAAATGGGACATGCCCCGTGCCACTGGGGACAGTTGTGATGTCTGGGCCCAGTGACAGTGACGGGAACGTCCTGCCATGTAACCTGGATGTTGTTTGTGGCTGTGCAATCTCCTAGCCAGTCTCTCTGGCCCTCCCTCCTGGAGATCTGTGAATCACATAATGCCCTTTTATAAACTCCTTTCCTGCTCAGATTACGTAGAGTGTTGTTTGCAACTAAAAACCTGACCACATTTAGGGGCGCCTGGGTGGCTCAGTCAGTTAAGCGTCTGACTCTTGGTTTTGGCTCAGGTCATGATCTCATGGTTCATGAGTTCGAGCCCCACATCAGGCTCTGTGTTGACAGCTCAAAGCCTGGAGCCTGCTTCGGATTCTGTGTCTCCCTCTCTCTCTGCCTCGACCCCATTCACACTCTCGCTCTCTCTCTCTCTCTCTCTCAAAAATAAATAAATGTTAAATACAACAACAACCCAACGCCCTGAACCCCTGAGTCTCAGTTTCCCAAGCTGCACTTAGGAGCAGAACAATCCCCACCTCGTGGACAGTTGAGGGGAGTCAGGGAAAGGGGGCCCAGAAGGCATTTTGTAAACTGACCACAGTGTCCCAGACACTGGGGCAGTTTCATTCGATGGGTCACAGTGCTCATTCGGGAAGCAGGTGGTCCAGTTTGAACCCTGGCTCTGGCACTAACCTGCTATGTGACTGTGGGCAAGTCGCATTCCCCGTCCTGCCCCATGGAGTGATCAGAAGACCTAAAGATTACAGCACAGGAAACCTCAGCTCAGGGCTCAGCATGGGGGCGGGGGGGGGGGGGTGGTGAGCCCGCCCCAGTGATGCTGGAGGGTACATGGGTGATCTTTGCTTCCCTGGATTAAAGAAAGTAAATAGGGGCGCCTGGGTGGCTCAGTCGGTTAAGCGGCCGACTTCGGCTCAGGTCATGATCTCGCGGTCCGTGAGTTCCAGCCCCGCGTCGGGCTCTGTGCTGACAGCTCAGAGCCTGGAGCCTGCTTCCGATTCTGTGTCTCCCTCTCTCTGACCCTCCCCTGTTCATGCTCTGTCTCTCTCTGTCTCAAAAGTAAATAAAACGTTAAAAAAAAAAAAAAGTAAATAATAATGTCGATGGTGTCCTGATGTGCCCTGGTATGAAAGTTGAAGTCTGGAAAACATTTCTATGTTTGAAACACAACTCTGATTAATGCCACTCAATTGTAAATTTAAAAACGGTTAAATGGGCAGGAGGCGCCCGCGTGGCTCAGTCAGTTCCGCGTCTGACTCCGGATTTCAGCTCAGGTCGTGATCTCACAAACCGTGAGATCAGGCCCCGTGCTGGGCTCTGCACTGACATCAGGGACGGGGCCTGCGTGAGATTCTCGTCTCCCTCTCTCTCTGCCCCTCCCCCACTTGTGCCTGTGTGTGCACTCTGTCAAAAATAAACATTTTTTTAAGTGGTTAAAAGGGCAACGTTTGCTGAATTTTACAACTTTTTTTAAAGAAATCAATAATGTACTATACCAAAAATCATTGAATTACACACTTCAAGTGGGTAGATCGTACGGTATGTGAATTGCAACTCAATAAAGCTGTTAAACCGCCCACATGGCTTCCCATCCCTTTTGGAGCACGGTGCAAACCCCAACTTCTCTCCCTGTCTCCCTCTCTGAGCTCATCGGCCCCCGCCCCCACCTGGGATCCCTCCATTCTGGCCTCCCTGGCCGGCCTTCCCTCCCCGCAAGAGGCCGGGTCCCCGCCTCAGGCCTCTTGGGTGCCTTCTTCCTTCTGCCCGGGATGTTAGCAGCTCTCGGCTCAGCCGCGCCTTCGGATCACTGAGCAGCCTTCCGTGACAGACGCCCAAGCCCCACCTCCGGGAGTGGGAGGTCGTTATTCCGGGATAGCAGGTAGGGTCTCACCAGTCACCGATTTCACATCTTGCTGGGTGCTTCTAATGATCTGCCAGCATTAACGACCGCTGCCCTCGTCGTCACGGCTCGGTACCCCTCCTTCAGGTTTCTGCTCGCCGTCCAGCTCCCTGGGGGGGGGCGTGCCCAATCACACCCTGCCTCCCTTACTCACCTGATGCAACACCGTCCCGCCTAGGACTGCATCCTATGCCTATTTGCTTCCCGTGGAGAGTGTCAGAGGGAGGAGCAGAGAGGCCGTTCAGTGCTGTGTCCTCAGTGCTTAGTTCATGCGGCGTCCGGGGAAGCAGCTGTCATCCGAATGAACTTTGGCCCAGCTTCTCTCTGTCCCCGGTGGTCCAGCTCGGGCTCTGTGGGGCTGCAGTTCTAGGCGGTGGCCACCAGGTGGCGAGAGTACCCAATCGCGTTCCAGGCCGCGGCAGCAGGCCCTGCCCCCACGCCAGGCCACTGGTCAAAGTAGCGTGGGCGAGGGCCATGGCCGTGGCCGTGGCCGTGGCCGTGGCCGTGGCGGACCCCACTGCGTCCTCCTTCTTCTCCTTTGTAGATTCAAAGTCATCGGGCATCGGCAGACACTCGACCGGGACCAAAGCCAGAGAGGAAGGTCCTGCAGCCCTGTCCTCCCAAGTCCTCCTCCTCTCGCCTAGCCACTCACAGACCCTCTGGTGCAGCCTCGGGGACCCCGGGGCCACTGTTTGGGGACCGAGGACCCGTGCACTGGAGGCTGTGACATGCACGGTCTTCTTACATCCCAGGATCACGTGTCCACAGGGGAACAAAGGGGCCCCAGACCTGAGCCTTAGGGAGCAAAGCCCGAGGCCTCAGGTTAAGTAGAAAAGGAAAACAACACAGCAGGTCGGGGGTCAGGTGCTGCCCCGTTTCTGTTCCAAAAGGAAGGAAACCTGCCTCCCCGCGAGGGTCCGTAAATACAGACTGAGGGATGCGGAGGAGGGGGCCCTGGGAGAGCCAGCGAGGCTGGGAGCACACCCGTGGCTTTTCAAATTTGAGGCATGGACCTAGCCCCATAAATAGCAAATTCAACATTTTTTTAAAGGCACCGGTTTCTCTACCGCTGAGTAAGCCACGTTATCCTCTGGTGTCTCTCCTCTCTGGGAGGCTGCAGCGGCGACCGCTGGGGGCAGGGTCCGGGGGCCGAGGTGTCCCTGCTCAAATGTCACCCCAACTCTAGGAGCTCTGTAGCCTTCCAAGCTCTCGCGACACAGCAGTGACCGGATCAGCCTTCCCCTCACAGAGCTCACGTTTGAGTGGGAAGTCATAAATATGTATGAACTTTGCTCAAGGACATGAAAACCAGGAAGAGACAGAGGATAATGGGGGGAGGGGAGTGGCTGCTTCAAGAGGTGACGTCTGAAAGCTGATGCCAGCGACAGAGGGTGTGCCAGGCCAAGGGCACAGCAAGTGCAAGGGCCCCGGGGGCCGAGGCTGGAGCCGGCTTGCTGGAGCTAAAAAAAAAACAGGGCGACAGTGCGGTCCTGCTCACAGCCTCCACCTCTTCCCCTAAAGGGGGCTGTGTCCCCCGCCCCTCTGTGGACTTCAAATGAGAAGGGAGGTGCCCATCCGTGCCCAATGAAAGGAAGCCGAACAAATTTTTAACTCAAAAAAAGACAATGCCCATTTACTGGAAAGAGCACTTTAATAGGAGTCCAATTAGAGTCTTTCACCAGCTCCATGGCCTTGAGCTACCTTTTTTTTAATACTTATTTTGAAAGAGAGAGAAACAGAGAGATACTAAGGGCAAGGAAGGGAGGGGCAGAGAGAGAGAGAGAGAGAATCCCAAGCGGGCTCCGCATTGTCAACGCAGCGCCCGATACGGAGCTCGAACTCACCAACTGACCTGAGCTGAAATCAAGAGTCAGGCGCCTAACCAACTGAGCCGCCCAGGAGCCCCTGAGCGGGTTACTTCTTTGGGCCTATTTCTAGACAAACCCATGGTGGGTGACATTAGGATGGTGAACAGCCCCTTCTGGCTTGGCTTACACCACACGAACGCGGTGGGCCACAGACCCCGGGACGTCCGGTGCCCTCTACACCGAAGGAGCAGCCACGCCCCCACCTTGCGGCTCATCAGCCACGCGAAGCTCACAGCGTCTTCGTACCCACTGGTCCCCGTCTGGGACGCTCACCCAAACTCATCTTCCCGCAGCCAAGCTCTTCGTTCTGACCTGGGGTCAAAGGTCACCTCCAAAGACAAGCCCCAGAACAGTCCCAGTGAGAGCAGCCACCTGTCAGCCCTCGGTCCTTTGAACATATCCCCATCGTGTTCCTTCCACAGCAGTGGTCAGCGCACGGCCTGCGGCTTGACTCCAGCCCATTCCCTGCTTTGGTACGGCCCGTGAGCTGAGAATGGGGTTTACATTTTTAAATGGTTGAGCAAGAAACATCTTGTGACCCAGGACAGTTAAATGACCGGGGTGTCCCTGAGCAGAGTGGGGGGGTCACACGCTCCCCAGGGAGCTCGCCTAAGCTCAGGCCCGCCATCCAAGCCACAGAAAGACCGTCGCCTCCCCTCGCTGTCTTGCTAAGACTGGTCAGGGTTTCCCCCTTGTTTCTCGGTCTCTGTCAGTAAATTCCAAGGAGCCAGGGCTTCCCGGGAAAAACGCCCACCGGGGGCCCTTCACTTCCAGTGTGCCCGCCGCCCGTGGGGATCCTTCCTGTGCTCCCACGGCCCCGACTCCTGTGCTGGGGCGTGCGAATCGGACACGGCCATCCCGACCGAATGGAAAACTGCGAAGTTGAGGACGACCGAGCCATTTTTCCAAAACAGTTTAATTAAAAAAAGGTGAAGAATCTGAAAAAACCGGGGGGAGGGGTGGAACCCAAAAAAGCACACCGTGGGAGTGCACTGGCTCAGTCACAAAGAAACGCCGTCATCAAAAAAGATATTTAAGTTTAATACAAATTTTATACAAAGAAAATGTGAAAAAATACTTCCATATGCTAAAAGCAATTAGGCTTCGCAAATAAGGCCAGCTAGGCTATTTTTTTTTTTTTTTTGACACCTGCAATTCACAAATGTTCTTTCTCTCTTTTTCTTCTATACTCTCTTTTTAGTTCTTCTCTAATATGTATGGGGAACTAGCTGGAAACTGTACAATTCACATCCTCTTATCAACAATGAAGAGAAAGTAAACAGGACTAAAATATACAACAGAATGTACTGGAATGATACCGTACAGTTAATTTTCTCATATACATACATCACCTTTTTGCTTTGTTCAATGCGTTTTGTTCGACACAACATACAAAATGGTACTACCGTATACGTAGTGTGACATGTGACAGGGAGTGTGGCCGGCGTCTGGCATTCTCTCCCACTGCCTTTGTTTCATGCTTACATAAAAACGTAAAATCCCATCGTATAAATAATACATACATGCTTCATCCCGGACTCCCATGTCCTCTGCGTGCATCCTGCCTTTGAGTTTCTCACTTCCAAGAGGCACAGCATCTCTTACCAAGTATGTGTGAGTGTGTGTAAAAGGAACCACAAAGCAAAGCAAAGACTTCTCTTTGTTCCAGAGCTTAGGACGCCTAACACTTTCTCTGCTCTCTTCGGCTGAGCTGAGCGGGGCTTGCTTCTTCTGTGTATCTTCTGTAAACAAGGACCTGATTTCTTCCCTTTTCGAGTAGTCATTGCTGAAATCACACAAAATAAACTAGCTTCTCCCTGTCCTTCGGGGCCAGAGAGCTTGCATTTTATAACACAGTAACGTAGTATTGGAAAGGGGCCAATGGCTTGACGTGATGTGCCCACGACGGCACAGATCCTGTGCCGAAAACTCCTGATTCCAATGTGCTGCATACAGACGTATGAATGAAAACGGCTCACTTTCCCCCGGGGCGTCCAAGGACGAGGGCCTGTGTGCCACGGCGGTCCTGGGGCCTAGTCACCATGCCACAGGGACAGCCGGGCTGACCAACCATCCCTCCTCCTCCAACGTCAAAACATTCCTTTTGTGGTTGGGTGTTTCTTGTTTTTTTAATCGTTTTTCTTTTTCTTTCTTCTTTTTTTTTTTTTTTTTATAAGTTAAAGTCAATACAAATATAAAAAGGGGAAGGTACTCTAGGTTCAATGACATCCACAAATTGTACATTATTTACATCTAAAGCATAGATTTCGTGTGGGTCAAACAGTCCTCAGTCAATGCTAATGCCGGACGCACTGTAGTGTGGGCTGCCCTCCGAGTCGAGGGCCAAGGCCAAGTCGGGGTGTCTGGAATTCTCAAGTCTGAAGGAGGCTCTCCTGTCTCAGGTTTCCTTGCCGCTTCCTGTTGCCCTGGTGTCTGGTTTCTTCTTCCTCCACGGGGTGGGTGGCTTGTGTCGCGACTTGTCCCTAGTCCCAGAAGGTGTCCAGCCGAGACTCTTTCGGGAGGAGGCTCTTCGAACTGGCACTGGCGTTGTGCTCGGAGCGTGTGGATCCTCGCTTCTCGTCGCTGCTGCCCCAGCAACTAGACTTACTGCCCCGGGAATGGTCTGTGGAGGAGAAGCAACAAGAAGCGACGTTGAGCCTTCCCGCCACCTCCACCGCAGCAGAGCCACCCGGCCCCCTGCCCCGCGGCTCCCCTCCGGGCGGCCTCCCGCCGCCTCCCAGCGCACGTGGGTCTCTAGAGCACAACTGTACGGCCGGTTAGACAAACACAAGGGCACCACATCACAGAGGATCGAGATGGGTGATGAGGGCACCGAAGTGCCCAGGGAGGCACCTCTCACGCGGTACCTGGAACCACAGACCTGCGGTCATGACAGAAGGACACCAAGCACTCAGGTGCTTCTGTGTCCACACCGGCTGCTGGAAAAAGGCACCAAAATGTGGCGATATTTTTCCTTCCTCATATCAGAATTTCTTCGGTCAATTTACAGACAACTCGAAAAGCAGACCTATAACCAAACCACCTAAGGCAGAGGATCACAGAGGAGGAGGAGGAGGAGGAGGAGGAGGAGGAGGAGGAGGAGGAGGGAGAGGCCAGAATGGTTATGTCCGGCTGGACACACATACACCCACGGACTCCCATCAGGGACAGGCTGCAGGGTCCCTGGAGGGTACAGAACCAGAGTTAAGACCCAGGACAGCTTCGAGGACGCGTGACCACAAAAAGCTCAACGGTGGCTGAGAAGATCCGAGGCAGGTGAAGGAAGAGGCAGAGGAGGGAGTCCGTAAGCTGCCGCGCAGCTCAGCTCAGGCCAGCACGGGTGACGGCAAGGGACCCGTCAGCATGCCAAGGCCCCATCAAGCCTGGGATCATCTGCCAAGTTCAGAGAGGCTGGGATGAGATTTTGTTTTTAAATCTCTGGAGGTGGGATGGTAACATTCAAAGAAGCCAACGGTCAAGCTCGGGGACAGAATGAGAGTGAGAAAGGGACCAGATCAGAGCCGGGGAATGCCATTTCTTACCGCCTGGTACCAAGGAACGTGTACACTTAGTCATGTGTTCCTGTTTTGGAAGACAAGTGGCAAAGAGAGAGAAAAGTCTCCAAAGTGATGTGTTCATTCAGGAGACTTCTCTTTGGCCATTTGCATCAGTGACCAAAAGGGGGCAGTATTCTGGCAGGCAGTCCTGAATCCACCTCCTCCTCTTCCTGGTTCTTCCCTGCCCGTGAAGCCTACGCGGATGGTTCTTCTCGAAGGTCTCTGGGAAGCAGTGCGCTCGGTCATCGTCCAACAAGACAAAAATCCCACAACGGTGCAGTCAGGTGAAGGCAGACACCGGGCCTGAGCTCAGCACGGCACCTGCACCACGGACCGGGCCGGCCACCGTCCACGGGACCTGGGCCCTCACGCAGACGGGACAAGGGGCACTGGCTGGTTCGGCCAATCACCGCAGGGGAGAATCGGGACCTCTATGGACAAGGCCGAGGCTGATCCCTTCCACGAAGCACACCGTACACTCTGGCTCTCGTCTCCTACCGCGGTTTTCAGCGGCCACGAGGGGCCCAGCTGAGAAGAGCGGAGGCCAGAGCGAGACGCGCCGCTCACAAGGACGGCAGAAAACAAGACGACGACGACGCACGCACAGCCCGAGGCTTCCGCGGGTCCCGGCCGCGTCGGTGAGGCGGGGCCGTACTTCCCCTTCTGGGCTGGGTAGCCGGGGCATGGCCGGGGCGCGGGCGGGTTGCTTGCCACACAGCTGCCGTGGGCTGAAGAGACGCGGCCCAGGCAGCCTCGGTGTCCGTCAGGGAGCTCAGGTCGCCACAAGCCAGGCACCCGCTACGCACTCAGCACCGTTAGCCCCGTTCTCTCCGCGCCACTCTCCGACCCGACGCCCTCACAGCGACGAGGGCTTCTTGTCCTAATGGGCATTTTTAAACCACGAAAGGGGGGGGGGTCACTGGACGCAGCACTGCATTACAGGCAGGAAGCGAGGTACCCAATGGCACAAAAGCAACTCTATAGGCCACAGTCTTCAGCATGTTGGAAACGCAATTCTCAGAACCACCAGCTCTGCCAACAGCCTAATCCGACCAGCAAAACCAGAGGTGCGAGAACCACACTAAGGCGGGAAACAGCACCCAAGGAATCCGGATTCTTTTGGGGGAATGAAAACTCTACCGTAGCCAAGCCTGACGGAGGACAAGGCCGGGAGGGGAGGGCAAGGAAGGTGCCACAGTGAGGACTGAGCAAGGGGCTACAGATGACGTATCGAGTGACCAACGTCCTCGGCCACGACGATGGGACCGCAATAAATAACATCTGGAAACGAAGAGCCAGAAATTAGTGATATGAAAGGAGTTTCAATAAAATAAGGGGCACGGTGAAGAGCTTGGTGGGGAAATCACGAAAGGTATGACAAGACAAGGAAACAGGAACTGCAGGAGAGAGCACAGCCGTGCCACAACGGAACCGTCATCATGGCACTCGGCGGGCCGGGCAACGCACAGCACGCTCAGGATGGCGGGCGCCCGGGCTGAAGTTCTCCGGCTTGGCCCACTACCGAGCGTGGGGCGGTTAAGGGTCAGAATGCCCTGTTCTCAACCTCGAGGAAGGGAAGTCACAGTGAAGCAGAGGGCGGTCTCAACACGGTCACGGCGGGGGGGGGGGGGGGGGAGGGGGGGGGGGGGGGGGGGCGCGCCGAGAGAGGGGTCCACAGTCGCTGTCGCTAGTGCTCAAATCCAGAACTAAAGCATGAGTGTTGTCCTTGACCCATGGAACCTCCAGAGCACAGAAATGGTGACATCCTTCATTTGGGAGGAAGGGGAGAAGAGCGGTCATCAGTGACCCCAACCCTCACCTTCATAAACCAGAAGTCAGCAAGCAAGGTCTAAAACTAACGCTCAGAAATAGGAGCACAGGGAAATACGTTATTTGTAAGGAAGGAGGGAAGTACCAGAGACATCACTGGGGACAGGGCCTAGGAACTGTCTCTGTACTATAACTATACGCATGTTTTACTTCGAAATCTTAAAACTATTATTTATTTGGGGGGGGGGGGGTGCCCACAGAGAGAGAGAGAGAGAGAGGGAGGGAGAGAGAGAGAGAATCCCAAGCAGACTCCACGTTCTCAGCACAGAGCCCGATGTGAGGCTTGAACTCAGAAACCATGAGATCGTGACCTGAGCTGGAATGGAGTCAGATGCTTACCCGACTGAGCCACCCAGGCGCCCCTAAAATCTTAAAAGACAAGCAAATAGCAAGGAAGCACGTACCCCCACGGAACCTTTCTCCCGCCCCCAGACTCCTCACCACACCCTCCCGGCACCAGTAGGCACGGAGAACCCCGGTGTGTCCAAAGCCCTCTTTCCTCCACAAGGTTTCATCTGCACGGTCACCAACATCAGGAGCTGGCGGAAGTTAGACGTACGAGGAGTTCGAAGAGGACAGCGAACGAGTCAGCGTTTCTGCTCTGACACAAGTACCGGCTTGGGTGAGAAACAGAGCAAGGGGGAAGACAGAAGACACCGTCCTGACTGGGCCCCGGGCACCTCCGTCTCCCTCCTGCTCACACTCTGGGCTGTCGTGGCAACACTTCCTGGAAAACGCTCCCTCTCCTCCAGTTTCTGACAGGGAGCACCACGGTGCTCCCCCTCGGCTAATATGCCTTCCGTCCCGCCTCGTCCCGCCTCCGAAACGCGGACGCCTCCTGAGTGCGGTCCCGGATGCACCTCTTCCTTTCGCCAAGACCCGCAGAGAAGGTCCCTCCTGCTGAGGACACCCTGGGATTCTAACCTTGTCTCTTTGCGAGACAAGGTCTCAAAACACCATTTAGAATTTAAAAGCTCCGCGGTTATTCAGGGCTTAGGGCTCGGTGGTGACCGGACCGAACGAGTCTTACGGAAACGTCTGCCTGGGCTGGGGAAGGAGGCAGGGCAGCCTGGAGGCCGTGCCGTTCGTTCAATATGGTGGCCACTAGCTCCGCGATGCTATTTAAATAAAGTAATATAAAATGTTAAATTCTATTCCTCAGTTACGTCAGCCACAGTTCAAGGGTCCGACAGCCATGTGTGCAGGCGACTACCACAGGGAACGGGGCGGATACAGAACCACGCCATCACTGCAGAATGTTCTGGGGGACAGCACCGCTCTAGGGGCAGATGCAGGGTGTCAAGGAAAGAAGCTGGAGGCACAGGAGGATATTTAAATGCCTAAGGAAGGAAGCAGCTGAACACGACATCTGGCTACGACAGAGGCTGGATACGGAAAGGCCGGCGAGGCTGGAAGAAGGCGTGAAGGAGGCCTGGGTGCTGGAAGGGGAGGCAGGGCCTGGCTGTGCTCCCCGGAAGGAACAGGCAATGCCACGTGCTGTCAGTGACATTGGAGGGATGGGCTGGGAGGTCTGAAACAGAGAACTGCGGAAGCTGCCCTTGTGGAGAGTGCAAACAGAGGCTGAAATGCAACGAATTTGGTAAGATGACCAGGCAGATGGAAATGTGTGCTTCTGAGGTCAGCGGTCAAGATCAGCGTGTGTGGTGGAATGAGTGTGTCCCGAGCGATCTTCTCTGGCTGAGCTCCAATGCTGGCTGCAGGGGAGTTAAGAGATAGATGGCTGGGGTCTGAGCAAGGCAAGGTTTTGCCAAATGGACATGTGGAGAAAACCAGAAGGTGTGGGAGACTGGGTTCCATTAGCAAGGGTGCTGCTGGGAGGAGCCGTGGAAACCAAGCTGGGGAAGGAGGGAGGTGAGGAAAGGAAACAGTTAGTAGATCTGGAAGCTGGGGCAGTGGGGAGAAGCCACATCTACAGCCCTGACTTTCCCCAGGCATCGGTGCCTTATCAGCTGAGCCACACAAAACGGCCAACCGTTTTTGACTCACGATTTCCTAGGGGTCAACTTAAGTATTCCCAATGCAGCGGGTGAGAGCACGTGTGGGGTCAGAGAATTCTGGACTGAGGTCCAGGCTCCAGTAGTTAAGTCACTGAATTACTTGTGCATGTAACTTAACTTCTCTGGGCCTCAACGTCCTCGTCTGCATAATGGGAACAGTAACTTCTCTCACCGAAGTTGGGAATAAACACAATGAAGTGTCCAACCGCTTCATGCTCTTCTCCTAAGCACCCATTAAATGCTCTTCTGACTTCCCTTAAAGCTCCAGAAGACAGGGGCGCCTGGGTGGCTCAGTCGGTTGAGCGTCCGACTTCGGCTCAGGTCATAATCTCATGGTCCGTGAGTTCAAGCCCCGTGTCGGGCTCTGTGCTGACCGCTCAGAGCCTGGAGCCTGTTTCGGATGCTGTGTCTCCCTCTCTCTCTGACCCTCCCTCATTCATGGTCTGTCTCTCTCTGTCTCAAAAATAAACGTTAAAAAATTTAAAAAAAAAAAAAAAAAAAAAAAAAAAGCTCCAGAAGACAGGAGTTGTCTGCCTTATTCACCCCTAAATCCTCAGCCCTAGCACAGGACCTGGTCCCAGAGACACTCAACAAACTCTCACACGCCTCCAACCCTCTGCGAAAAGCCTAGCGCCATGCATCCTCCAAGAACCTAAAGCAGAATTCAGGATCTTGCCCTCCCTCCCTTCCCCGATCCCGTCCCCTCCCTGTCCCCTCCCCCCCATCCTGTCACCGAGGGACTCCTCCAAGATTATTTTCTCTGCCTCCACCCAACCAGTACCAAGTCACCAACATCTTCTGCCCCTGGGCTAGGGAATACCTCGTCACCGAGAAGTGCAATAGGGCAGATCTCCCAGCCAGCATCCCGTCTGCAGTCCCCCTGGATGAGACAGATTCCATACTGCCCGCCACCCTCCATGCTTATCCCACCTCGCAGCTCAAAACCTCAACAGCGCCCCCTGTCGGAAGCCATGGTCCCCCTACCCTGGGCCTCGCTACACCACCTGGGCAATTCTGACCCGTCCACAGCCCTCCTACAGCCTGCGTATTCCAGGTTTTTACTCTAAACTCATTTTAAACTTCAATAAAAAAGGAATTGTATATTGCCACCTAGATCGCGGGCAGAAAATCCATAATCCTCACCACAGGTAGAGGGCAGCTCTACAAACACACATAATGAAAACCAAACCGTAGTCTTAACGTCCAGGTAAGTCTTTGCGAAAAGGAGAAACTAGAAAACATCAAAGAGATGTGCAAGGCATCTTAGCGCTAAACTGAACTGTTCTCAGAGATTTAGTCAGGGGGCTGAAGGCAAGGGAGAGGTAGGTTTTCAATAGGCGGTTCAATCGTATTTAATGCCAAGTTCTCATTCTCCCTCAAGTCAGCTCCTGCTACTCCCTCTTAGCCCCGCCCTCCATCTGAATCCCAGTCTCCAGCCCCCTGGGGAAACCGTCCCCACCTATGCAAACAAAGGACATCAACTTCTTCCTTGGGGCACTTAATACAGAGACAGGAAATAAAATTTTCGGCTTTCCGCTTAAGGGAATCATCCAAAGGAGAAAAAGATCCTGGAGCTAAGGGACCTTCAAGTAAGCAAATTGTCCTCAACGGGGGCACCCTCTTTGAACCCTCTGGAATCACCCATAACTCGGAAGGATGCAGGAAAATGACCCTTTGGGCGAGAACAGAGGGTAGCTCAAACCCCACGTAAGAGGAAAAACTAAAAATTTCAGTCTCAGAAAACAGCCCAAAACAGCCTACTGGGTTATTCCCCAAGAAGAAAGGTTTCTACAGAAACATCATCCACCTAAAAAGTTTCTTTTCCCTAAAGGCTCAAGTGCCCTCATCCACTAACTGCGGATGCTGGGACCTCAGGAACAGAGTTCCAGATGGTTTAATTTACTGTGGTCATTTCCCTGAGGGCGGAAGAAATGCCCGAGCTACATGCACACCTCTACCCCACCCCAGGTCAGCAACAGAACCCTCTTTTATGTGGGACCCCCATAAATAAAACAAATGGAGGTAAATACTGATCAGTTTGGAGGGTGCCTGAAAGCTACCTTGCCCAGCCACTCCCTCGCCCCCCCCAACAATGACCTGCCCGGGGCACCCCCAAAGATCCCTAAGGATCCACAGTGGTTGGAAAACCACTGCCATAAACCCTTAAAGATCTCCCTGAGAAAATGGCTTCCCCTCTGCCCGTGAGGAATGTGAGAGCACCGTTCACCCACCAGGGGGCAACATACCAGAGCCTTGGTTGGAGCCTAAGAGAATGGAGGAGGGCGTCTCCCTGGAGCCAGAAAGGTCGAGGGTCTAAAAATACAAAAAGAGAGAGATGGACACAAGGCACGGGGGCCAATGTAGCCCCCCAGGGAAGCCCAGGGATCCATGGGGGTGCTCATCACTGCCCCCAAGGCACCTTTGTGCCCTCTGCCTGGTATGCTCAGGCAGGGGAGGCCAGGTCGGCTGGGGTGGCCCTACACCTGTGCTCTGTCTCCCAGAATGAAGAGGGTGGAACACAGCAATGGGGTGCGCCCTTACTCAACTCTACAGCCTTAGCTTCTAGAACATTCACTGTGCCCTCAACTTCCTTCACTGACCTACCTACCGTCCAGATTTGTGCCACATCCAAAAAGGAGGTATATTACTTCAAAACTATGTCAGCTCGCTTTCATTTCACATTAACCTCTTACCAGGCTATATTGTCAATGAAATCAAAGGGTTTTGATGGCATAAGAACTTAATTCTTCTCCTAAGACACACTGAAATAAATACATGATGACTACGCAGGTAAAACATGATCAATGTGCCACCGAAAATACCTTCTGCAGACGACCCATGTTGCATATGCCACACACTGGGAAGTAGGGGGTGCGACCTTTCCTGGCCAATATGGCGGCTACTAGCACCGTGTGACTGCTTGTATTTGAATTAATTAAATAAAATTTCAAAGTGCGAGAGTCTCTGCTCACACCAACTCCGGTCCAAGGGCTCAACAGCCACGTGTGGCTAGTGGATACCATACTGGGCAGAGCAGACACAGAACACTCCCATCATCACAGAAGGTTCTACTGGACAACACTGTGATAAGCTTTGAGAGTCCCCAGAGAGCAGCTGCCGAATCACACGAATGTCAACTCGGGCTCCGCGTCACTCTGTCCCTGCTCGCATGCCCACTGGTGAAAAGGAGGCCTGCTAAGCCTGTCACCCCCACCAGCAGTCTGACTGCCCCACCTTGAAGACAGACCTCCCACAACATGGGACTTGCAGAGGAGACAGGCATGGGGACAGGTCCTGAGACGCCACCTGGCCCTAAGTGTTGGTGTCACTGGCCAAAGGCGAGCAGCTTACTCACCGAGCCGCTGTCCTTGCTTTTCTCCGTGGAAGGCTCCTTGTCTTTCGAGGTGCTGGCGGCATCCGTAGGGGCCGCCTGTGTGCCAGAAGACTTGTTTAGTGTTTCTGTGTTTACCTCGGCGTCTGCTTCCTGCTGAGGAGCAGTAGCTGGGGGGGAACGGAAGAGAGAAGCCACGTATAAGCTGAGGGCCACGGCTTCCAGAACCACAGGAAGCCGCGCACTGCACGAGGCCACGCCATCGCTCGGAACAACTCTGACCCGACCGCTGTCTGTAACAGAGGTACCTCTGCTCAGTCCCACCCAGGAGAACAGGCCCAAAGTGGCCAGGACTCCAAAGTTTTCCAGAAGCTGAAATTCCAGACATTGTGCGAAAATATGTGAATTTTTAATAGTTCATTAATTCAAGTTTTGTTAAGTCATCCCAGACCCAAAAGCATGGCGGGAGAACAAATGAAGCCCGTCAGCAGAACCAGCCTGGAATTGGGATCTAGCATTACTCATTTCACAATTTCTAATTTTAGATCGATTTTATCCCCGTAGACTTCCTTCCTTCCGAGGCAGGGCTGGGAAACCCATGTGAAAAACGACACGATGGCAAAGACAGAGTCTCTGGAGATGCTAGGAGCTTGGACAAACTGAAAAAGAGCATTTGAGAGGAATTTCGGAAGGACAGACATTATAATGCCACAAAGAAAGGAAAACTGAAGGACATTTTGGCCATCTTGTCATAACAACAACAATGGGTCATCAGACACATTACAGAACGTAGGAGAATTTAACTCTACCGCTAGAAGAGATTTAAAGTAGCCATTAGGAAGACATCTCCCTAAAGGACAAAGGACCCAACAACGTATAGTTCAATACTGCCTTTTTAAAATAACGAAATACACAAGACCTCTCTAGAGCGAGAGCTGGCAACCCAGTGCTACTTGTTTTTGTGAATAAAGTTTTACTGGAACAAAGCCTCGCCCACCACTTACACCTTGTCTATGATTGTCCTCTCCCTAAATCAGTACAGTAGAGCAGCTTCAACAAATCGTAAAATATTTATTCTCTGGACCTTCACAGAAAGCATTTGCCAAATCCAGGCCGCTGGAGTGCTTCTCAATCGTGGTCACCTATCACCTTCCAATTTTTGCCAGTGTGAAAGACACACTGCCTTGTCGTATTATTCATGTATTTTTTTTTTTAACGTTTTATTTATTTTTGAGAGAGAGTGAGACAGAGAGTGAGCAGGGGAGCGGCAGAGAGAGGGAGACACAGAATCTGAAGCAGGCTCCAGGCTCCGAGCTGTCAGCACAGAACCTGATGCGGGGCTCCATCTCGCGAACAGTGAGATCATGACCCGAGCTGAAATCGGACACTTAACCGCCTGAGCCACCCAGGTGTCCCTATTTATGTAATTTTAAATTAAATTCTTCAAAATGGAAAGTAATAAACTAATAAAGCTAATACTATTTGTCAGAAATACAAGCTAACTGTAAAAAACTCTTGATTTCGGCTCAGGTCATGATCTCGCCGGGCATGGGACAAGCCGGGAGTCGGGCTCTGTGTTGACAGCATGAAACCTGCTTGGGAGTCTCTCTCCCTGCCCCTCCACCGCTCGTGCACGCAAACATATTCTCTCTCTCAAAATAAACCAACTTAAAAAAAATAATTAAAGAGCAGGATTTCTCAGTATCAGTACGACTGACATTTAGGGTCAGATCATTCTTCGGCCCGGGGGCGGGAGGGGGGCCCGTCTGGCGCACCGCGCGGGGTTCGGCGGCAGCATCCCTGGCCTCTGCCCTCCGGAGGCCGGCGGCCCGCCCCTCGGTTAGGATGACCACACACGTCTGTGGTCCCTGCCGGCGTCTCGGGGTGGGGACCGAAATCACCGCACCGAGAACCACTGCCACATGAAACGACAGTCCGGGCAAGTAACAGAAGGAGGCCCCACGTTCACAACAGCCGTGCCTCAAGCGTCCGCCGGGCGCGCGCACGCTGCCCGCTCGTGCGTGACGGTCACGGTCGTCCGGCGAGACCGGCCAGGGCCCGGGCAGGCCGCGCGTGGCCGTACCTGACTGCGTACAGGACTTCATGTGCTCGGGCCAGTGGGCCTGCTGGCAGGGGTAGTCGCAGTAGCTGGTGTTCCAACAGCAGTAGAAGATGGCCTCCTTCTTGCAGTTGGCGCACCACTGCTTCTTCTTGGTCTCGTCCACCGCCTGCTGCTTCTCCAGCTCCAGCTGCTTCTTCACCTCGGCGATGAGCCGGTCCCGCTCCTGCTCCAGGCTCTGCCGCATCTCCGCCATGGTCAGCTCTGACGGGCGAGGGGAGAGGACATGGGCTGCATCACTAGTCCCCCCACCCCCCGCCCGGGGCTTGGAGACTTTCACACCAGATCGGAAAGGGAGTCCAGGACGGGGATTCCAACAGACACGGGTGCGGGTCCTGGCTCGGAGGGGGCTCAGCTGTGCAACACCCCCCCCCCCCCCAACAGGCGAGTAACCTAGCCTCGCCGAGCCCCAGTATCTGCATCTGCAAAACGAGAGTTCGTCACGTGATCAGACGGAGCTGCGCGGTGAGAGAAAACGCCAGGTGCCTAGCACGCAGGGAGCCCGGAGCCCCACGGGGATCCTGGGGGAAGTCGTCAAATAAACCCGTGACCCAATTTCCACGAAGCCCACTCTGAGTTTTGTCACCAGCATGGACTTTTCTAGCAACCAAATACTACAAGGCACCTCGTGTTACACCCTGGATCAACTCACTTCACCTTCATACTAATCCTGGGAGACCAGCTCTAACCAGACCGTTCCTTTCGGGGGCGCCCAGGCGGCTCAGTCGCCAAGTGTCGGACTCTTGCTTGCGACTCAGGTCATGATCTCATGGTTCCTGAGTTGGAGCCCCATGTGGGGATCCCTGCTTGGGATTCCTCACCCCTGCCCCCCCCCCCCTTCCCCCCCCCCAAAAAAAAAAAAAAAGCTTTAAAAAAAAAAAAAAAACCTTTCATAGATGAGGAAACTGAGGCATACAGCCAATAAGGGCACAGCTGGCACTAGAGCTCAGACACACTTTCTATTCGGTGAGCTCAGTGGCCATGGAGTAAATCTACCAGACAGGGCGTTGTGACTCGCTCTGACCGATCAACTACCAAAGTGCTCAGTCCGCTGGGGCTTCTCTAATTTCACTTCAGATAGGAAAGTTCCCATGCCATTCACCCCGGGGCGGGGGTGGCCTGCACACCAAAAGAAAAGTAAATGATCCCGCTAAAATTCGTTAAGATTCTCTTACTGAAAATTACAAACAAAAACAAAACAACAAGCACACATGCACACGTCTAAAAAAAACCAGGAAAAGAAAATTACCCCCTTGCACTTGTGTTAGACGCCAGCTTTCTGTCCCTTTAACTAGAAGCCTTCAGACCATGGGCACGTTCTGGCCAGCCCGCAGGTACTTTTTTTTTTTTTTTTTTTTTTCCCAAACATGCAGCTAATTATTTAAAAATGGAGAGATTCTGGGGTGTCTGGGCGGCTCAGTGGGTTGAGCATCCGACTTCAGCTCAGGTCATGATCTCACGGTTCATGAGTTTGAGCCCCAAAAGTCGGGCTCTGTGCTGACAGCTCGGAGCCTGGAGCCTGCTTCGGATTCTGGGTCTCCCTCTCTCTCTGCCCCTCCCCCACTTGTGCTCTGTCTCTCTCTGTCTCTCAAAAATAAATAAATGTAAAAAAAAAAAATTTTTTTTTTTAATGGAGAGATCCTGCATAAAAGTAACAAGCAGCCACAACACCCGAGTAAACTTCCTACGTGGCAACAAGCAGAGAAGCAGAGGGCTCCCTCCTCCCAAGGGTGGCCTCGTAAGGTAAGTTTGCGATGCACGATTTCAACGTGTGTCACCTGTGACAGGGGGCACACCTGGGCCTGCCCCCGTGACGAGGGAGACACGACGGCCTCCAGCATTCTGGCTCTGAGGCTGACACTACATGAGGGTCTCAAGGGAAGTGCTCTACCTTTGGGGGGAAAGCCTTTCACAACAGGGACACACAACGATAGGCCGGAGACAGCACTCAGTCTGCACCAACCAGCAAAGTAGCTTTCTCCGCAGTGCGGGCCACACACCAAGTGTTTGAGAATCTGTGAAAATGCCCAATATTCCGTGCTTCGGAGGGAAGGTCTGGACCCAGAGTGCCCACGCCCGAATCGCAGCTGTGTAACTCTGAGCAACTTCCTCAACATGTCTGTGCCCCACTTGCTTTTACCTAAAAACGGGGATAACAGAGCTCTTCACCAGAAGGGTTTCCGTGAGAATTTGGATCCGTGGCAAAGTACTTAAAACGGTTGCTGAGTCAGAGCTCAGTAAACAGGAACAGCTACGGCTGTTGCTGCTGCTACTCCCGCTACTGATGTTGGTTATTTTGAAAAGAAAAGAAGAAGGAACCCACCCCCACAACACCTGCTCTTACACCTCGTGTCCACGGGTTAGACTCTCCAGGATTCTGTGGTCTCCCCAGTAGCGGGACATCACATCCCCAAGCCTACTTTTGACTCCATTCACGCCGGCACCCGCCTCCAGAGCTGCGGGGAAGTTCACACCCAAAAGCGCCCTCGGCGCAGGCCAGCTCACCAGGACTTACCCAAGTTGTGCTTCATTTCCGAGAGCTCCTGTTGGTGCAGCCACTGCAGCTTCTCGATCTCGATCCTCAGCCTGCGAATCTGGAATGAGGGAGAGTAAGACTCTTAGAAGGCGTGTCTGGATGGCGTTCACCGACAGGGCTCACCGGCTGGAAGAGTCAACGCCACGCAGTCAAGTGAGGCGTAAGCAGCTGGACGCTGCAGGCCAGAGAGGTGGGCACCAGTGGGTTATCCCAAATTCAAGAGGAACTCTGCTTCCGAAAACGAAATGCAGCTGACCCTTGAACAACGTGGGAGCGGGAGCCAGGGCATCCACAGGCCACGCCGTCAAAAAATCTACACGTAACCTTGGGCTCTCCAAAAACGTAACAGCCTACTGTTGACCAGGAAGCCTTCCCCAAAAACATAAACAGCTGAACATAGATGTTGTGTATATTAGATAATGTATTCTTACCATTGGTAAGTTCGAGAAAAGAAAATGTTAAGAAAATCACAAGGTAGGGGCGCCTGGGTGGCTCAGTCGGTTAAGCGTCCGACTTCAGCTCAGGTCACGATCTCGCGGTCCATGAGTTGGAGCCCCGCATCGGGCTCTGGGCTGACGGCTCAGAGCCTGGAGCCTGCTTCTGATTCTGTGTCTCCCTCTCTCTCTGCCCCTCCCCCGTTCATGCTCTGTCTCTCTCTGTCTCAAAAATAAATAAACGTTAAAAAAAAATTTTTTTTTTAAATAAAATAAAAAAAAAAAGAAGAAAATCACAAGGTAGAGAAAATGCATTTTACGGTACTATACTATATAAAAACTCCACATAAAATGGACAAGCACAGTTCAAACCTGCTTTTCAAGGGTCAACTATAGAAGTTGTCTGTCTTTTCCAAGAAATCCCGGCTCCAGAAAAAGCCACTTAAAGTAAAAACAAGGCGGGAGGACGGTGCCTTGCCGGCTTAGTTGCTAGAGCATCCAACTTCTGATCTTGGGGTTGTAAGTTCAAGTCCCATGTTGAGCACAGAGTTTACTTTAAAAATGAATGAATGAATAAAGTAAAAACAAGGAACAGATTTTCATAATAAATAAAAAAAATAATAACAAATAAATGAAAGGCTTGATTAGAACTTTGGTCCTTGGGAATGCAAGCTGGTACAGCGACTCTGGAAAACAGTATGGAGGTTCCTCAAAAAACTAAAAATAGAACTACCCTACGACCCAGCAATTGCACTACTAGGCATTTATCCATAGGATACAGGTGTGCTGTTTTGAAGGGACACATGCACCCCCATGTTTATAGCAGCACTATCAACAGTAGCCAAAGTATGGAAGGAGCCCAAATGTCCATCGATGGATGAATGGATAAAGAAGATGCGGTGTATACACATACACACACACACACACACACACACACACACACAATGGAGTATTACTCGGCAACCAAAAAGAATGAAATCTTGCCATTTGCAACGACGCGGATAGAACTGGAGGGTATTATGCTAAGCGAAATTAGTAGGAGAGAGACAAGTATCATATGACTTCACTCATATGAGGACTTTAAGAGACAAAACAGATGAGCGTAAGGGAAGGAAAACAAAAATAATATAAAAACAGGGAGGGGGACAAAACAGAAGAGACTCATAAATATGGAGAACACACTGAGGGTTACAGGAGGGGTTGTGGGAGGGGGGATGGGCTGAATGGGTCAGGGGCACCAAGGAATCTACTGAAATCATTGTTGCACTGTGTGCTAATTTGGATGTAAATTTTAAAAAATAAAAAATAAAATTAAAAAAAAAATTTGGTCTTGAAAAAGTGAAACTAAAGCAAATAAAGTTACCTGTGTTTGATCTCTTACCTAACATTTTTTTTTAATTTTTTTTAACGTTTATTTATTTTTGAGACAGAGAGAGACAGAGCAGGAACAGGGGAGGGGCAGAGAGAGAGGGAGACACAGAATCTGAAACAGGCTCCAGGCTCTGAGCTGTCAGCACAGAGCCCGACGCGGGGCTCGAACTCACGGACCGCGAGATCATGACCTGAGCCGAAGTTGGACGCTCAACCGACGGAGCCACCCAGGCGCCCCTCTTACCTAACATTGTAGACGGAATCTACAGTTATTCACCTGAAACTCCAAAGCCTAACATCTCTGGAAACCAAAGGGTAATTTTGGAGGGAGGAGTTAAATTCATTTGGAGGGGAAAAATAAACTCCGCCTGAACACGGGCCCTATTTACAGTGTTTGATAACCACAGTGGCTCTCCACCACGGTGACTTTGTCCTCCCCGCTCCCTCCACGACACTGCAAGATCTGCAGACTTCTGAGGCTGTCACAATGGAGGGGTGCTACTGCCAATAGGGTAGAAGCCAGGGACCTGCCAAGCACCCTACGATGGACAAGACAGACCCCGTAACAGAGAATCATCTGGCACAAATGTCAGAAGTGCCGAGGTGGAGAAACCCTAATTTGTGTGAACAAGCATATTTCACAGCAGAAATGTTGTATTGTTTGGGGCGGATAGCTGAATATTACCTTTTCAAATTCTGAAAAATTCTGGCACATATCTGGACCCCAAGGTTTCAAGTGAGACATTACGGATCTGTGTTTTCAACCACATACCAATCCTTGGTCTCATCATAGAGATGGGCACATGAGCAAAATATCCTGGGAACTCACTGATTCCTTCGGGACCTTTCTCAAAGCTTTATATGCACACTGTTCTCTGCTGAAAGCCTATTAGGACACCTTCGTGGGGGAGATTTTCTCTTCTTCTGAGTGCCGGCCCTCACAGGTCAGTGGCTTGCATGAAATTTCCCTGTCTCCAACATCACTTTCGATGACCTCAAGAAGTTCTTTCACTTGTCATTTCACCTGGTGACCCTTCCGCACCTGGCTTACAATGAATTAGCCTAGCCTAAGAAGTCAGTTCAAAGAGATCTATTTTTACAAATGGTCACTTCCTAAGTGGACATTTTCATGTTTTAACCGCTTTATTCCCTAGGCAACCACACAATTGTGGAGGCTTTCAGCACGCAAATCCTAAGACAACAAGGATCCCTTGTATAAAAATGTCCAAACTTACAGAGAGCCAGGAGACAATTATACATGGGGCCAAAGGAACTGATTAATCTCAGGTTTCACTAGGGGGTTAACTCAGGCTCCAGTATTGGCCGTTTGACTAGAAGTGAACGGATCACACAAAGCTGTGTGTATCCCCACCACAGAGCCAGCCTTGTGACTAAGTAAAGAAACGCCCGTCCCAACAAACACAATCAGCAGAGCGCCCTGGAGGGACTTCCAGAGAAGCTGCTTCCTGGCACCATTTTACAGCAGCCCGTATATAACATTCTTAGCAAATAAGGAATGTGTCATCTCTGACCTCGGCTATTGTGCTCCCAGTAGTGTTTTTAGAAAGATCGTTGTAGATTTCTGTCATCGTTCCTTTTATTGCATCCATCATCTGAAAGATAAAAACAGAAACAATTCAGGTGATCGCTTCCCTGAGGCTTTTCTAGATGACATACATCTAAAACCTACCTGATACAAAGCAGTTGTTCTCAACAGGGGGCAGTTCTGTCCCTCACAGGACATTTGGTACTTGTGGTTGTCATGACTGATGGGGGGGGGTGGGTGGTGGGAAGCAGACTATTGGCATCTGGTGGGTGCAGGCCAAGGATGAGCTATATACGCTATGTAGACAGAACAGCCCCCATAACAAAGAATTATCCAACCCAAAATGTCACTGGTGCCAAGGTCGAGAAACTCAGGTATAATCCAGGGTAGGAATACACAAAGCTAGTTTCTGTAGCCAGAGGCTAATCTGGAGAGGCTGAATTTGGGCCCCAGGCCTGTTTGCTTTGGCCAGCACTATGGGTTCAAGGGAGGAATTGTTTCCTTTTGTGACTGTTGTTTCTCAATTCCTTCCCCTTTAAAAAAAAAAAAAAAAGTCTTATTGAGATCTCATTCATCTACCAATGGACCCATTTACAGTGCACAAATCCATGGCCTTTAATAGATTCACAGTTGTACATCCATCCCCACAGTCCATTACCCCAAAGAGAACTCGGATACCCCTTAGCTTTCACCCCCCAAAGGTCCCCATCGCCCCCCCACCCCCGACAACCACTGATCTGCTTTCTACACGGATGGATGTGCTTCATCTAGATATTTTCTATCTATGGAGTCACACAACACATGGTCTTTGATGACCACCTTCTTCCACTTAGTGCAGAGGTTTCGAGATCTGTTTGGGTCACAGACTGGGTCAGTCCTTCGTTTTTATGGACGAATTAACCCAGCCCACTGTGTGGCGATAGCTGGCTCGGTATTTGAAGGACTTTGGTCAGGGCTCCCTCCCATTGCCTGTCCAGTGTGCCATCTTCCTTTTCTTTAACTCTCTGAGCCCTGAAGGCAACAGCAAGTTTGTGACACCAGCTCAGGTCCACGAGGCAGGCACCTAGTTCCCTGCTGACTGAATGTGTCTGCAGGATGATTTTTCTCCTGCCTACCACTTGCTGGCTGATTCCCCGCCCCTCCCCCGGTCACAGGACAAAGAGGAGAGGACAGGAGACCAAAGTAGGCCTCGGGGCCTGGCCTGGCTGCAGCAAAGTCTCCACTGTGTTTTGCAATTTGCTCCAATCCAACAAGAAGGCATGACAAAAACCACCCTCGTATCTGATGCCCGAGATCTCTTCCCACCATCACCCACTCTCTGAGCCTCAGTTCCCCCATGTAGAAAACAAGGGTAAAGACAGTGGGCCCGTGTAGGGTGTGCACAAAGATTAGGTGAAAAACCCATGTGGAGACAATGGTTCAGTATCTGCCACAAGGCAGGTATTCAGAAAGAAATACCTGTTCATCTTATTTTTACAGGGAAAAAAAAAAAATCCACATGTGCTGTAATTAATAAACTGCCAAACCCCAAAATAATAACCCCCAATTCACCCCAAAATGGGAGGAAAACGAATACAATCACCGTTGGGATTTCTACTCCTCACTTGTTTTGGGGGCCACACATGGACACGGCCAGGAAAAACACTTCGCGCTCCCCAGTCGTCCTGTATGGGCCTCCCCGCCCCGCTGCACCAACCATGTCAATTTAAAATCTTAAGGCTAAATTGCTTTACAAGAAAACTTTAGAAAGTGGATGAAATTCAATACATTCCTAATGCAATGGTTACATTCCATTTGAAAGAAATCATGGATCTGTGGACGGATTTTCACTCTTTCTTCCAAATATAGCAAAGGACTCAGCATTAATAAAAGAGCATCCTTCTGCCAACACACACAGATCTGGGTGTTCAACTCTGGGTCACCTCGGAGGCAGGAAAGTTCATCAGCTCCAAAAATATGTCACCGTGCTCATTTTCTTAACTGCGAAGAAAATGTCTATCACAAAGTTCATTCCTTGATTTTGTGGCAAGAGCAAAGGGGAAGCCCAAGAAATAAAGACAGCTGCAGGAGCTCAGAAAACCAGCTCAGTGCAAACCACTCACCAGGTCCACTCGGCAGGCCTCAGTTTCCTCATCTGTCAATTAGGCAAGTTGGACCCAATCAATGGAAGGTGCTGGTAAGGCTAAACTTAGCAGAACAAGAGACCATTTAGGCACACCAGACACCTTTTGAAATCAGGAATGAAAAAGATCACTCCTTTTCCATTCCTCCGTAAACCTGCATACCACATGAGGAAAAAGTCTCGGTATGGTGCCACTATGCACCAAACACTTTCGTGACACTCTCTCCTTTTAACCAAAGGAAAGCAAACTTGGGCTTCAAGCCTTGACAAGGAATGGTTCTCTGAGAATGGTAGACCCAATTTTAGTTTCACTCTTTCGGTCAATTTAAAAAAAACTATATTAAATTTAAATAAAAATATTAAATCAATATCTACCAGTAGGTGGACAGGGAAGACTAAAATCTTAAGAAAGGCAATAGATCATCACCCCTTGAATCCTTCCTCTTCTGACACTCAGGGACTCTCTAACAATTTATGCATTTAATTCAAAAGGAGGACAAACATACTAAATTAGAGCCAAAGTTGGGGCGCCTGGGTGGTTCAGTCAGTTAAGCGTCCGACTTCGGCTCAGGTCGTGATCTCACAGTTCATGGGTTCGAGCCCCGTGTCGGGCTCTGTGCTGACCGCTCAGAGCCTGGAGCCTGTTTCAGATTCTGTGTCTCCCTCTCTCTCTGACCCTCCCCCGTTCATGCTCTGTCTCTCTGTCTCAAAAATAAATAAATGTTTAAAAAAAAAAAAAGTTTTAATAAGAGACCAAGTTATCCCCAAGACTGGTACTGATTCTCTCCGTAGACAAGGGGGTTGGGGGGAGGGTCAGACAGGGTTGTTGAAAAAGGCACGTGCAAGAACAATCGGTTCATGGACACTGGGCATCTGTGGTCAGTAGGCTTCCCAGGTATTCACAAACTGGCTCAAAGCCACTCTTAAAGATCCTGGCTGCTACTATTCAAATCCCAGCTCAACCATTCAGACTGTGTAACCCCACTGGGCCTCAGTTTTCTCATCTATAAAACAACGATGATACCAGTATCTACCTCATCAATTTATTATGAAAGCTAAGTAAATACCATATAAGCATAACACTTATAGCAGGTGTCGAGCCAGGGCAACACCATGCAAACACTATCTAGTACTTGGACCATCTTGCCTAGTGTGAAAGACAGATGGCTCTCAATGATCCAGGTGCTCTGGCATTTGTGACCCTGTGTAACCCCCTCCCTTCCAGTGTTTGTGAGCTGGCCTAGTGACCTTCTAACCGATGCAATATGACAAAGGTAACAGGCTGTCACTTCTGAGATCAGGTTACAGAAGACTGACTTCCATCCTGCTAACAGGTTTTTTTCTATCACTGGCTTTGAGGAAGCAAACTGCCAAGTATGAAGGCCCACATGGCACGAACTGACGACGGCCTCTGGCCAAGAGCCAGCCTGGACCTGAGACCCTCAGCCCAACGGCCGTTGAGGAAGTAAATCCTGCTCACAACCACCTAAGTCAACTTGGAAATGGGTCCTTTCCTGGTCGAGCCTTCGGATGAAACCTCAACCCTAGCAAACACCTTGAGAGGAATCTGCCAGAGGCCCTAAAGCAGAGGACCTAGTTGAGCCCTGCCCAGACTCCTGACCCCAGAAACTGTGAGGAGAAATGGGAACTGGTTTAAGTTGCTATGTTTTGTGCTCATTTGTTGGGTAATGATACCGGATACATCTCAATGGAAGGAATAGGAAGAAAATGACCAACAAAAACACACTGGTAGAAAATTATAAATGTCACTGGTCATCCAGAACTAAAGGAGAGTCCACCTTTAACACAATATAATAAAGCAAGTCTTGGGGCTCCTGGGTGGCTCAGTCGGTTGAGCAGCCGACTTCAGCTCAGGTCACGATCTCACGGTCCGTGAGTTCGAGCCCCACGTCGGGCTCTGGGCTGATGGCTCAGAGCCTGGAGCCTGCTTCTGATTCTGTGTCTCCCTCTCTCTCCGCCCCTCCCCCATTCATGCTCTGTCTCTCTGTCTCAGAAATAAATAAACATTAAAAAAAAAATTAAAAAAAAAAAAAAGCAAGTCTTTATCATGGCACTTCAAGAATTCTAGAAACAGCGATCCTCAGTAATGGTCACCCATGCTCTCTATAAACCTGAATAGTGTACTCATTAGTAAGTAACTAATCATTTACTCCTTAGTGAAGAGTAAATTATTACTGCCTACTTAGTGATATACTAAACACTCTGCCTAGATTATTCCTCATTAACTACTATTAATAGCCCTTCACGGTAGTAAGCCCAACACAGAGAAGTTAGGCACCAGCATGCATTCATTTAGCGACCCTGCAGCAACACCTACTGTGAGCCAGGCACCGTTCTAGGCCCTGGAGGTAAGCAAAACAGACAAAATCCTGGCCTCGTGGTTATTCCGCTATCGAGCGGTCTGTGGCTACGGACCCGCGTATCACTCCAGAGCAACCTCATGTGACCTTGAGAACAGCTCCTGGTTGTATTTGCCTGAATTCAACAAGCAAAGAAGCACCTGAAGAGGAAGAGTCTGCACTGAGCGAACACCCAGCAGTGAACTCAGGGGGTGGGTGAGTCGGGAGGGAATCCACCCCTCCCTAGTTCATCTTGGTGTGGGTATCATACCTTACATACCTCCTGCCTAAGACTCGTGTCACTTCTTTCCACGTGGCTTTTGAATCATAAACCAACTCCTTGGTCTGTTATCAACTGACGGAACAGGAACCTGTCCCAGAGCTTAAGCAAACCGTCTTCACGAGTGGCGTGAGTTCCACAGGGTAATTCTGCCGCTGTGTCATTTTCCTGCTCTGTACTAACTTTAGAATCTAAGCGCTCAGAACAAGATGCAGCCCATTCTAGATTTCTCTGCTTAGATCCAACTTTAGAGCCAAGTGGAAGAATCTGGGCTTGGAGATCTTCACTTCAAACAGGGTCTTCCCTCCAAAACACCCCGTAAAGCCTGCAAGGTCGTGATTCTCCAGGCTCCCATCCGGAAGCTGGTCCTCTGACACGCCCCCCCATCCCCCAGGTGCCATGGGCACTCACTTTGCTAGTGTACTTGGCAATGTCCGCAGCAACATCAGCGGAGGCAGTGGCGATGGGCAGGTCTGCGCTGACTGAGGACGCGAGGGTGCTCGTGGCCCCCGAGCTGGTGACCAGAGGCGACGACTGGGTGCTGGTCACCAGGGTGATGGTGGAGGTGGATGGGCTCTGCGTGATCTCCTTCTGCTGCACAGCTAGGAAAGGAAAGGGTCCTGGTCACCCCACCGCCACGGGAAGGGCCCGACCCAGCACGAAGCTGCACAGAGGGAGTGAAGTCCCCGATGTGTGCCCCTTGAGCTTTTGTACTTTCAAATGACAAACATCCTCCCTTTGACCAGACTCTAACTAGGATCCTCTAAGCCATTTCTGGGACCAAGCCTCAGGCAAACACAAACAACTTTTCTAACAGCTCAAGGCCGCATCCCTAGGATGACCCCATGCCCCATTAAAGTGCCTGCCTGAGAAAGTTCAAGGCTGCCATATAAATTTACTGTTTGTTACAGCAAACCCCCTGTGGCCCATCTCCCAGGGAGGGTAGGAGCCTAACTTTGGAAGCAGCAGTTAGCAGCCCCACGTGGGTTTCACATGGACCAACCCCCATTTCCCATTTTTTGTAAAATTCCACTTCCCTGACTCTATTGGAGGTCCTCACTCGGCCCTTTCCCTACCCCTGTCCATTCTCCCTTTAAAATGCCTCGTCACCTCTGTACAAAGTAGGGTTGACTTCAGTTTAGGCTGGACTTTTTCTCCCTATCGTAACAGTACATACTGATTAAAACCCATCCTTACCACTTTAACTAGTATCCAGCTTTGTTCACCTTTGACACAAGACAACCTGGAAATTGAGAACCATACCATCAATGGGCCTCTCAACTCCAGCACCTAAATTCCCCTGGGGAAGCTCGTAATGCTGACGGGGTGCGAAGACAGAAAATACCGGAACTAGTCATCCCGACCTCGAATATCCTAGATTTAGTTCTGCCCCACTAGCTCTTTAAAATAGCAGGAGCAGAGGCGCCTGGGTGGCTCAACTGGTTAAGCGTCCAACTTCGGCTCAGATCACAATCTCGCGGTCCGTGGGTTCGAGCCCCGCGTCGGGCTCTGTGCTGACAGCTGGGAGCCAGGAGCCTCCTTCGGATTCTGTCTCCCTCACTCTCTGCCCCTCCCCCACTCGGGCTCTCTCGCTCTCTCTCTCAAAAATGAATTAAATGTTAAAAAAATAAAATAAAAAATAAACAGCAAGAGCAATCTAGCTGCATTCCCACTGGACCTGTCCAATCTGTTACTCTTACCTCCAACCACCCCTCCCCGCCCCGTCTTCGAAGGGATTCTTTGGGGCTCTTCAAGACCTGGCCACCTTTCAACCCACATCCTGCCGCTACTCTTCACAGCTCTACTCGCGAGGCTGCGCTCAGTACGTGAGGGTTTCAACCAAAGACCCCGATCTCCAAGGATCTAGATGCGGGCTTCCCTAGGAAACATGATCTGCATCAGTGCTCAAAAAACGAGGCAACCTGGTACTCCTCTGCACGGCACCAGATGGAGCCTCCTGCATGGCTTGGCCGAGGCGGCGGGGGGAGGGGGTGTCGGGCGGCTTTGATTACCCAACTTCGGCAACTGCTTCTTGACTGATGCCGGCTCTTCTCCACGGGGCTAATCCCTAGTTCTCTGCTACCAGGGTCTCACACTGAAAGCACTCTTCCCAAGGTAACGCCAAGAGGCTGACGGATGCGCACGAGAAAACTTACGCAAAGATATTCATTGCAGCACTGCTCACAACAGAAAAAAAAACTGGGAGCAATCTAGATGCCCATCCGTAGGGGAATACTTGATTTACATCAACTGTGGAATACTATGCAGCAGTCCAAAAGAATAACGAAGAGCTCTGTGCACTAACATGGATGAACCTCCAAAACATGCTGATGGGTTAAAAAAAAAAAAAAAAAAAGAAAAAGAAAAAGAAAAAGAGGGGGGTAAAAAAAAAGCAAGTATGGTACCATTTTTATGTTTTAAAAAAAAGAAAAAAAAAAGTCCTATTTTTTATGAAGATTCATATATATGTAAATATATATGCGTACATGCATAAAAAAGGGTTTTACAGTGAACAGTGGCCGCTGAGAAAGGGTGGAGGATGAAATGGAAGTTCAATCAAGACAACAGATCTGGGGGTAAATATTTTACCCTTTTCTAAGAAGCCTATACGCACGTATCGTTCAGAAACGAAAAATAAATAAATAGGAGTGAAAAAAACGAGCTGCGAGACAATTTTTAAAAATGATGCCAAATGGAACGCGTGAGGCCTTCAAGATGCAACGGCCGGGAAACAAAAAGGAACGGAAAAAACAAAACCATTCTCTCTCTCCTGTCGATGTGGCGAACAGGGAGCGGGCGCCACGAGAACAGAAGGGGGTGTGCGTGGTACCTTTCACAGCCTGTCTGGTCTGATATCTCGTCCCCTGGGAGCACTGTGGCTGCTGCTGGCTCTCCTGTTGGCTCTCCTGTTGGCGCTGTATCTTCTGCATGTGCCACTTTTGGGAAGACGTTTGAAACTTACTTGACGAGTTCCACACGACCCGCTGCACGGCCGGGGCAGTCTCCTTCGGTAAAAGCGGCCTCTGCTTTTTCACCGGGCTTCCCGTGGCGGCGGCGGCCGGGGCCGTGACGGTGGACGTGGTGCTGGTGGTGGCCGTGACACCAGCCGTGGGAGTTTGGGAGGAGGAGCGGGTGAGGAGCGGAGTTTCGGGTGGGGACTGGCCGCCCGCCGTAGTGGATGGTGGAGCTTTACCTACGACTAAAGCCAATGCGTGAAAACACAAACAACACACAAACAAAAGAACGGTGGATTGGACTCAGGCTCACGTGCAGGGCCTCTAGGCCAGCAGGCTCTGGGTAAGACAAACCGAGGCCAGCCAGGAATGCCCGACAAATTCAGCGTGGCGGGGACACGCCGATGGAGGTGCCCATCTCACCGTACCCGCTTAGGCCACTTCTGCACGTCTGTCTCAGAGGGTCAGCCCCTTCTCGTGAGCACATGCCCACCTCTGAGACTCTCATCTGGGCCTCTGGGGGAAATGGGAACGAGACACAGCTCCTGCCCTCAAGTTGCCCAACGACCAGTGGATGAGCAGAGTCACCGCACGAGGCTCGTTTTACAGACAGAACCGGGTAAGCACTTTGTGAGAGAACCAACCAAAGTCAATCTGGAGATGAAGAGAATCCCTTTGGCTAGGGAACCTCTAAAGCATGCACCCCAAAAGATCGGATGGCTTCCCGTAGGTCAGAGCACTGAACAACACGAAGTCACCCAGAGAGAAAAGTATCCCTTAACCTCCGACTCCCTCCAGGACTAAGTCCCAGTAAGCTGCTAATGGCCTCGACACCTAACACTAAAGGTAACTCCAACCCGAAGCCAGAACCTTCCCAACACAATGGTATTTATCGTGAAGTTAGGAGACTTGCCTTCTTTGTTGTTGCTGTTGTTTTATTAAGTGTTTTGTTTTGTTTTTTTAATCGTGATGCCAGTACAGGTAACATACACAGCGTTAGGTTGGCTGCAGGTGCACAATATAGCAATTCAACAACTGTACACAGTGCTCAGTGCTCGTCAGGGTGAGTAGATGCCTTACGTGTGTGCTGGTCAAATCTACATCTAAGATGAGTTCCATTTTTGTATTAAGAGTAAGTGGCTTTAAATAAAAATATAAAGTCAATGATTATACACAAGCAGGACTTGGGAAGGGCCAAAACAGTGAATGTGAATGAGAAGTTTGGAAAAAGCTGCTTCGTGGAGTCTGTCTTGGGGTGGGGGTGGGGGAGGGGAGGCCTGCAGGGAGGGGCAGGAGGTCCAACAGGCGGAAGTGAGAACTGGGAAGGTGACAGCATCAGCCAAGGCGTGTTTGGGAACAGGCAGCACTTGGGTCAGTGAGGGCAGGCAGTGAGGAGTGGCAGGAAGGCAGGTTAGAGCCGGAAGCACTGAGCAGCGTAGAAGGAGGGGCCACGTGGTGCTCATTTGTAAAAGGGTTGTCACTACAGAGACGCCAGCCACCAGGGAGGTGGGTTTGCCCCCCAGAGAGGATGCCTGGGGATCACACACAGAACACAGGCAATAAGTCACCACCCCGATCTTAGACAATGTGCCTCGACATGAACGCCTCTTCAGGAACCTGTCTGTCTTTTTAGATTTCTAGAACCTGGGAAAGACATGACCTTGACTGTTCTAGGGAGGCTTTTCAGTACACTGGGTTTTAGGAAGCCCATCTCCTAAAGGAGAGGGAGAGAAAAAACAAAAACAAAAACAAAAACCAAGCTGACTTTCCGGACCTGGAGGTGGGGGTCATCACGTCTGGCTGGCCCTCCGTCCTCCTGCTCCTCCGGAGAGGAGAGCCTAGCCAAGTTCACAGGAAGAGCCAGAGGGGGAGCTCTGGGATGACCCTTCCCTGGGATGACATGATGTGGCAGATACTGGACACAGTCCCTGCACTCTCCAGGCGGAGAGGTGGCTTTGAACCCAGTTTCTCTATGAGCCCTGCACCGGGGCAGTACCCTGGTGGGGTTTCTCACCCACATGCCTCCCTTTGCTTCCGGGTGACCAGAAAAGCAATACCGTTGTTGTTGACAAGCTAGCCTAGTCCCCCTTTCCTCAGACACAGGGCAACCACAAAAAGGTCCTTTTCTTTCTACCACTTTTCGGAAGCAAACAGCTGGCCTCACAGGTGGCTTGGCGGCCCCTCTGTTCCAAATGAAACACTGGAGTGTGCAATCTGAAAAGATGCTGGGCTCGAAGCACTCAGACACTCAACTATTTTGATTCCTAACAGATTCTAATGGTTTGGGGCGGGGGGAGAGGCCATAAGAAATTCCATTTGTCCTAGAAATTTGAAGCGTATAATCAAATGACCTATAGCCCAAAAAAGGGTGAGTCTCTTAAGGGCCAATACTCCAGAAGCTGTCCCTACTTATTAAACTACTTCTTCTAGACTTTGGTCGCTGTCTAGTCCCTAAAAGGCAGGCTTTTAAAGAGAAGAATGGAAATTACTGATGTTTTACGGGAACCATAGCAAGGTCTCGAAGTAAGCTCTCTCTTTGCCTCTATCCTGACATCACCAGCCACAAAGCTGTTTTGCTGGCTACGTCTCCAGATTCTATACGTGAGCTTCATTCCCAGCTGAAGGGGAGCTGGAGGTCACCACGGCTCACTCCAAAATACCCTTCGGCTAAACACATCATTGAAAGCATGCTCTACTGCAGAGTCTGGTACAAAGTTGATCCTTCAAGACCCAAACTACCATCGAGGGGCTCTAGATTTTAAGACTGGTAGGTCTTGGGGCGCCTGGGAGGCTCAGTCGGTTAAGCGTCCGACTTCGGTTCAGGTCATGATCTCACACTCCGTGGGTTCGAGACCCGCGTCGGGCTCTGGGCTGGCAGCTCAGAGCCCGGAGCCTGCTTCGGATTCTGTGTCTCCCTCTCTCTCTGCCCCTCCCCTGCTCATGCTCTGTCCCTCTCTGTCTCAAAAATAAAATAAAACATTAAAAAAATTTTTAAAAAAAAGACTGGTAGGTCTTTGTACCAACCCCCAGGATAATGCACGAACTGAATTAAGTTTCAGAATCATCTTCAGCTTAATTACAACCACTATATACTTGGGGCCTCTTGAAGGTATTTCCCTCAGACATCAGTGCAAAAACAGCTGTATTTCGCTTAATCAACTGGGATGTTTGTTTTTTTTTTTGGGGGGGGGGGGTGGGAGGGTAATATGAGATCTTTTAAGGGGCTGTATTTCCCTTTTTGCCTTGACTGCTCTATTTCCCTTTTTGCTTTGACCGCTAGAAAGCTCACAGCCAAAATGAAAGCTCAACTTCGCTAACACTGAAGGCCGAAACAGTACATGGTTATGTGCATAAACCTTCCCGGACCTCTTACTATTCTACCTTCCTCTTTTACAGACTTCTGTATCTTCGTTTTGTTTCATGGTTAAATATTCTTGTCAATCTGTTACAGATCCTTTCTGGAAGAGGAAGAGGCATAAAACCAATCAATCAAAAGACAGGTTCCGGACATTAAGGAACAGTATACCTATCGCTCATAGGAGCACTGCCATCTTTGTACCCAAATATTCCCCCCAAACCACATGGAATATGGAAAAGATGCTACTCTCCTACTGTTTTCTGCCACATCTGCCTCAAACCCCAATCCACAACAAAGTCGGATTTTTTGGAGGCCACCCCCAAATCCACGGGGACTCAGGACGGTGTGCTGTTCTAGCCTCCCTGCCCCTTTCAATCACTTCTCTTTCTCCCTCCACCGCACCATTCAGACACGGTTCATCAGTGAACTGCAGAAATTCTCTCTCCCCAACAACTGAGGCTCCGTGGCACAGAAGAAAGATTCTCAAGGCCCACTCCCGACATGCTTTATGCAGCCAGCCTCCGAAATGCTCAGGGGGTGTAGAATCACCTCTGACTCAAGAGTTTGGTTGGGAAGTTAGCTCCTGTCAAAAGTTGGCCCAGGTCAGAAATTAAACCTGACTAGCCCTTCAGGTGCTCACAAAGTCCAGGTTTTATGGCTACGATTTCCAGTGTGTCCGTAGGCAATGTTTTTCCTGGGCCCTAAATTAATTCTTCTTTCCCCTTCTTGGGCACATTGGAATCCCCTTACACCCACTTGCCAAACCAGCTTAAAAAAAACATGCTAACTGCCTTGTCCACGGGAAGGACACCCTTCACATCATTCACACGCTCTTCCTGGAGGGCTTGTCAACATGCGTGGGCTGCGCTAGGGGAGGGTGGCCACTGCGGGTTCGATCTGTGACAGCGGCAATGGGGAGCACCCCTGAGACCAGGTGATGGTTCTCAGCCAGAGATTTGTGCCGCCCAGGGGGCAAATGGCAATATCAAGACATCTTTGACTGCCACCAGTAGGCAGAGGCTATTGGCACCCAGCGGGCAGAGGCCCGGGAGGCTGCCAAACATTCTCCAACACACAGGACAAAGAATTACATGGCACAAGATGCCAACAATGCCAGGGCTCAAAGACCCTGGACTCAGGTCGGATAAACACATATATGGTGGCACCTCGATTCAGGTGCCCACCATCCAGTGCCTTCTCCCTGTCTAGGGTCCCAAGAAGCACTCGGTATTCAGGTACCATCTCCCCAGATGGTCTCAGATTCCAGTAAGAAAATGCACCATGAGGCACCTGGGCAGCGTGAAGGGAAGAACAGGAGCTGAACTCATCAAGATCTCTGAATTAAACACTTCTAACAGGGGCACCTGGGTGGCTCAGTTGGTCATACTTTGGCTCAGGTCATGATCTCACGGTTCATGAGTCCAAGCCCTGCGTCAGGCTCTGTGCTGACAGCTCAGACTCTGGAACCTGTTTCGGACTCTGTGTGTGTGTGTGTCTCTCTCTCTGCCCCTCCCCAACTCATGCTCGCTCTCTCTCTCTCTCTCTTTCTCTCTCTCTCTCTCTGTCTCTCAAAAATAAACATTAAAAAAAATTTTTAACAAATAAATGAAAAATAAACACTTCTAACAATTCCAACCTTGTCAAATGTCTATATGTTGACAAACATTTTAGGGAAACAAGTGAGCATATTGGGAAAGTGGAGCTTGGGCAAAAAAATGACCCGACTGCTAGAAACACCTACCGTTTATTTTTCTGAGCTCAAAATCAACCACATTGGGCGAAAGGCGGGCAGGCCTGGAGTCAGTCCTGGACCTGATTAGTGACTTAGCTAGGTGACCTCGAGCCAATCAAAGGTCTGCTCTGGTGCCCCCCCCCCCGTGATGTCGGAGAACCACGTAACTTCTGGAAATACCAACACAAGGGGGTACTCTAAGCCAAATCAAGAAACCGAAACTGGTGGGGGTTCACTTACCATCCTGCTTGGGAGATGTTTCTTTGGGTTCCTTCTTATTTTTTCGACCCTCCCGCCCAGTATGGTCTTCTCCTAAATCTATGACAAGTTCACTTTCTGAATCGGAGTCCAGGCCCAAATGTACTGTTGGGGAATCCGTCTCATCTTTCCCCTTCAGTTTATCCTTTGCAGGGTGAGGGGAGGCTTTTGCTTTTTCGGAGAAGTCCTTCTCAGGCTGGGGGCTGGCCTTTTCCTTGACCGAGCCGGGATCTGCTTTCTCGCTGGCCGGTGATGTGCTTTTCAGCTCCTCCTTAGTCTCCACTGGGTTTGCCAGTTTGGGTTTTTTTTTGACAGCCGATGGCTCTTTGTCCACCCGACTACCCTCTTTGTCTTCTGCGCCTTCTGGCTCATTCTTGGACTTCTGTTCATCATCACTGATATACTCACTATCACTGCTATCGGACTTCTCTGAATCTTCCGAATCGCTGTGCTCCACAGCCGTGTAAACATCTTCTGAGATTTCATTTATGCCTAAATTCAAAGAGAAAACCCAGCATGTGGCGTAGTCACAAAAAGAAAAGAGCAGGACCCCAAACGCAAACATTTTCCACGCCAAATGCTGGAATAAAATGAAACATTTCCAATTGCATCCCCCTGGCCTGGTGGGGTTAGCAGCGAACGGCATCTAACAAATGCCAACTGGGGTTTGCAGAGGGTTTCGGTTACTGACACTCGAAGATGACAAGGGACCAGACAACATAAATTTTACATTTATCCGGAGCTGCGTCCTTGCGACACCGATAACTAACTGGGCCATGGAGACTGGGAGGGGTGGGGGACAAAGGAGATGAGCTGTTAAAATGGATCCACTTTACAGATTAGAAAACAGAGGCCCAGAGAAACCACTTACCCTAAGGCCCAAAGAAAACCAAGACAGAGGCAAGGCCGGAACCCTGGGCACTCCTGACGGACCACCAGCACTGTCGCCACCAGTTCCCAAAGCGTTCAAGTCCTCGTCGCTTTGAGTCCAGAGCTCAAAGAAGTAAACCAAAGCCTTGAGGCAGAGGTCGCCAGCTCACAGCCTACAAGCCGCATCTGGCCGGCACACGTTTTATTCAGGGGGCCACGGTTTGGCCCAGCGGCTATTTTGTCGTTTGTTTGTTTCTCACTTAGAACGTGTTGCCCGACTCACAAACCAGGAACCTTCACACAGAAATCAAGGCAGCAGGCTTGTGTGGAAGAAAACGCAAGATCTGGCCGCTCTGGGTCACAGGCCTGCAAGGCAGCAGCTGGCTGGAGCCACGAAGCCACTGGCCCCTTCCGGCAGGTGAGGGCCATCTCCAGGTGACCGGGCTGCCCCACCCTCCCTCCAACGCCCGGTGCTGACGCTGAGTCACTGCCGCCTTGTCTACCCTGGTCCTTCACGGACGGCGGAGTCAAGACCAAAGTCACACGCTTCCACGTCTCTATCAAAATGCAAAACGACAGACCAGCGGGTGTTTCACAGACACAAACAAAAGTGGGCGAAAGCACGTTCCATTCAACCCACTGACGTGTCTTGCTCCCAGTAAGGAGCGTCGTCCGGCCACAGGTTAATGATACCGTATCTTAAAATTTTGAAAAGAGGAAAACTCAAATCTGTACTGCCTTCGTTCTGGGGCAACGGTCACCGTGAGAGGAGTCACCATTGAGACCCAGACACAGAAAGGAAACTTGCAAACAGACAAAAGCCACGAGCAGCCCAGGGCACCAGATACCAGCAGACTCATCTCAGAAGTAGACCAGCCTCCGTCAGGGCTCCATCAAAAACAGGAGAAGCCAAAAGCCAAAAACTCAGATCTGGTCTTAACTTCTGGGTCCTAAGGCTTATGCTACCGTAGCCAGATACGAGGTCAGATACGGTCAGATACGAGGACAAGTGTGACCACAAATGTGATAAGGAAAGCTTGCATACCGGAGCCCAAAAGACACGAATTCAAACCCTGCTCTTGAGCCTTTATTCACCTGGTGACCCTGAACTAGGGACCTACCACTCTGAGCCTCAGTTTCTCCATCTGCAAAATGGGATTGAAAATGCTATCGACCTGTCAGGGCAATCTGTGCACCGTGCGTGCTACAGTGCGAGGTATGCAGGAAACAGTCAGTAAACAGAAATATTAAAATTCTTACTAACGTTAATAATAAATTAAGGAGTCAGCCCAGCTGCATGGAAGGACCCAAGGCAGATACTTAAATGGCCTGCAAAATTACAACCATTCCTCCTCTGGCCCTTCTGGATGACTCCTAACCACAGCTTAGTCCTTCTAAGGTCCAGAGCACCCACAGACACTCCCAACCTCACCCTAGCGGGGCTCTCTCTCCTGAGGCCAGCCATCCCCTACTTCTTCGCAAACACCCTCCTGCTTTTGTTTACTTAGTCCACAAACATTCCAGAGCACCTACTATGTACACAAGACCAAGTACCTTGGAGAACGTCAATGCTTATGAGACAACCTCCCTGCCCTCAAGGAGCTTCCAGTCTAGCTTCCGATGGAGAGGGACACCCCCACACAAAGTGACCACTGATGTTCCCCAGCAATAAAGTGCCACAGGAGGGGGCAGATAGGGAGGAAGGGCAGTCAGAGGAGACTTCCTGGAGGAGGGGATGCCTGAGCTCAGCCTTAGGGAAAGAATTCAGGTAGGCGGTGTGAAGGCAGGCAGCACGGGGAAGAGGAAGGCAGGCAACAGGTACAGAAGCAGGATGCGTGTGCCAGGTGGGGAGGGCCCGGTCTGCGGCAGAAGGGTTTGTGTCGGTTGTTTGTGGGTCGAACTGGACTTGACGGTGAGCCACTGACGTGTGCAGACGACGAGCGTGGGGGCAAACTCAGGAAGACCCTTCCGCTTTCAAATTTCCCTACCACCTGCACCTCGAGGCTGCAGGCTACCACAACCAGAGAATAAACTGGGTGGATTTCAAAGAACCCTTGTGAACAAGTGACGAGCCGACCCGAGAGGCTCCGCCGTTGGGGGAACTGTATGGGAGTCGCACGCTCAATGCTGTCCTACAGCAGCCGGGATCCAGCGCTGGCTTCATCCGGGCGGCGACCCTACAAAGAGTTAACGGTGACGATGCGAGAGCAAACCAAAGGACGTACCTAACTGTGCTTTGCAGCTCTCTATGGTCTTGTCGAGATTTAGCTGGAATCTGCTGCGGATCTGCCGCTTGGGCGAGAGGAGGGGGACGGGCGCGGTCTGCTGCTGGACCGACTCGCTCAGCTCCTTTAGGTCCATCTCGGCCTTGCTCCGATCTGGAAGACAGGGTCGCACCCTCATCAGACACGTGCTGGACGGAAGAACCCGCAACACTCCTCACTCAGCTTCCTTCTCGCACACACACGTTGGAGAGCATGGCGGGGAGAGAAACCCCAAAAACCTTGCCCCCACATCATCTGCTCAACGGTGGGCGGGTAATAGCCCGCCAACACACGTGTCTGCTGAACGGTCGCCTGGGTGGCTTTCAATATTTAAAACGCACAACCCCAGCCAGACGGTTGTCTGTCGAACTCCGCGTCATTAGGGATCCTGAAAGCCAAAGGTTACAGTAATATGGTCAATCTCCGTGTCAACAGATAAAGTCACACTGCATCTGGCCAGAGTGTGCTTTTAACTCCAGGCCCAGACCCGAGAGGACTCGTAACCAACAGACACTGAGTGCTGCCTCCCTGCCCCCGTCCCCCCAGAGCACACATACACATAACTGGGGGTCCGGCTTCCTCATTTACCACGGAGACTTTGCTGCTCACTCCTGTCCACCTAGACTGGAGTTCAAGTCAGAAAAGTGGGGTAAATGTCAGACAGGCAGACCTTACAGCCAAGCTGCTGTGCTCCTTTGTGGCTCAGACACCCATCTGAAGACAGGTGAACAGATCGGCCCTGGATACTAAACCTCTGTCTTCTGGCTCAGATACGGCCCAAGTTCCTCACCCTAATCCCAGGCAAAGGTCTCTGATGGAGGACCCAAGGCCAAGGGTCTGGCCACCCTCCCCGCTTCCGCCGTGGGCTCCTTACATGACCAACTGGACCAGATTCCAAGGGTCTGTAAGCTTGCATTGCTGACATTCCTTTCGCCCCACCTCCTCCAGCGTCCCCCAAAACAGAAGAAAGGGACAAAATGAAGGCGGCTGCACAGGCCCAGGAAGCAAGGAGACTTCACAGGCAGGGATCAGTAGCTGCCACCTGCCTGCCACCCCTGGCATCCCCCTGCCTCTCCAACTGACCCTAGGCACAGAACGCAGAGCATATGCCCTGCCCTGGCCAATCCCAGAAAACCAACGTAACATCTATCAAGGACAAAGATGAGAGGCCACCTCCGAGCCCGTTGTCACCACCTATGAGCTCACTCTCAGGCTTCCTCCACCCCCTGCTGTCCCCACCCCGACACATCTATGCCCACCAGGCTGTGAAAGAAGCCCGGTGTATACAGTCTGAGGGCTGGACCACAAGGGCTGCTCAAAACCTTCACTCACGCTCGTATCCATTTTCCAACATGACCCACACACCTTCCCCGTCACGCAGGAACGGGGCAGTCCCTCGACCCTGCACACCCAGAGATCCGTTCAAGTCAGCAGAGGTAGGCAGCCTCCCCTGAACCCCTCGCGACCCTCTCACAGCTCACGAGAGCAACAGACTGCTCTGACTTAATTTTACCACCGTAATGAGGTCACTACCAAGGGGAGATTAGGATTAGGAAGGGCCCTTTCCCCAAAACACACTCGGGGCAGCCCTCAGGAAAATGTCAGAAGTGAGTTGCTCAAAACAAGCAGATACTATCCTTGTCCTACGAGAAAAGGCTCTAAGGCTCTAAAAACATATCCACCTGTGAGCGTGTGCGTACACGTGTGTGAGCATCCGTGTGCATTTCTTTGTACGGGACTGGAGATGCGCACGGAGAAGATAGGGTGAAGGCACGGGGTATTTCGGAGCAAGGGAAGAATATTCCTGCAAATTTACTGGAGATGCACCTTACAAAGAGAACAGAGACTAATAATGACAACAATAAAACGGCAAGGGGGAAAAGGAGGACGACCAAGGAAACAGAGAAAGAAAAAAGATCCAATTCAAGAACAAGCACTATGAGAACGACTTAGGGATTTCAACGGTTAAGTGGTGAATGTGACTGGGAAGGGAAAGGATAGGAAGCCGGTCTCATAACTTCCACTCTCAGAAATGAGAAAGGATACTGGGTGCCTAAGGGAAAAGGCAGCTTTTCAAGTATGAAGTTGTAAAAGAAATTAACTCACAAAAATACTTTCCATCAGTGTCCTCAATGAACACTCGACACAGCAGTTACCAAAAAAAAAAACAAAAACAAAAACAAAAACAAAAAACAAAAACAAAAAAAAACCAAAAAAACGAAAACAAAAAACACCATCTACTATACCAGGAGTCAGCAAACTTTTGCTGTCAGAGAGCAAATTGGGCTCTGCAGGCCATACAGCGTCTGCTACCAAAGTCACCATAAACAATATGTGCACAAATTGATGACACTGTGTTCTAATAACACTTTATTTACAAAAACAAGTAGGGGGCCAGATTTGGTCCAAGGCCTGAACGTTTGCCATTTCCATCTGTAGGGCACTAACTGATAATCTTGGCTGCAAACTGAAATCAACAGAGTTTAAACAAAAAAATCCTAACGTCTCGGTCCCCCTCCCCGAAAATGTGAATTAACTAGCCTGGGGGAAGGCCTGGACACTGGCCGTTTAAAAATAACCCAGAGAGGGGCACCTGGATGGTTCACTCCACTAAGCGTCTGATTTCAGCCCAGGTCATGATCTCGGGCAGATCGTGGGGTCCGAGCCCCATATCCGGCTGGTTGCTGTCAGCACAGAGCTCACTTCTGATCCTCTGTCCCCCTTTCTCTCTGCACCTCCCCTGCTCATGAGCTCTTTCTTTTAAAAATAAATAAACATTACAAAAAAAAAAAAAAAATACCCCAGATGGGGCACCTTGGCTGGCTCAGTCAGTAGAGCATGTAGCTCTTGATCTCAGGGTCATGAGTTCAAGCCCCACATTGGGCATAGAGCCTACTTAAAAAAATATTAACATTTTATTGTTTTGGTTTTTTTGTTTGTTTTAAATATTAAGATTTTTTAAATGGGGGGGAGCACCTGGGTGGCTCAGTCGGTTAAGCATCCAACTTTGGCTCAGGTCATGATCTCACAGTTCATGGGTTCAAGCCCCACCCCACGCTGGGCTCAGTGCTGATGGCTAGGAGCCTGCTTTGGACTCTGTGCCTCTCTCTCTGCCCCTCCTCTACTCGTGCTCCGTCTCTCAAAAATAAACATTAAACAAAAATTTTTTTGTAATTAAAAAAAAAAGATGATTCTAACTGGCCGCTAATACTGAGAACTTCTTTTTAATATTCATTTATTTTGAGAGAGAGAGAGAGAGAGAGAGAGAGAGAACGCAAGACCATGTAAGAGGGGCAGAGAGAGAATCCCCAAGTAGGCTCCACGCTGATAAGAGGGAGCCTGACACATGGGATCTGAGCCAAAATCAAGAATCCGACACTCAACCGACTGAGCCACCAGGCGCCCCAGACCAATCTTCTCTGTGAGTAAAGAAAATTCCTCCTGATTTGCCTTAACCTTTGTGTTAACAGTATCACTTTTCTAAACCTTAGGATTCATAGAGACCTACAAACTCATCAGAATAATCGTGTGTGTGTGGCTGTGTCTACAGTAAATGCAATCTCTTAACTTTAGCCTTTAAAAGACTGGACTCGGAAATTCTCATAATTAAGAGGAATGAAGAAACAGTACAGCACGTTATTTTACAGTTCAGGTTTCTCCAGTCAATAAGCTGAGGTAATGTGGCTCCTAATGAGAAACCACCCGAAGCCGGGGTGGGGGGGGGGGGGGGGGGGCCTGGGATCAGACCTTCAGGAGTTGAGCCACATCCAATTCTCGTTCTCGAATTTTCAACCGCATTTTGACTTTCTTCTCCTCCACAGGGAGAAGACGAGAGCTTCTCTTTCTCATTTAGCGGATAGTCGCTTATCAGGATTTCTTCCACCCCTGCCCTTCTATATCGGGAATATCTTCAGAATCCACCTTTGCTGCCAACATTTTGAACTTTCCGGCTGATACGAAGACAGCTTCGGCTATAAATGGAAACCAGGAAGAAGAAACACCAACGCTGGAGAAAGGCACGATCTTACATTTCTGGAGGAAGCATAAATCAGAACCACCTCTTTGCAGGGCAATTTGGCAACATCTCTCAAAATGTCAACTGCACATGGCCTCTGACCCAAGATTCTGCGTCTAGGAATTCATCCTATGGCTATACTCCCACATGGGTAAAAGGGTCTTCATTTCAGCTGTTTGCAACAGCAAAACAACCTAGAGTCGATAAATAAGGCGCCTGGGTAAATAAATTAACAGTTCCCCTTGAAATAGAATAAAATACAACCGCTAAAAAACAACTAGAGATCGTTATGTGCTGATATGGAAAAGCCAGCCTGTTTAATGACAAAGAAGGTGACAACCAGTAAAAGATATCCGCATTGGTGTGGGGAGAAAAGACGGAAAGGGAACACAGATACGAATATATGTGTTCTTGGGGGTTCTCAATGTTGGCGCTAGTGATATTTGGGGCTGGATAAGCCTTTGTTGTGGGGGGTGGAGGTGGGGGGCTGGGGGCTGTCCTGCACCTTGTAGGACGTTTAGTACATCCCTGGCCTCCATTGCCAGTAGCACCCACATCCCCGCTGTGACAATAAAAATGTTTCTAGGGGCGTCTGGCTGGCTCAGCTGGTGGAGCGTGGGACTCTTGATCTCAGGGTCGTGGGTTCGAGCCCCACATTGGGCATAGAGATTACTTAAAGATAAAAGCTTAAAAAAAGAAAAAGTCTCCAGGGGTCCCTGGGTGGTTCAGTTGGTTAAGCGTCCAACTCTTGAGTTTCAAGTCAGATCATGATCTCATTGTTTGCAAGCTCGAGTCCCGCATCCAGCTCTGTGCTGACAGTGCAGAGCCTGCTTGGGATTCTCTCTCCCTCTCTCTCTGCCCCTCCCCAGTTCCCGCACGCTCACCCTCAAAATAAGTAAATGTAAAAACAACAACAACAAAAAAAAATGTGTCTCCAGGCAGTGCCACATGTCCCCTTGGGGAACAGAAATCACCCAGGTTGAAAATCCCTGGTATATAACGTAGAAGAACTCCCCAAGAAGACTAAAATGAGGTAACCGTGGTCACCTGTCAGAAGGGACAGACAGGTGGTTACAGACAGGTTGGCTTTTCATTGAACATCCTTTGGTCTTTTGAGATTTCTCACCATGTGCATGCACTACTTATAACCACAAAATTAACTCTGTACAAGCAAAACACAGTTTCATTTTCAATGAAAAAGAACTCGATTTTCTCTGTTCAAAAGCTGGAATTCCAGGAGCCACAAAATGGCAGCTCCTTCAAGGGAACAATACCATCCAGACCAGAGACCCTGGCAAAAGTTCTCTCATCCATCAAAAGCCAAGAAGAGACATTCTTCATCTCATCCACTGTTTTAGAAAGAAAAAAAAAAAAATGGCCACATGAGGGAAGCCTCAGCCCCCAGCTCTGTATCCAAACTCTCAAAGGATGCCTGACTTCAAGGTATCATTTGACACAGAGAAAGAAAGGAGGCCTCCCATCAGCGACAGCGGAGGAATAAACAAGCAGAAACGCTCCGGGTCTGACAAGTTCCCATTGCTCTGTCAGCGTCTCTGACAGAGCATCCAGGCACATTTGTGTCACAAACAGGACTGCTGAACTGCTGTGTTTGTTCAGCCCAGAGCAAACACCCTGTGCGACAAGAGGAGACGGGATTCCCAGAGAAGCAAACAGGAGTCTAGAAGAAGAAAAGAATCAGGCCTTCCTTCCTCCTCTCATGCTTATTTATGACTTATTTCTCATACGGTCAAAGAAAGGGACTGTAACAATCCACCAGGCTTCAGCTCCTTGCTTTACAGCAGAGAGAAAGCCCGAGACAGCAAACGAGACAGCAAACGAGGGGCCTGTGGGTTAGCAAGTCAGGTGAGAAGTCTCTGAGGGAAGCCTTCCCCTCTGGCATGCACCAAAATTAATTTGAATAGTTAAGTATCCAACTGATGACCGATGGCTGGTTTTTGTACTTTGGGTTGGATTTATGTGTTTTGGCCAACTAGAGTTATTTTTATTTTTATTATTTTTTTACATTTTTTAACACTTATTTATATTTGAAAGAGAGAGAGACAGAGAGAGAGAGAGAGAGAGAGAGAGAGACAGAGCCTGAGCAGGGGAGAGGCAGAGAGGGAGGGAGACACAGAATCTGAAGCAGGCTCCAGGCTCTGAGCTGTCAGCACAAAGCCTGATGCAGGACTCGAACCCATGAACTGCAATATCATGACCTGAGCTGAAGTCGGACACTTAACCAACTGAGCCACCCAGGCACCCCAGAGTTTTTATTTTTAATGCAATTGATTGGCAACTTCCAAAAATGAGGAGAGTTCATATACAAAAGTGGATTTGCATTTTTCTTGGAACTTGAGAGTCTGACAACCCAGGTTCAACTTGTGGGAGCTGCATCCGTCAGAAAGGCACTCTGTCCTCCACGGTGCTGCCCATTCGAAATCTTCACCTTACCCCCTCGCCCCTACAGCTAGGCCAATTTATCAAACAGCGTGACAAGCGCAGTGTCGAGGGTCCCTCCAACATCAAAACACGGCTCTGTCTTGCAGCGCGTCCGCTCACATATTTTGGCTGAAGGCACAAACTAGGAGGCAGACAGGCCTGAGCCCGCAGGCCAACCCTGACCACGAATCTTATGCGATAATGGGTAGAGGACTTTGCTTCTCTGTGCCCCAGTGTCCACTATCTTTGAAATGGGGTTATCATCTACCTTGAAAGTTGCTGTCGTTTTTTTTAATAGTTTTTAGATTTCAGAGAGTAAAACTTGGGAAGGGGCGGGCGATAACAGTTCTGGGTGTTTTAACACCTGCCAGATAGGTGTAACCACCATCAGAATGCAGAGCCACGTCCTCTGCCAAAGAATCCCTCTGTGATTTGGAATCAAGCCCTCCCCCACCCCAAACCCCACAATCACTCACCTGTTTGCCATTTCTCTAATTTTGCTCTTTTTTTAAATTTTTTAATGTTTTATTTATTTTTGAGACAGAGAGAGACAGAGCATGAACGGGGGAGGGTCAGAGAGAGGGAGACACAGAATCTGAAACAGGCTCCAGGCTCTGAGCTGTCAGCACAGAGCCGACGCGGGGCTCGAACCCACAGACCGCGAGATCATGACCTGAGCCCAAGTCGGGTGCTCAACCGACTGAGCCACCCAGGCGGCCCTGCTTTTTTTTTTTTTTTTTAAACGAAATGCCCTTTGGTTAGATATCATAATGTCATCATCCTCCCCAGCACTGTTTCATTTTCTGTCTGCTCAGAGTAGTTGCAGGGATGCCAGACCCAAAAAAAAACCCATAGAAAGCACCTGCCTCATCCCTGGACAACCTCTTGAGGATTATTTAGAATTTCCCTCCACCCTCTGACTTTTTCCCTCCACCATCTGATTTCACGCTTCACCAGTCCCTCTCTGATCCTCTCCCGGTTAGGTAATTGAACCCGAAGCCCAAAAAACGCCCACATCCCCAATGCCTTGGTTCCCACTGACAAAACAAGTGTCCCAGCACAGGAGGAGATGGGGGGCATGGGGGGGGGGGGGCAGGGCGGGGTCTTCTGTACAGGGCAGCCTCTCAGGCTCCACCATGCCCACCCGCCAGAACGCACGACAGGGAGAAATCTCTCACTGCCGCCGTGGGTAAGCCAAGCGGAAAGACCCACGGCGTCATGAGGACACTCAAGACCACTTGGTTCAGAGAAGGAGCTATTCTCGCCACTCACGACGGGCAGAGAGGACACAGTGAGAACGCCCCAGCACAGTGTTCCTTTTCGGGGTGTGGAGGCGGAAGGAGGGCGTGAGGAAGCAAGCCGCAACGCTGAGCTCCATGAACATTCCAAAGTAGCAAATGGGTCCCCTTTCATTCAAGTGAGGAGTCCCCACCAGCCACGGCCCTGACCGCTGTACCACACGCAGTCCGTGCTAACAGGTGAGACAGGGCGGGCCAGGCTCTGGCCTCCCTGCAGACACGGGCTTGCTCCAGTCCCGCCACTTGCCTGGCACCTGGAACTCTGCAGTCCTGGGCACCTGGAACCTCCTCTCCAGACCTTAGTTTCCCCGCCTGAAATGGCATTGCAGGACAAGACAAACCTGGAGGGTCCTGGCCACGTGCGAGCATCGCTCTGCACAGGTGGCTGTCCCCCTCTTCCTAAAACCCTGTATGCTCGAGCCCCACCCCCAGCTGTGACAACCAGACATTGCCCAGTGTCCCCTGGAGGGGAGTAAGGGAACCATCTCTGGAGAGGACCACCTGACATAGGCTATTCTCCACACAGCACCCAGAGAGGTCATTCTAAAGTGCTCAGTTCACATCCCTCCTCTGCTCAAAGGGCTCCACACCAGGGTCCGCAGGGTCCGCAGGGTCCGCGGGGTCCACAGGGTCCCAGTGCTCCGGGACCTCATCTCCTCACCTTCTTCCCCTCACCCACTGGGACAGGCCACCTGGGCCTCCCTGCCATTCCTACAACATCCCTGACCCCCAAGGCCCTAATTTTTTGTTCCTCCTCCCAATATGGGCAAGGCTGGTTTTTCTTGTCATGCAAATCGAGGCTTAAATACCACCTCTCCTAGGTAACTCAGTGTCTCTTAGTGTCTGACTCTTGGCTCGGGTCAGGATCTCATGACTCCTGAGCTCTGCAGGGATTCTCTGTCTCCCTCTCTTTCTGCCCCTCCCCTGCTCACACTGTCTCAAAAATAATTAACATTTCTAAATAAATAAATAACGGCACACACACACAGATACATACCACCTCTCAAGAGGCCTTCCCCCAACGCTGCCTCTTCCAGACCACCGCCATTCTAGGCATCTCTCTCCTTACCATTTATTGTCTCTCACTTTCTAGAACCAAGCTCGGTACAAGAGCAGGGCCCTTGCTCACCACCCTCTGCCCTGGGTCTAAAACAGCACACAGCGTGTAATAGATGCTCAATAAAAATCAAGAATCCTGACGCAACGAATCAATGAAATGACTTCGTGGTTGGGTATTTAGCATTTCTGGTGCCAATTTTTGCTAAAGACTTTGCCCGAAGGCAGGGCTCTTGAAACAACTGACAGAACTGCGATGGGGGGAGGGGGGACCCTACTAAGTCAGGGATAAAGATGGGCATTTTTTTTTTAATTAGAAAAGGAAAATTAAGGAAACAATGTATCAGAATATATTGCACATAGGAAAGGTAAATATTGATTCATAAAGCTCGACTTGCATCAAGTGTGCCCATGTATAAAACTTTAAATGTATATACACACACACACACACCTGCATAAGAACTGGGTTACTTTTGTAATAAACAAGAAAACGTTGTAAACACCGGCCTAAGTTCCATCAGGATAAAACAACTCTGCATATCAACAAGCCCCAGGAAATCGCTTACTTGCTCCTTTTACCGATCTCCTTTCATCTTTGTCCACTATACCTTTTTAATATTTTGCACAGAGAGAGGTTTTGTTCAGAGCTCAAGAACCACACCCAAAAGAGGACATCACAACTTGCAAAAATATGCACAGATGCCACAGAAAGAGGCTCCCAAAACTCCCCACTGACCCAAGTTAAGATTCAGGATGCTTCCAGTGGTAGACGTTTTGTCCGTTTTCGTCGTGATGGGCGTGGACGCTTGAGGAGAGAAGGTTTTCGGGCTGCCGGACAAACTCCCTGCTTGTCCCGTCTTGGCAGAGGCTGGTGAAGCTGAAAAAGGATGTTCATTGTTAAAAGACAGATTTACAAATGAATAAACAAATAAAACTTGTTTGTCGGGGGAGAGGGGAGAAATCGTATTTGATTTCAACAAGGCCCCCAGAAGTGCCCAGATGGGGCGCAGCAGGAAGGGTCGGCCATTTATGTCAAGCACAGGCTTTAACCCAATGTTAAGCCGTGAAGGAAGAAGGCCTCCCCAGTCATTCTATTAAGCACAAAGCTCTAAGACAAATCGGCTAAGCTGCCACTGAAATTGGTTTGGCCCATTCACGGGTGTAAATCTCAAAATAAATAGCGATTAAAGCGGCCCCCAGCACGGTCCAGATGCAGAGACCAGAGCCAGGCTTACAAATGGCATGCCATCCGTTTATAGGAGATGTGGGAGCTGGCTCGCACAGCCAATGCACCTGCCGTGGGCCAAGTCGACCCCTTGGGAGATCTCTGGCTTCCCATTTCAAAGGTTCCGTGATGCAGAATGAAGCCAAACTCAGCACCAGATGGAGCGAGGGCGTCACTGGTCAATGATCTCCCTCCTTACTATGTTCCAAACTTTTACAGGAGGATAGAAAATCATACCTAAGCCCGAGTCTTTTAAAAATACCTTAGGGCGCCTGGGTGGCTCAGTCGGTTAAGCATCTGACTTTGGCTCAGGTCATGATCTCACATATCATGGGTTGGAGCCCCGCATCGGGCTCTGTGCTGACAGCTCTAAGCCTGAAGCCTGCTTTGGATTCTGTGTCTCCCTCTCCCTCTCCCTCTGCCCCTCCCCCACTCGCTCTCGATCTCTCTCTCTTCTCAAAAAAAAAAAAAAAAAAAAACCTTTAAAACAAATTTTTTAAAAATAAACTTTTTTTTTTTATTTTAAATACCTTAAAGCTACCTCCATACTGCTCCCCTAAGCCTCATCCACTGAATGTGGGCAGGACAGAAAGCAAACCACATAACAACACAAGAGTGTTCAGATGGGCCATGCGTCCTGGAGATCCTGCCCCTTTGCCTACACAGCCTGCTGTTACGGGGACTGTCCTGTTACAGAGCTCCTAGAGACAACATAATGGCCAGCCCTACTCCGATGCACAGGAAAACACGGACTCTGCCGTGATCTGATCCTTAAGGGAAAGTTGTTGATGGCAATGGCGTTACGAATCAGGACGTCCCGGGGACTTCAAACAGTGCTCACGCTGGCAGATGGTCACCTCAGTTTCCTCACCTGCCAAATGGGGGTAGAGTCAAAGTGAGGATCCAATGGGTGAAACTCAGCCAGTCAGTATGCAGGGCTCCCTCGGCTCTAGTGCAAGGACCTACCAAAGCTACCTTTAATGGATAGAGGGGGAAAGACTAGACACAGGGAGGATGGAGGCAGGCACGCAGCGAGAGCCAGACCCCAGGTGTGAAGTCCACCTTGGCAGCTGACTTGATGGGCGTCCTTGGGCACAGTCCCTGAGCTCCGTGAATCTCCTTTCCTGGTAGCCTCAAAGAGAGACACTGATAATAAAATACAAAAGGACTGGTAAAGAGCACCCACCTCATCAAGTTGTAAGGATCTAGTACGTTAATCATCAAAACAGCGGCTGGCATCAGAGAAGCACTGTATTATTATTTGCTATTAGTATAATATCACTTCCTATTTCCCCGTTAACCTCGAGGGCGTTGGTTTCAACCACCTAAACCAGCAGTTGTCAGCCAGGAGTGATTTTTTTTTTTAATTAGGTAGGCTTCACGGCCAGCGTGGAGCCCAACATGGGGCTTGAACTCACAACCTTGAGACCAAGACCTGAGCTGAGATCAAGAGTCAGACGGTTAACTGACTGAGCCCACCCAGACGCCTGGCAGCCAGGAGTGATTTTGCCATCCAGGCAGGACACGCTGGGCAATGTCTGCAGACAATTTTGGCTGTCACAACTAGGGCAGGGCAGGGTGCTACCAATATCTAATAGGTGTAGACCAAGGATGCTGCTCGCCCCTGCCCCACCACCAAGACAAATAATCTTTGGTTCCAAACACCTATAGAGCAGAGGTGGATCAACTCACAAAGGGATGAAACAGGTGTGTCTGTGGGGAACCTCATCTGCAGACGAGATGGGGAGCTGGCAAGGAGATTAGCTAATCCACGTCAAGTGGTCCTTAGCAAATGCTCGATCAATGCTCCACATTATTTTGAGAATCAAGTTTTGTTGGTGGTGTTTTTTTTTAATACTAATTAACTTAGTTTCACTGTAAGGATGAACAAATGCCCGGCCCCGGGCACACAACACTCTCTCAAATGAGAGCTTCAATTTACTGTCACTACCACTGTTCCTGTAACCAGGTACCATAACAACCAGCAGAATTAGAGTGCTTGGTACACACACACACACACACACACACACACACCACACACAAAATAAGAATCATCAAAGATAAAGGCATTTCCAAAGATTTAAGTATTACCAATAACATCTTTAGTATTAGGATTTTATTTTTCGTTCATTCATATTCTATCTGCTTCCTTCCAAAAGAGATTTGCAGGGGCTGAAAACATCAGTGTCATACATTCTCTGCGAGGACTAAAAACCAGTGCCTCTCTAACTGTATTCTCTCACGTGAACCAGCAAACAGGGGTAGCAGGAAGGGTCTTATACCAGTCAAGTTACTGCGGAGACTGCGAGGAACTTTGTCAAGAAAGTCTGACCCAAAAGGGTAGGCGGAAGTAAAAACACACACAAAGGTGCTGTCACACACAGAACTCAAGCACGTGGGTCCGCATTTCCCTGCTTCATAACAGCTCATGTTAAAAAAGGAAGGAAGGATGGGCGCCTGGGGGGCTCAATCGGTTAAGCGTCCAACTCCTGATTCCAGGTCAGGCCGTGATCTCGAGGGTCGTGAGTTCGAGCTTCGCATCAGGCTCTGTGCTGACAGTGCAGAGCCTGCTTGGGATTTTCTCTTTCTCTCTGTCCCTCCCCTGCTCATGCAGGCTCGCTCGCACCTGCTCTCTATCAAATCAATATTTTAAATTTCAAAAAAAAAAAAGGAGGAAAGGGAAGCCAGCAGGCAGTCTCACAGAGCCCTGCCCCCTTGTGGTCCCTACAGGGAAACTTAGCAACAACACAGGCAAAGTCGTTATTTTTGCAATTCTGTAGTTAAAACATAACGGGAAAAACAAGTCTTTAATTTCACAGGCACATAAAGTTTCCTCTGTTAATAAAATGTAAGTATTGAAGGTTTCAGAACTATGTTCTAAATTTTTTAATTTAAACACAGCACCTGGATATGGCAAGAATAAAGGTGTTTGGAGAACACTGGCTCCCCATGGAGACGAGTCTGGTTCACTCTCCATGCAGCCAGCAAAGGGCAGGGACCCCCTCACGGACATCTGGGACTAAAATGCTTCCTGTAATCAGGGAAGGGACAGAGTGGGGTCACCTAGCAACCCTGGGTTCCAACACGCAGAACTCTCCTTGGGGAACACGATGGCCCCTGTCCACCCCGGAGTGCCACACGTCCCCCCTCCCCAATTTGTGAAACACTATGTACCTGCCTCGACCTCCCCATATCAGTTAACGCTATGACCACTCACCTAGATGTTCAAGGCCAAACACGTCTAAACTGCCCGAATTCCTCCCTTGTTCTCCTGCCCCAATTTACCCCACTCTTCAGCCAGGCCCCTCCCTGCACACCGCTTCCAAAATATACCCCCAAGCTCCCCCTGGTCTCTATCCCCGCTGCTATCAGCCTAATGCACACATTCTCAAAGGGGGTTCTGGAGAACAGGGGGGTGAAAAACTCTCTTACTCTTTTTATGTATAAAACACAGACACATGCAGTACATAAAAAGAAATACAGTACTTTGAAATTTCATGAGGGTCCCTTCCTAGGTATAAACCCAAAAGAACTGAAAAGCGGTACTCAAATCTTGCTACACCAACGTTCATCGCAGCACTATCCACCACGGTTCAAAGGTGGAAACAATCTGAATGTCCATCGACGGATAGACAAACTCTGGAGTCCTCGGTGGAACGTTTACTGAGCCATAAAAAGGAATGAAGGTCTGATGCATGCTGCATCATTCACTGAAAACATACGCTCTGTGAAAGGAGCCGACACGAAAGCCACATTTTGTATGATTTGGCTTAAATGTAATACCCAGAGCAGGCAAATCCATACAAGTCGTGTGCAGACTGACGGTCACGAGGGGTCGGTGGCCAGGGAGTAGGGGAGTGCTTAATTACTCCACGGGATTTTATTTTGGAGTAATGGAGATGTTCACTTTCAAATGGTTAATTTTAGGTTATGTGAATTTCATCTCCATTAAGGAAAAAAAATCACAGGAGACTGTTGGGGGGGAGGGGGGGGGGTTAGGGAATGTCTAAAATGGCTCCTTATGGGATGAGAAAGAAAAAAATGGCTGCTAAATACTGCCCGTGCCTATCATTTCCCACCAAGACCCTGTAAGAGCTCCCATGGGCCCCCCACCTCCTGCCACTGCACCCCTATCCTGGGGCACCCTCCACACCACAGCCAGGTACACAAACCACGGCTCCATCTAAAACCATCCAGAGGCAGGGTAACTGGCTGGCTCAGTCAGTAGAGCACATACCTCTTGATCTCAGGCTTGTAAGCTCAAGCCCCCACATTTGGGTGTAGATACTTAAAATTAAAACCAATCAATCAATCAATCAATCAATCTATCCTAGAGGTGTCCTATCCCCCAGAATAAAATCCAACCACACATGCGACCTTTCCTTTCCTCATTCAGGAATCTCCAGCCACACGACCTTTGTGCTGTTCCTCTAAGATCAAATCTGCTCCTAACTCAAGCCTTGACACTCCAAGAATTCCCCAGGAAAGGCCCCCACCCCCACCCCGATCATACTGGCTGGTAACCCTCCAACACCACCCTCAAAGCCTTTCCCCTGCTGGCCTCATCCAAGGGGGCCAAGTGCCTCTTTTTACCAGCTCCCCTTTGCCGTGAGCACGTCAGCTCCAGGACAGCAGGGTCCCTGCCAGGCACCTGGGATGCCGCCCCGGTGTCCGAGAAATTTACAGAATGAGCAAATCCATCAGATCATTAACTGAAGAATGAGGTTTCCATTTCTCTTCTCACCACAGAGGTCAGGATAAGCAATAAAGAAACAATAAGAGCAACCAAAGAAAGCCTTCTTCATAAAAAGACAGCCGTTTCTGTTTCTGTTTAAATACTCTCGATATTATGCAGCTACTAAAAACAAGGTATGCTAAAAGAATGATTAACAATCCAAAAGAAACACATAAATGAGCATGGGGGGTGGGGTACAAATGGTCAATAAACATGTGAGAGATACAGATACAGATGGATAAAGATAGATGTGGATACATTTATCTCCACCCTACATCTTTTTCGCATATGTGATTACCTTGTTTCAAAAAATAACACCTAGTGTTGAGGGAAGGGGAATACTCACTGGAATCGTAAAACCTTTTTAGCACAGCAATTAGGTGATGCTGAAATTACCCAAAATTAAATTTATAAATCACACGGACGGTAAGGTCCAATGCTGAGTTCACCCCCTAGATATACGTGTCATGTGCCCCAGACACAATATGCACACCAGAAGGTTCACTGCAACAGTATTTATGACAGCAAAAAGGAGATGGCGTATACATGTCTGCTAACTGAAGACTAGATAAGTGAATTAATTAATACCATACACCCCTAAAAAAGAATGACACGGATCTGCACAATCTGACAAGGACTGGTCCCCGCAGGTATGTGTGTGGGAAAGAGAGAGGTAAAAATCAAGTGTGTACAGAAGTGCCCACAATATGTGTAAATGTTTATCAAAAACACACGCATAGCTTCAAATGAGTGTATACATATTTTTGGTAGTAGTATACTCCACAGAGTATAAGAGAGGCACAATGAGGAGAAAGTTTAGGGATGTAGGAGAAAACAAATGACCTTTTTTACATCCGTTTATACTGCTTTAATATTAGATTGTGTTTTATCTTAATTTTAACCATGTAGGGTCACCAACGTTAAAAAAAAAAAGTCAACTAGAATTATTTACATGATGGGTAATCTTGCCCGTTTAAAACTACCTCTACTGTGGTTTCTCTTGTGGGGGAAAATCTTTAAAACAGGTGTAAAAATATATTTCTTAATACAGATACATGTAAATGAAGGGGGCGGGGATTTTGGAATTCTCAGACTCCAGTGAGTTTCAATGGATATGTTCTCGAAAACATGAACTATGGCTTTGTATATGGCCACCAGGACAAAAATGTGAAACAGCAGGCTAGCCAAAAACACCTACAATTTTGGGAATTAGAAAGCTAGCAGAGATGTCCATACATAAAATGTGCATTAAGAAAACAAATCAGGGGCGCCTGGGTGGCTCAGTCGGTTGAGCGGCCGACTTTGGCTCAGGTCATGATCTCTTGGTCCGTGAGTTCAAGCCCCGCATCGGGCTCTGTGCCGACGGCTCAGAGCCTGGAGCCCGTTTCAGATTCTGTGTCTCCCTCTCTCTCTGACCCTCCCCTGTTCATGCTCTGTCTCTCTCTGTCTCAAAAATAAATAAACGTTAAAAAAAATTAAAAAAAAAAAAAAAAGAAAGAAAACAAATCAATGTATCTGTTCAAAACCTACCCGTTCACACGACTTCATAAAACCAAGTTTCTTCCCCTAAGAGATGTTTCCCAAATGCCTTCGTTCACATGCCCCCAATCATTTCTGTCATCTGCACGTGCTGTTTACACACTACTGACAACTACAACTATATGGATAAGCAGAAAGGTGTCAAGGAAAGAATCCTCCCTCGAAAGGAGCAGAAGGCTTAGTGTGATCCATTCGACCACAGAACATTACGATGGCAATTATCAATGGGATTTATACATTTAAAAACCTTGACTTGAATTCAAGTCATGGTCCCAGGTTCGTGGGTTCGAGCCCTGACACAGGATTCCTCACTGAGCGTGGAGACTGCTTGGGATTCTGTCTCTCGGCCTCTCTCTGCCCCTCCCCTGCACACACACACACACACACACACACACACACACTCTCTCTCTCTCTCTCTCTCTCTCTCTCTCTCTCTCTCTCTCAAATTGAAAAAAAAGGAGGGGGCACATGGGTGGCTCAGTGGGTTGAGTGTCAGACTCCTGATTTTGGCTCACATCATGATCCCAGGGTCATGGGATCGAGCCCCATGTCTGGCTCCACACTGACCATGGAGCCTGCTTAAGATTCTTCTCTCTCTCCGTTTGCCTCTCTCCCCTGCTCACGTGTGCATGCACGTGCGCGCGCGCGCGCACACACACACACACACACACACACACTCCCTCTCTCTCTCTCTCAAAATAAATAAATAAATGTTAAAAAACTAAAAGTTTAAAAAAACCTGAAGGAACACCCAATTGGTCTGTGGGTTGTTTTTTTTCTGAAAGAGACAGAGAGTGAGCAAGTGACCATGAACAGGGGATGGGCAGAAGAGAGAGAGGGAGACAGAGAATCTGAAACAGGCTCCAGGCCCCGAGCTGCCAGCACAGAGCCCAATGCGGGGCTCAAACTCACGAGCCACAAAATCATGACCTGAGCCGAAGTCAGACGCTTGACCAACTGAGCCCCCCAGGCGCCCCAGGAACACCCAATTCGTAACCCTTGTTACCTCTCAGGGTATGATTATGTGCTATTCTTTACACAATATTAAAATTTGAAAGCAATAGTTTACATTCAGGGAAAAAAAGGACACAAAATGCGATGTAACATATTGAAGAGCTTCAAACCTGAACATGAAGCATCAGAACTTTGCTCTCAGTGCTAAAAGTCCAAAGCACGGCACGTCAACATCAGGATTCTCAACAGAAACTGGAGGGTCAACTACGCCCCCAGGGGCAACGTGGCGGTGCCTGAAGACACTTTCAGCTGCCCTCACTGTGGGCAGGGGCGTGCTACGGGCATGAAGCGAGTGGAGGCCGGAGTGATGCTATACACCCTGAAGTGAGTGCACAGGGAGGCCCAACCAGGCCATCGTCCAGCCCAAGCCAGCAGGGCAGAGATCGAGAAACTCGATTTTAAATCATGCTCGACATTTTCAAAAGCAAAAAGACATTTGGAAATGCTCGTTTCGATTAAGCTTTGACACGGATGCAAATCCTTTTGTAAAGCCGTAAATCTTGCTCAAAGGAAGAACTAATCGCCTTTGAAGTCACAAATAATTGAATCAGATTTTATACTTTGATGTACAATTCACGAGTGCGGACCAAAACCCATCATTTATTATCTACGTTTATAGGATCCTGGCCTGTGCTAAGTGCTATTCTGACTCCATGAAACAGGAGTCTTAGAATTAAATTAGCAAAAAATGCCCCTTCCCTCCCACGCACCCCGGCAGTCTGGAGGGGCAGAGGCAGAGGAGCTAGTGATTCTGCGCCAAACTTCGTCTACTTATAAAGCTTCGGAAACAACCTCCGTCTTCAAAGGGCAGTAGCTTGCACAACTCTTGGTGGCTTGCACAGATGAGCCACACAGCAGAGCATCACTGGACAGTCTACGACAGGACAGAAACTCCTATTTTGAAGGACTGTGTAACATGGAAAATATTCAGAACACAAGGTTAAGCTTAAAAAAAAAAAAACAAAACCTCAGGTGCCCGGATGGCGCTATTGGTGGAACACGAGACGCTTGATCTTGGGGTTGTAGGTTCAAGGCCCACAGTGGGCGCAGAGCTGACCTAAAAAGGGGGGGTGGGGAGGGGCGCCCAGATGACTCAGTCAGTTGAGCATCTGACTTCAGCTCAGGTCATGATCTCACGGTCCGTGAGTCCAAGCCCACATCTGGCTCGCTGCTGTCGGCACAGAGTCTGCTTCGGATCCTCTGTCTCCTCTCTCTCTGCCGCTCCCGTGCTCGTACTCTCTCAAAAATAAACAAAACATGGGGCGCCTGGGTGGCTCAGTCGGTGGAACGTCCGACTTCGGCTCAGGTCATGATCTCGCAGTCCGTGAGTTTGAGCCCCGCGTCGGGCTCTGTGCTGACCGCTCAGGACCCTGTTTCGGATTCTGTGTCTCCCTCTCTCCCTGACCCTCCCCCGTTTATGCTCTGTCTCTCTGTCTCAAAAATAAATAAACGTTAAAAAAAAAAATTTTTTTTAAATAAAACATTAAAAAAGAAGAAGAAGGAGAAAAAGAAAAAAAATCTCAAAACTGTCTACTGCAAACCAGGTAGTCTGTGGAGGCACTTGGTGCAGCCCACAGATATTTTAAATTTGAGCCAATATGTAAAAGTTGGGGCAGTCCACATTTAAAAAAGTATCTGAGGCTTCTCTTGAACCATGAGAATAAGGCAACAGAGCCCACATTCCCACTGGGCAAGAACCAGCAGGAAGGCCCCAGGGCCCTTCAGAAAAGGCATTCCTCAAGAGCATTCTGACAGGTCAGGTGGTGGTCTGTTAGTGGGGTGTAAGGAGTTCGCATCAGAAGAGTAAGTACCGCTGGGGGGGGGGGGGTACATACAAGCACCCACCATCAGGAAGAGTGTTATTATTTCTGTTCTGTGTTGTTCAGCCCCGTGACCACACTTCTCAGTCTTGCTCATCTCCATACCTGCCTGATCCCTAGAAATACCTGTTTTCAGCTTAATAGTATGACTCCTAAACCAACATAGAAAAACGTCCTGGAAAGCAGCTCTTCCTGCCAGCGCATCCTGTCCCCATGCTTTAATAAAATCACCTTTTTTGCACCAAGAAAAAAGAAAAGTACAGGTCCTGGAAACAAGTATCTAAGGGCTGACTGGGAGGTGGAATGATCTGTGACTTCAGTTCTATAAATAACAAGTATTGTATGACAAGGATGTACTGTTATGACAAAAGGAGTATACAAAGACGTTTTCCCTTCTCCCTAAACGGTAACCCCCAGTACAGCTACAAGACCGAAGGACTGTTAGTTCAGAGGGTGCGGATAACCCCCGGCGTTATAACTCGTAGCCGAATACATATTCATGGCTGAAGTCGAGGTCCTGCAAGCAGATATCGCCAAAGGCATTGATTTAGGCCAGGACGTCTAGATCAAGGGGGAGGCAGGACAATCACTGAGAATATAAACCGCTTTGATCCATATCCAGGACACCATGAGCAAAAGGCTTCTGGCTGAGCAAAGTACTCCTGAGAAAACTAAATCAAGTTCTATAGATTACAGACACCTGACTGAGTTCCTCCACACGCCTGCGAAACAAAAGGAAGGTTTCTAAACTCTCATAAAAGTTTTAGTTAATAACTGATTTCAGTGTGTAGCTTTTATGTTGCTGGCTACAAAGTTTTTATTGCTAAAACTAATACTTTTCTATCCTATGACGATTTTTTTTTTTAAATGCTATTTTGGATAAATCAAAATCTCATCTCAATGATACCCTCCCTGTGGGGCATTTCAGTAAATATTCCACTTCTCCTTGTACCAAACGCTATTGTCGCTGCTGACAGCAGAGGGCAGTAGGGTGCAATGAAAAGAAAATGGATGTAGCCTCAGGATCTAGCTGTGGGCACAGGCGCCTCCCTCCACTCTCCACAGAGACCTCAATTTTGCCCCCTGTAAAACGGGGAAACGGACTCAAGAGTTTCTTCTAACTTGGTCTATAACAGGTTAGCAAAAGGACCCACGGGCCAAATCTAGCGTACCGCCTAGTCTTATGTTGCCTACAAGGGTTACTTGCCATTTGCAAATGGTGGAAAAATCCTGAAGGGTTACTAGAGTTCATGAAACACACAAATCATATGAAATTCAAATTTCTGGGTCACAGCCACATATTGCCTATGGCTATTTCATTAATACAACAGTGCTGAATAGCTGTATAGTTGTGAGGGACAGAGAGCCACAAAGCCTAAAATATTTACTATCTGGCTCCTTACAGAAAAGGGGACACTTGGTGAGATTAAAACGATTTGGGGAATCACCTTCTCTACACATAGTACTCACTGGCCGCCTAACTCATAATCCCCAAATGATCCAAGCACATACTGGCAACAGGATCATATTTTGGAAAAAAGGACTTTAAGGGGCGCATGGGTGGCTAAGTCAGTTAACGGTCAGACTCTTGAGTTTGGCTCAGGTCGTGATCTCACAGTTCATGAGATCCAGTCCTGTGTCTGCCTGGGATTCTCTCTGTCTCTCTCTCTCTCTCTCTCCGCCACTCCCCCGCTCACACTCTCTCAAAAATAAATAAACACTTATAAATACATATTAAAAGAAGTAATAGGGGCACCTGGGTGGCTCAGTCAGTTGAGCGTCCGACTTCGGCTCAGGTCACGATCTCGCAGTTCGTGAGTTCGAGCCCCGCATGGCGCTCTGTGCTGACAGCTCAGAGCCTGGAGCCTGCTTCCAATTCTGTGTCTCCCTCTCTCTCAGTCCCTCCCCCATTTGCACTGTGTGTGTGTGTGTGTGTGTGTGTGTCTCAAAAATACACATAAAAAAAAGAAAAATGAGAGTAAACCCATTTCCTTGTAGAAGTAATAAATCTCTTAAGTATTTAACAGACAACCAAATAATATTTGGGTACAAAGAATCCAATTTAAGTCACCATTCCTTTCCTCACACTGGACCAGCACCCCCTCGCATCAGCTCTCCCAATCCGAATCTGAATCTGAATCCATGTAGGCATTTGCTGAGCAACCACCAGTAAGAAATAACGTAGCAGCCAACATCTTTGCAACGCTTACTATTTCTGGCCCTGTTCCGACCCTCTGTGGACACGTCTTCATTTAACCCTTAACAAGAACCTATGGGTCAGGTCTGTTATTACGTCACATCACAGGTGAGGAAACTCAAGCACCAAGACATTAAGTACCTGGCCTAAAGCCACGTGGCTAGTGAGTGGGAGAGTTGGGATTTGAGACCGGCAGTCTTATTCTTAACCACTCGCCATTCTACAGCAAGTGTCAATCAGGGCAACCAACATGTAAGGAGCGCTCTGGGGAGAGCACACGTTATTGCCGACCTTACCTGTCGCGCTAACACTGGAGCTCTAAGTATCGTGAAGGTATAGTTCGGATAGAAAAACAGTCTTTCGATTGAAGTACCATTCCTGAGAAACAAATTCTTACGGGAAGTTTTGTTGTGATAGCCCAAGAGGCGTCTGCTCTCAACTCTCAAGGATTTCTGGCCACCTCTGCCCCACTGCGAGGAAGGACCTCCATCTGGCCTTTGGGGACCGATTTTCTCCGTTCTTGATTCCTAACAGCAAAAATCCCTCTGGGTCACCCATTTAAAATTTTAAATGTCCTCCACTGGAGCAAAACCCCACAGAGGTCCCTTTGATTCTGAGACGCTGGCCAGCCAGAACCCGACAGGTGTGGTCCCGACCGAAGCCCTACGCGGCAGGGGACCGCCCCCCCCCCCCCCCGCCCCCCGCCCGCCCCCGCCTCTTCCTCTTCCTCCGCGGCTGACCTGTGCTCTTGTCCAGGAAGTCCATGGACTCCTCACTGGCGCTGAAGTGGCTCGACGTGGCCTTCTTCTCGGCGTCCTGCTCCACGTCGGAGCCCGTGTGCACAGAAGAGTTTGTGCTCATGGGGGAGCGTGGTATATCGGACAAGGAGATCCGACGGCCCGTGCCCCCGCTCAGCATGGGCTTGCTCATCAAGATCTTGGGGGACGCCGTCATGTCGAAGTTGAGCTTGACCTTCTCCTGCTTGTCTATCTTGGCGGCACCTGCGCTGGGATTGCTGGGATCGAGCAGCATTTGGTACTGGCTGTTGGGCGTGTACGGCGTCCTGAAGGGAGAGTAGTTAAAAACCCCGAACTTCCTGCGGATGTTCTCCACATACACCTCCATCTCTTGCATTGCACTGTTGAAGATGCTTTTCGTCTTTTTCACAGAAAAAGGAATTTCTTTGGACATGAGGTAGCAATTATTTATTGGAACCCAGGCCCTAGGAAGTGCAGAAGAGAGAGTTGAAGTCAACTTTGGTCCTTACAGAGATCCTTTTATTTATTTTTTTTTTTTTTTTTGAGGTTTTTTAAAAATTGGTTTTATTGCGGTAAGTTTAAGAGTACCACACGCCCTACTGTTAACGTAGGCACGGCTTTATTCATCGTAACAGAAATTTTATGCCCGATGAGTCTACCCCCATTCTACACTCTGATTCTATAAATCTGACTATTTTATTAAATACCTCCTCTAAGCGGAATTCATGCAGTTATTTTGTCTTACTGTGCCTGGCTGATCTCCCTTAGCGTCGTGTCCTCTAGGCTCAGCTATGTTGTCACATCATTTTTAAGGCCGAATACTATCCCATGAGATCTATCTACCACGATTTCTTTATCTGTTTATCTGTCGATGGACATTTAGGGTGTTTCCAGAATTTTTCTCCTTAACGCAAACCAAATTAGCCTGGTATGCCTGTCGACATTCTTAACTACATACTCCATTCTTTAAAAATGAGTTGGGGGGCACGTGGAGGGCTGAGTCAGTTAAGTGTCCGACTTGGGCTCAGGTCATGATCTCGTACTTTGTGGGTTTGGGCCCTGCTTTGGGCCCTGTGCTGACAGTTCAGAGCCTGGAGCCTGCTTTGGATTGTGTGTCTCCCTCTTTCTCTCTCTGCCCCTGCCCTGCTCATGCTCTGTGTGTGTGTGTCTGTCTGTCTCTCTCTCTCTCTCTCTCTCTCTCTCTCCCTCTCTCAAATAAACATACGTACATACATACATACATAAGACTTGGTTTGGGGGCTCCTGGGTGGCTCAATCGGTTGAGCATCTGACTCTTGATTTCAACTCAGGTCATGATCCCAAGGTCATAGGATCGAGCCCCATGTTGAGGTCCATGCTGACTGTGGAGCCTGCTTATGATTCTCTCTCTCCCTCTCCCTCTGCCCCTCCCCCGCTCATTCACTTGTTCTCTCTCAAAACAGAATTTTTTTTTTTTTTAATTTCTCTCTTTTGAGACAGAAAGAAAGAGCACAAGAAGAGGAGGGAGAGGCAAAGAGAGAGGCAGAGGCAGAACCCCAAGCAGGCCCCACAATGTCAGCACGGGGCCCAATGCAGAGCTCCAACGTATGAACCGTGAGATCATGACCTAAGCTGAAATGAAGAGTCAGAGGCTTAACCAACTGAGCCACCCAGGTGCCCCCCGCCAAAAAACGTTTTAAATGACTTGGTTTGAATGGTTAACACATGATTAGCCGTTCACACTTAATACACATGTTCTTACGACATGTTCTTATGACAGAATGTGAACAGCGATCTTCACTAAAACATTAAAAAGCTCATAGACTTAGTCATTTTAATCCATCAGAAGAATAATAAATCCCCTCTTGGCTCTGGGTGAGTAGAGAGTAAGGAAACATCACTGCTTCCAGGACTGCACCTCCAAAGAAAGAACTGGTCCCGAAGCCCACTCCTCTGCGTTCACACACAGTTTTCATATCTCTCGTAAAACTGGGGTTCTACGAGGCACTAGACGGAAACACCGGAAGACCGTAAACCTGAAAGGGGGTGCATGGCTTCGATGTGAGAGAATTCATGTGGAAACTAACCAAAGGACAGCCTCCACCCCCCATTCTCGGCTGGTTCTGCCTGCCTGCCTGCCTGACTCCAACCGCCCACATCCCAGCATGCTTTGCAGAGACCTCACGAGGCCATGAGCTGCTTTTCTGGGATTAGTGACCGAGCGGATGCAGGCAGGAGAGGGCAGTATAGCCTACCACTGCTCCGGGGTTTGGACAGGAGGCGGACCATGTGACATTCGATTCCCCAGCCTCCATCCCGTATGTATAGCTGGGAATCCGGCGGGAATGAACATTCCCAAGGAGGCCTTTTGGATTTCAAAGACCATAAAGTCAAGCCAGACACAGAGTGACGGGAGCAAAGTGGGCTGTGGGGAGGTAGAAATGCCACAGCCAGTCCAACGCAAGCACCGTCTACATGGAAGCGTCACAAGTGCCCGTGTAGGAATCTGACCCCCACACTGGCGAGTCTTCCAGCATTTGAAAGAGAAGCAAAAAATATGGACTACTTAGATTACATTCTACCCACGTTTTAACAGCTGGAATCTCGTTCCTATTTTGAAGAGAAAACGGCCCAGAGAAATAAAAGCGTGTGCATGGGGTGAAATTCAGGGCAGAGGATGGAGGTTTGCAACTCATGGTGATAACTAGGTCGTGACACAAACTAAAACCAAACACCCCAAAAATATCTAACTGCTCTCTCAACGTGCTGTAAATTACCAGCTTCTCATCACCCCAACTAGCTGCTGTCATCCTGCAGAGACCTGAGGAACCGCAAGAACGAGGCAGGGCAGGAGACAGATGCCCTCTGGGTGAGAGTCCGCGGCCGTTACAACTGGGGGAGCAGGAGTCTGGACGAGACAGGACGGCTCTGAGGAACAGCCGGGGTCCCCCCGCCGCTCCTGGACAAATGACTTCCCTTTCCCTGAGCTGGCCTCTGCTCTGTCATCGATAAAATGGAGGCTGAGCCCTTCCCGGGACGGGGTCAAGGGGAGCAAATGAAATGCACCTAGACCAGTCCCCGCAGCACCAGGAGATCACCAGCCAGCTGGCCGCAGGCCACTGTCACTGTGTCCCCTCCCGCCCGCCTTCTATCTGGGGTCAGGGCCTTAACTGTCTCCTGCCAAGGTCTCAAGCACCTTCAATGAAGGTACCTGCCAGTGATTTCAGGACCTGGTTTCTTTTCCTTAAAGCAGGCCCAGGACACAGTTGAAGGGAAACTTGATCTGCTTCACAAAAGAAAGCCTCTGGGGTCAATGTCCTGAGAGGCCACAGAGTCACAGGGCTGAGCTACACCCTACTTGGGGCCTCAAGGTTTCTTCTCAGTCAAATGGGAATAAATCCGCAGCTGCAAAAGGAACTTGAAACAGTGCCTGGTGCATAGAAGGCACTCAATTCGTGCCAGCTCGCTCTTGTGCGTTTAATAAGATATCTCCTGGATTTTTGTACAGTATCGTGAGTGTGAGTGTGTGTGTGTGTGTGTATGTGTGTGTGTCTGTGAAATCAAATCCCAAGAAGGCAAACATTCTTAAGGGACAAAAAAGCACGCTAGGAGACTATTCCGAACACGCCTTGATCTGTACAAAAGCCTCCCGGGACCTGCTCCAGTATTTATTAACTTAACGATGAACACGTGACGGGCTGTGACATTTCTTACTCTGTTCTCCTGACCTACTTTGCTTGCACAGGACCAGGCTGCTGTTTTGCTCCACAGCCCCAAAGCTGCTCCCGGAGAAAGAGCCTATCCATTCTCTTTAGCCTCCGCGCTGGGCTGCTGGGTGTGGCCAGTTCTGCTTTAAGAACATCTCCTAGGGGTGCCTGGGTGGCTCAGTCGGTTGAGCGTCTGACTTTGGCTCAGGCCATGATCTCACGGCTTGTGAGTTCGAGCCCCGTGTCGGGCTCTGGGCTGACAGCTCAGAGCCTGGAGCCTGCCTCGGATTCTGTGTCTCCCTCTCTCTCTGCCCCTCCCCTGCTCGTGCTCTGTCCCTCTCTGTCTCAAAAATAAATAAAACATTAAAAAAAATAAAATAAAATAAAAATAAAAAGAACATCTCCTGGGAGGAAGGGACGCTCCTCCTTTCAGGTTTCCCCCAAGCTCTCAGTGACTTCATTCCTGCACCCCCTAACCCATCCCCATGGAGTGCCCTTAACCGCTCCCCGTAAGGGGCTCCCCTCACCCAAAACGAGCCAACAGCTGGGCACATTCCCTCTGAGGGAACAAAAGACAGAGGGGGTTAGACAAACGTCATGGGCATCAGACATGGGCCGCTGCCTTTTTTCACCAATGCAGGGGCCCAGCTTCCACGACAGCTCCCACCCAGAACCAACCTACACCGTCCAGTTCTGGGGAAATGGCCTCTGGAACAGGGCTGGCAGAGCTCATGCCCCCCAAGACCGTCCAGAACTGACAGGCAGGAGTAAGATGTCCATGCAGAGTGAGCTCAGCTAAGAACAGAATCCAAGACTCTTAAGAGTCTGGGACGTATCTGGTACATGGCGGCAGGCACGGATCTCCCCCACCCACCTATATCCCCAGTATATCCACACTGGGTTATATTACAGAACGAGAATAATCCCGAAGCATCAAGATGGTTAACTCTTGCCATGCTACAATGATGTACAGCCTGACACGAATTCTTCTTGCCCTTCAAAGCAAAGGCAGAATCTGACCACAGCCCGTGTGATCCAGACCGTGCCCCCTTCCCCACCCATCACTTACCATCCTCTCCTCCCCTCTCCTGTCCAAACCACACTGTGTCCCAGCTCTCCCCAAGAAACAGCAGGCTGGCTTTGTCCCTCCACCCAGATCTTCTCTAAGCCCCCGCCCTGAGATCACCTTGCCTGTGTGTTTACTTGGGTATTTACTTGGGTGTCTTTCCCACTAGGATGCCAGCCTTCAGGTGGGCAGGGACGATGTCCTGCTCACTCCCGTATCCCCAGCATCCAGCACGTGGCCTGACCCACGGCAGCACCAAAAGGTTTCCAGCAAAGTGTCCAAAATCAAATAGAGCAAAAGACTTCCTATCAAACCCAGGACCATCCCAGCTAATTTCCACTTTGCCTCCAGACAAAGGATTCCTAGTAAATGATTTCGCAGATTACCAATCACTCTTCTGTCTTTATTTGCAAGGCAACAAGCAAAGTGAACAGAGTAACAGCTCTGACTCGGGTGTTTGATATTATAAACCGTACTTTCTGTATATTCTATCGGTGTGTATAATTTTTAGGATACATCTTTTTTAAGGTTATTTATTTATTTTGAGAGAGACCGCGAGCTGGGGAAGGGCAAAGAGAGGGAGACAGAGATCACAAGCAGGCTCCATGCTGGCAGCACAGAGCCAATGCAAGACTCGAACTCACGGACTATGAGATCATGACCTGAGCTGAAATCAAGAGTCAGACGCTTGAACGACTGAGCCACCCAGGCGCCCCCAGAGTTTTAAGTCTTCTCCCCCAACACACTCAAACACTTCTTCAAACTGCTTGGTAGCCGCCTGGAAAGGGTTTTGCCTCATCTGATCCTCACATAACTTGCTAAAAGAGAAATAGGATATTAACTGCTGCTCATCTGGGTCCACCTGCTGTTCTCAAGCCCATAGGATAGGAGACTGCTAAGAGCTAGAACAATTCACTTCCCTGCGAGCGAGGGAGAGGGGAGGGCAGAAAACGCTGGGCGGGGGGAGGGCTACCACCTGTTAAAACAGCCACCTCTTATAATGTCCTATTTGGCTTAAGAGAAAAAGGCAACAGGAGAGAGAACCACCCAGCACAATGATAAGAGATTCATTTACTGGCAATCTGTGGAAATACTTCTGATCCCTGAAAGCATTATTTTGAAAAGCAATTTGTGCGGTGGTTCAATTTACTCCACGAAATTTAAAAAGAACAGCACCACTTAAAATAGCCACGGAAACTATTCTGGTGCCAGCTTCATCAACGCAACTACGAAAGCATGATTGTTCTCTTCACATACCTGAAAAAAACGAAGCCCACACACATTATCAGCCGGAACGCAGCACAGGGCAGTATTTTTAACTACAAGATCACTGGTTGGTGTCGCGACAATAAACGACACGATAATACCTCCGCCCCCTGCTTGCGTCACAGTTATCGAAGGTTCAGTTAAAGCTGTACATTTGCAGCCAGTTTTGACTCCCACCTGTCATGTTGTCCAAAGAAACGAGCATCAACCTGTCCATCTTTATCCCTCAGAGCTTTTGCAGGCCAGAACGGAAACCCCTTCAGTTTCGCCCAGACCAAAGGATGTGGATTGCTCTGGGAAAAGAAAAACAAAATCCAGAGTTTGTACGTATTGGACAGCAAGATGCGCCATATACAAAGCTTGCCGTATGTGCAGAGACAGCCAGGCCACCAGCTGGAACAGGAGCAGTTCCACGCAGGGTCTCCCAAATGGGCTTCCCTGGGAGGGCATGAGGCCAGGAGGCCCGGGCGAAGGTGGTTCTGGGGTGAACGGAGAAAACAGGGAAGAACGAACCACAGACGAGATGAGGCTGGAACACTGGCTTGAACACACCGCCCTTAACCTAGGTGGCCGTGAGCAAGAGTGTCCACCTCTCCCTGCGACATGGAGACAGCGATGCCTACACCCTCTGTTAAGCCGGAGGATTAAATGGGCATTGTATCCAGCATTTAATAAGGGCAGTATGAGCTGCCTTTGTTCTCTCTTGAGGGCTGCAACTCTTCAGGGGCTTCATCTCCAAAGGCAGGAAGAGACGTAAACTATGTTTCACTTTTCCACGTTACTTGCCCAATCTCACCCCCCAGGAAACTCCAGCCCTACCTTCACTCACCCACCAGCCCACCCCGGGAACACCCTTCTCTCTGCAGAACACTGGTTTGGAAAATACAGATGGATGAAGAAAACAGGGTGATTTATCTCTTCCCATCTCCCCACCCCAAACCGCCCACTTGGGAAACACCACAGAGCCAATCCAGAGGCATACTTCCAATTCTCTCAAAACAGGTTCATCAAAGAACACACTTCATTATGACTCTCACTACCTCACTGCCTTCTCCCTAATGAGCCCCATTTTGCTCTCTAGCCTGCAGTCTGCCCGCGGTTAATAAACCCAGGAAGTCACAGTGCTCCCTCTGGCACATGGATTTTCAGCCCCAGATGTTTATTCCACCTGGATTACTTTCACTCTGCCATTACTTTATTGGTTAAAAAAAAAAAAAAAAAAAAAAGTTATTTAAAATCTTCTCCCAAAGTTTCATCAAATAAGCCACCCAGAAAAGGGGGCCTTGGGTAGTCCTCTAAGGCATGAGTTCTGAAAATGAAGTAAGGAAAGGAAATACAACTCACACAAGGCTCACAGAACCAGTTATCTCGTTTCTGGCAAGCAGCTAGGTAACACTCTGGACATACTTCAATTTCATTCATCTGTAAAACAAAAATATGTTAGGATGTGTCACGCAAGGGGCCTCACATCTGGAGACGCTCAAGGAATGCGAGAGGATATTAGCAGTTAAGATTAGCTACACCAAGTCCCTCAGTGGGGAACACCTCGGAGAAGAATCCAATCACCTCTCACCAACCCCCGAGATCCCACCCAGCCCGAGCCACCACCACCCCTCTCTGGACCACATCTGGACCAGCTTCCCGCTCTGGTTGCCACTGCGGTCCAGCCCCCAAGACACAGCGGCCAGACCCATCTTGCTCATCGTCCACACCTTGTACATCTGACGGTTGGCTGTTGCAAATGGAATCTAGGAGGTACAGGACGGTCCCCGGAACAAAGAATTCTCCAGAGTAAATGCCAGTAGTACAAGGCTGAGAAACTAACAAGGAAATAAATCTAAACTCCAGATCAGCTCCTTCAACACCGAGTGTGACCAGGCCTAGGCCGACCTGTCTGAGCTCCCCCAACACCTCCAGCTACCCCGGCTTCTGCTCGCTGTGCTCAATTCCCACCCAGCTCTGGTCACATCATCCAGGGCAGGTGGTATTTTGTCTAAATGGACCACAATCTAAAAATTATGTAATTGACCGACTGTCCTTCTCTGTGAAAAAATACATTCCTCTAGGGGACCTAAGTACGACTTAGAACCCACAAGCCCCTTTCTTGGATCTCAATTCAGCCTCCACCATTTACTAGCTCTATAACCTTAGGAACAGTTGCTTATCTTGTCTGTGCCTCCATTTTCTCATCTACAGAATGGTCATGTGAGCAATACCTACCAAATAGACAACGATTATAGGAGATAAATGGAAAACGTGTTAGGTGACACAGTGATCAATACACTGGTTAACATTTATCAGAGATCCACGCTGGGATCATCAAAGTGTTCTACAGGTACTAATTCATTCATTCTTTACATCCTCCAGAGGCAGGCCTGCTCTTTCCCCCATATTACGGATGGAAAAAATGAAATCCCAGAAAGTCAAGAAACCCGCCCAAGGTTCTCTGCAGCAAAGGGGCAGGACCAGGATTTGAACCCAGGCAGACGTGCTCCAGAGCTGACGTGTTTCACCTGTCATTGCCCTGTTCGTTCCTATTCTCTTCCCATCATCAAAAGACTTGTTTTTCTCTTTATCTCTGCATCATGTAAGGTGTCAGATACTCAGCAGTTGCTCAATATACTACTAAATAATAATTTTATAAATATAATTGACTAACTCAAAGGTCAATGGATAAATGACTGAATAAAGGAGCAAAAGAATAAATAGGAAAGAAAGTGGTGGCATATATTTCCTGTTCCTACTCACTCTACTTATGGGCTATTCTGAAGGTACTGGCAAGAACAAAGTGGTAACATAAGGTCCAGGGCAGCCCTGGCATCGAAGCCCACACAGCGGCAATGTATCGCCAACAGGTAGATTTAGAAATGCCAGGCACAGAGTACCTGCATCCAGTAAATTCCACCTGGGGGTAACCCACTGATTAAACACGTAGGCTTTAGCTCCCAAATCCAGGAAAACAAAGGAATCCCCAAGGGGAAAGCAGCTGGACAACTCACTCATACAAAACTCTAAACCAACAATGAACATATCAGAAACAGTATATCATCACTTGTCATCAGAAACGTGCAAACCAAGGGCACCTGGGTGGCTCAATCAATTAAGTGTCTGACTTCGGCTCAGGTCATGATCTCGCAGTTTGTGGGTTCAAGCCCTGTGTCAGGCTCTGTGTTGACAGGTTAGACCCCAGAGCCTGCTTCAGATTCTGTGTCTCCCGCTCTTTCTGCCCCTCCTCTAGTCACACTCTGTCTCTCTCAAAAATAAATAAAATCTTTAAAAAAGGGGGGGGGGGGCGGTCCTGGGTGGCTCAGTCGGTTAAGTGTCCGACTTCAGTTCAGGTCATGATCTCACGGTTTGTGAGTTCAAGCCCCACGTCGGGCTCTGTGCTGACAGCTTGGAGCCTGGAGCCCGCTTCGGATTCTGTGTCTCCTTCTCTCACTGCCCCTCCCCCACCTGTGCTCTGTCTCTATCAAAAATAAACGTGTAAAAAAAAAAACAACAACCATGCAAACCAAAATCACAGTGAGATGCCGTCTTGCAGGGAAAACATAGATACACGTATTTTTTGAATTATAATTTCCAAAACTGGAAAGGACACAGAAAAACTACCCAGGTTGTTATACATGTTGCTACAACTTTTCTAGAAATCAATCAGGAAATACCTACATGAAGCCTTTGCTATGTGTATAGTCTCAGACCTCGTAGATGCCTTCCTAACAATTATACTAAGAAAATCATCGTAAAAGCCATGAAAAATTGTTCTTCCTGTGTATTTAACTATCTGGGAAAACACTCTTAAGTGAAAACGTTGATTATAAAACTCTCTCTATAAAAACATTTAGAAAAAGGGGCGCCTGGGTGGCTCAGCCGGTTAGACAACCGACTCTTGATTTCGGCTCAGATCATGACCTGGTGGTTCGTGAGTTCAAGCCGCACATCTGGTTCCGCACCTTGATGGTATGGAGCCCGCTTGGGATTCTCTACCTCCCCCTCTCTCTGCCCCTTCCGTGAACAATCACTCTCTCCCTCAAAATAAATAAATTTTTTTCTAATTAAAAAAAATATGTAGGGCACCTGGGTGGCTCAGTCGGTTAAGCGTCCGACTTCAGCTCAGGTCATGATCCCGCAGTTCATGAGTTCGAGCCCCACATCAGGCTCTGTGCTGACAGCTCAGAGCCTGGAGCTTGCTTTGGATTCTGTCTCCTTCTCTCTCTGCCCCTCCCAACGTGTGCTCTGTCTCTCCCTCTCTCTCTCCCTCAAAAATAAATCAACATTAAAAAAAAATTTTTTTTTTAAATAATAAAAATATATATAAGTAGAAGGGTGCCTGGGTGGTTCAGCTGGTCAAGCCTCGACTTCAACTCAGGTTATAATTTCACTGTCCATTAGTTCAAGCCCCACATTGGGCTCTGTGTTCACAGCTCAGAGCCTGGAACAAATTCTGTGTCTCCCTCTTCCTCTGCCCCTCCCCCACTCATGCTTGCTTGCTCTCTCTCTCTCTCTCTCAAAAATACATTTTAAAAAATTGTAATAAGTAAGGGGCACCTGGGTGGCTCAGTTGGTTAAGTGTACAACTTCGGCTTGGGTCATGATCTCACAGCCTATGGGTTCAAGCCCCACATCAGGCTCTGTGCCGACAGCTCAGAGCCTAGAGCCTGGAGCCTGCCTCAGATTCTGTGTCTCCCTCTCTTTCTCTCTCTGCCTCTCCCCAACTCGTGCTTTGTCTCTATCTCTCAAAATTAAATAAAAATTTAAAAATTTAATAAAGATATGCAAAAATGGCAGTATCCTAAGGTATCCAAATGTTTCCCTTACAAATGAATGAATGAGTGAAGTGCACAAGAGGCTGAAATCTGCTATAGCTCGGTTTCTCAACTCTTACACTGGGGTCTAATAAATTCTGCTCCCTGACTATCCCACAACCACTGGGGCCTCAGGGTAGGCCCAGGAGGTTCACTTCTTCCGCACCATCAAAACCATGGGTATTTCTAAGAGGAACTGACTTCTAGGACTCTGCAGGCCACTCCCTGAGAAACAGTCAAAACCTTTCCCCCAAATACCATTAAAACCCAAACATCTTCCACAAGAAGACTAAAAGGGGCCTGGCCCAACGCCTCGGACTATGGGGTGAAGAAATTAAGAGCCCCATCTACGCAACCAAGAAAACTCAAGATGCCTCGTTCCTGACCATGACGCAAGCCTGAATAATAAAAGGTCATTTGCACCTCTTGAAGATCACGGCTAAGATAGCGTTGATTTCCGGCATATGGGGCGGGGGTGATCCCCTCTTCGTCACTTTTACGGGGCACCGTCTATGCCTCAACAAATTCCAAAACAGCTACCGTTACCCACTAAGAGATTCTGCAAATGGAACTCAGCCACGCCAGCCCCTCACTCTGGGTGCATTTAAAACAGGACAGTGAGAAACACATACCTCATGCTCACAGATTTTGATGACTACTTTCGCTATCTGGGTCAATTTGTGATTTCCTAAGGGAATAAGAAAATAATGATTAATTCAAATGGAAACACGTTTGTAACACACGGCTTTGGGAGTACACTTCCCCTAACAACCTTTCAACTTGCTTTTCCCCAGGATTAAGCTTTTAAAGGCTAAAACACAGGATTCTGGATCCTAATATCAGTTTAACTTATGTGACTTTTCCCAGAAACACTGACCAGTCTTTGGTGCCTCAATGTTCTCTCTGAAACTGAGCAATTTGTGTGGGATTCCTACAGTTCACAGATGAACATTTGGAAGATGCTTTTCTATTCAAAAGGCTCCAACTAGTGGAAAGGAGCCTTATTCACCCATTGTTCCAGACTCCAGCCCATGAAGGGCAACAGAGGAGAGAAAATAATTAAATGAGTAGCTCTGCTACGTCTCGTGCCTCAAAATACATTTTCTTATTAACTCAAGAAGCCTTATCAGGAAGCAGGTATGAACGTTCCCATTTCATTAATAAGTATGTCAAGGCTCAGGAGTCGTTGTTTACACGGGACTACTTGGCTAATGAGTTGAAAATCTGCCCCAGATCTAACTCTAGATCCCTCACCTTTGCTAAACCAGAAGACAGGATGGCAAAAAACAAACAAACAAACAAACAAACAAACTGTGCTTTCTTCAAACATTATGGTGTTTTCAGAAAACATAAACTTGTTGACAAAAAGATGTCACACACACACACTCCTCGATTTCTGGCTTGCTTTAAAAACTCACAAGATCTGATAACTCTGTCCAGTGGTGACCCCCTCAGACCAGAAAGGAGTTCCCATTCTCTAGTCTCTACTCTCTGCTTGGCCAATGGCCAACCTGGCTTGTGCTATTTTTCTGCCACCTAATCTCATCCACTTGTTTACACGATCTTACCCAGCCTTTCTATATATTTGAGTTAATAATCTTTACACAGATTTTCAACCAAGTGCCCCTTAGCCTCTTTCTCCCCTCCCCACACGTCTGGCCCTGCTCCTGAGCTAATAATGTAAAACACGTGCTTTTAACAGACATCCACCCACTCATACATCTTCCCTTACACATGAGCTAACCATCTACACTAGGACTATACAGGAAGAAGGCAGGGCTTCTGCTCTTAAAGATCTTACATCCTTAAAAAAAAAAAAGAGAGAGAGAGAGAGAGAGAGAGATCTTACATCCTGGTGAGGAACTCAAACGAATAAAAATAGCACCATCCAGGAAGTGTGATAAACGCTACCATGGGGAAGCACAGGTCCTGTGAGATCTCCTAACAACAGCACCTTCTGGGTCACAAGGGAAGGCACCTCAGAGAACTGACAGGCTGACACTGAAGGACATGAGGAAGTCATCAAGGCAGTGTTCTAGCAGAGAACAAGAGGAACAGAAAGGGGCAGGACACGGAGAGCTCTACGTGGCCAGAGGGTAGACAGAGAGGACTGTGGGAGAAGGTAGGGCAACATGAAGGGTGCCACGAGAGGAGATTTTAATGGAAATTCTCTTCCATTCTGTCCAGAAGATTCAATCCACAAAAATGCAACTGACACAACTTTATCCAGAATACAAAGACCTCCTAAAATGCAATAATAAAACACAGACCACCCAGTTTTTGAAATTGGCCAAAGATCTGAATACGTATTTTACCAAAAAAGATATACAGATGACTAATAAACACATGAAAAGGAACACGATACCTTTAGTCATAAGGGAAAGGCAAATGACCACCACCGTAACCGCTCATACCTTCAAGAATGGCTAAACTTAAAAAGACAGACAATACCAAGTGCTGGAAATGGGGAACAACTAAGACTCTCCCACACGTGGCTAAAAGAGGGTAAAAGGATACAATCGCTCTGCAGAAAGTTTGCCAAAATGCCTCGTAAACTGAAATATAAACCTACGGAGCAGCCCTACCACACCTAGATATTTACCCATGAGAAATGAAAATGTGTATCCACACAAAGACTTGTACAAGAATGTTCGCGGCGGTTTTATTCCTAACAGCCCAAAGCGGAAAACAACTCCAACATCCTTCAGTATCGACAAAGGGAATGGATCGATAAATTGTAGGTGGATACCACGAAAAACCACTCACAGCAATAAAAAGGAACAAAACCACTGAGACAAACATGCTCTAGCCACCCCGCCCCCCCAAAAAAAGCTACACTGCATGAAATTATCCAGACACAGAAGAATGCACTAGGACTCCATTTATATAAAATTCTCGACTATGTAAAACTAATCTATGAGGACAGAAAACACGGAGGAAGGTGGATTTGCTGGTACAGGGGAAGTGGATTATCAACTCATTATCTTAAAATGCAGAGTCCCCACCATCCCCTACTGATAAACATTAGCAATCTGTACACAAACGTTCTCAGTGACTGGCCCTGGCACACGAGGAAAAAAAAGCAAGATTTTTCTGGAAAGGTGGGAGAGCGGGCATGACACGCTCTTCTGTAGGAGCCGTCTGAGCCACTCACCTCCATTATAAATGATGCAGTTGTGCAAAATCCACTTTGCGTCGGCCAGGAAAGCTTCTGTACAGCCATACATTTTCTTTTTAGCATTCTGGGGAGAAAAAGCCAAGGAGTATAATAACCCACGGGTCTATACAAGCTGCAGCCAATTAACACCTGCGTCCCCACATCATTTTTTTTCCCTTCTCCTCTCCCCCGCGCATTATTTCCTTCGCAGTCATTTGCCAAATTAACGAATGCGTTTACCCATCTCCCAAGATGCTATCATATTTGAGATCTATAATCCTATAAAAAGGAAGTCACCGAATTCATCACAGTAACTTGAATTTTGGCCTCTTATATAAGCAACTGTCATTTATCCAGCAGCCCTTTCCAATGAACCAGGATATTTTATATATGTTTATATGTTTATGATTAATTGTAATAGTCTCACGTGAGCCTTGTGATGGGAGAACTTAATGACACATTTGATATCATCCCAATTTTACATACAGGGATACTAAGGTATGGTGATATTAAGGAACTGATTCAAAGCTCCAAAGCTACTAATTTATGGAGCTAGGATTCCAACCCTGTCTTTTTTTAATGCCTTCTTTTTCTAAATACCATAAGGGTGTGTGCAACTTTCCAAAACAGGTTTGACTCAGCATTTAGTGGTCAGCAATAAAAACAATACAATGTTTTCTCCGGATCCATGCTTTTCTTTATCCATATTTTGGGGCCAAAAATTTGAAAATCAGCACCAGAGTGATGTGCATATCTAAAGTGTTCCAAGAACAATTTTCGGCATGGAACTCTAGCCTGAACTCTTAAAAAACATCTTCAGGCATTAAAGACATATCCGTATCAGTAGAGTAAGTTCTAGGGAGTCATGTCTTTATCAGCAATCTGAAGGTTTTCCAAACACTTCATTTTCTCTTTTCTCCTTCCTTCTGCCCTCATTAGCACCTCTGAGAGAGAGAGGAGTAAGCAGGCCTCAAATCAAGCAAATCACTAATTCGTAGAAGTGTGACTTTTTCAGGTATAAAGCTGCAATCACCAGCAGAAGTAACATTTGGAGCTGATCAGTAGCATCCGGCACTCCACTGCAATCCTTGGAAGAATGTTACAGAAGTTATGGGATCAATGGTTCTTCCATCCAAATAAAAATGGCGCAGGGGAAAGGTAGAGAAACCATCTAACTTGAGATGGGGCACAGGAAGTGAGGAAGGGTCGTTAGGCATCTCGATAATTCGGGGCTACAACGGTGAGGTTCTTTGATGAAGGCCAACCTTTTCCAATGTACAAAGATCCATAGGATGGAAGATGTATTCTGCGTAGTCGGGATGCTGTTCCAATGGAACAGGCTTCTGGAATGCATCCGTCTATAAAAGAAAGAAAAGAGGTGCACACACACACACACACACAAACCCATCATTACTGAGGAAGACAGAGTATTAATAGCAACAAAGTACTTTTCAAATGGAGACAACTTTTCAGAGGATACAGTTCTAGGCGTTTCCATACAGGAATGACCTTAGGGAGTACCAAGCTGGTTCAAGTTCTAGTTCTGAATGGTCATCAATCATCATGGGAGCTGTTCTGGTTTTGTGGTTTGTTTTGTTTTCAATATATACCCAAATTAACAGGTCCTGTCCTCTTCTATTAAGATCAACAAGAGAACACACAATCAGCTACTTTGAACGTGAATGGTGAATAAGGCTTATCAATGTCCTGTAAAAATCCTGCAAAACGGACTGTCAGTGAAATCTAGTCACACCTAGGGATGACACAGTAAATAAAGTCCCCCTAAAGTGCCAACAGGTATTTTACACTTGGGGGGAAAATTCAGACACTGAGATTTTGCTCCCCTGTTAAGAAGCCAAATTACCCACAACACAGGGACCATGTCAACATTTTTCACATTGATCCATGTTCTCTTAAGCCCTACGTGAACCAGCTCAAAATGCAAGGCCCGGTTTGTCGATGGGTGGTGTTACCAATATTCAAAAATCTAAAAGAGGGGCGCCTGGGTGGCTCCATCGGTTATGCAACCGACTTCCGCTCAGGTCATGATCTCACAGTCTGTGAGCTCAAGCCGCACGTCGGGCTCTGTGCTGACAGCTCAGAGCCTGGAGCCTGCTTCGGATTCTGTGTCGCCCTCTCTCTCTGCCCCTCCCCCTCCTCCTTTTTTAATAAAAAAAAATTTTTTTTTTTTAAATTAAAAAAAAAAAATCCAAAAGATTTGAAATGCCTGCCTGGCTTGGTCAGTGGAGTATGTGACTCTTGATCTATGGGGTTATAAGTTCGAGCCCCACACTGGGTGTAGAAATGACTTAAAAGTAAAATCTTGGGGCGTCTGGATGGCTCAGTCAGTTGAGCATCGATTCTTAATTTTGGCTCAAGTCACGATCTCACTGGTTCATGAATTCAAACCCTCCATCGGGCTCTGTGCTGACAGTGCAGAGCCTGCTTGGGACTCTCTGCCTCTCCCCTGCTCATGCACGCATGTATGCACGTGCGTGCTCCCTCTCTCTCTCTCTCTCTCTCAAAAGTAAAATATATATATTTAAAATTAAAATCCAGGGCACCTGGGGGGCTCAGTCGGTTAAGCTTCCAACTTCAGCTCAGGTCATGATCTCACAGTTCACAAGGTCAAACCCCTCGTCGGGCTCTGTGCTGACAGCTCAGAGCCTGGAACCTGCTTTGAATCCTGTGTTTCCCTCTCTCTATGCCCCTCTCCTGCTCACTCTCTGTCTCTCTCCCTCTCAATAATAAAAATATTTTTTAAAAAATAAAAATAAAAATAAAATCTTAAGCTCTTAAAAATCAATCTGTCAATATCTAAAAGATTTAATGAAACACCAAATGATACTCAAGCAAGGCATCTGAAAAGGCTACCATTTGCTGTCATGGGAGCCCTCTTTTGCCCAGAAGGAAAGTGTCTGGCCATTCCAAGTTAAAAAAGATGCTTCAATATCATCAGCAACTTTCTGCTCTGATTGATTTTACATCAAACAATTTATGTGAGAAATTAATGCCTTCTTCGATTTTTCTTTTTGGCTTATAATTCTACAGTGTTGAGAAGTCCACATGAATCTATTCTTTTTGTAAACAGTCCTCAGCAGATATCATTTAGCCTATGAAAAAGCAGGAAGTAATTCCTTGTCACTCAACATAAAAACGACTCTACAGTTTACAAAAAAAAAAAAAAAAAAAAAGAACTGTTTTTCTTTCCAAACTGAGGCCATCCAGGCTTTTGCTTCCATTGAGAGAGATTTTTGTTAAAGAGACAAACAGATACCCAATTTAGCAACACCCAATTGGCACGCTCTGAATTCCTGTCATGGTATCGAATTTCAGAATCTAATCTCAAAACAAAAGCTTGGAGGTTTGTTGTTGTTTTTAAGAAATGAGGCCACAGGGGCTACACTCAATGCCCTGAGTTTCAACCTGGCCATATATTCACTTGACTTAGAAAGCAGACTCTGGAGAGTTTAACAAAGGGTCACGACTAGCCCATACGGTGCCTTTGTGCAAATCAGAAAAGGAAAACCCTACTCTCAAGTTTCTCTAGATTCGTCTGTTCGTAGAATGTCCTAACATGGTGATGATATGGGCACAACGTATTTTTAAGAACCAGGCATTTTACCATCGTCCTCCTGAAAAAGGTCACATGAAAAGTAACACCAGGGGCGCCTGAGTGGCTCAGTCAGTTAAGCGTCCAGCTTCAGCCCAGGTCATGATCTCAGGGTTCGTGAGTTGGGGCCCCGTGTCGGGCTCTGGGCTGACAGCTCAGAGCCTGGAGCCCGCTTCGGATTCTGTGTCTCCCTCTCTCTGCCCTTCCACTGCTTGCACTCCTGTCTCTCGCACTGTCTCAAAAATAAACATTAAAAAAAATTAAAAAAAAAAAAAAAAAAAAAAGTAACACCACCGTGGGTGTGTATGATGTGACCAGGCCTCTGGGGAAGGGAAGCATTGGTAAACAGTGCGTGCCGGCTAAATGTGGCACCCCTGCTTTCCCATCTGGATTTTCTTTAAGGGGCACGGGTTGTACATCAAATCCCGTTTCAAAACTGAAGGAATTTAACCAAATTCTCCACCTCTTGACAGGTTGCATTTTACTTGGAGGTTCCATCATCAGACCTTGACTCTAAATAAACCGGCTGTACTGCATGCTGTCGTTGAAATGGAATTTTACTAATTCCCGAGGGAAGAAACACAAAAGCTCCTTACCTGATGGGGTATGGGTATGAGGCTTCACTTCACAACCAATCAGAATTTTAAATTCCCCACCAACTTTCTACTGTATGCCATTTCCCGATTACACTCCCTGGGGACACAGAGTGCTCACCAGAGAGAATTAACCGAACGTCGTCATACCTCGTATTTAATTTACAGGTATTTGAACCGGGCACCTAAGAAGGCCCAGAGTTCGCACAGGTGTCTGGAAAGCAGAGACCACTCAGAATGTTAACAGAAAATAACAAAAGTCACTATTTCCCACTTATGCTTGTATCAAGAGGAACTTTCTTCTTACCCCTGGCTGTTTCATTTTCTGAATGGCAAATTTGAGCAGGTAGGAGAGCTGTTCAATGGTGAGCATTGTCATGGCTTTACTCTGAGTCTCGATGCATTCTGCTACTGTAATCTTCTACAAGTCAAAATCACACAAACGTCCGGTTAGAAAAAAGTTACTATCCCCATACATAGTTCCCTTTCCTCCCTTTTACGTGTTCTGATAGGCACATATAAAAAGAAAAACAATCCTTTCCATCCAAACAAGATTGGTTGTTTCACTTGAGAAGGACCCCAATCTACCCGATCATACACTGAATCGGTAGATAAAAATTAAGAGGCACATCAATCCACTGATGACCTCATCTGGGAAGCGTTTTGCACTCATGAAGAGGACCTAATCAGAGAAAGATGCAAGTAGGCAGGGACCTGAAAAATCACGATTACGGTTGTGAGTTCTCAAGAAGGGGATGTGAAAAGGAAAGACCACTGATGGTTCCAGGGTATCTCTGTACACAATGAAATCAGTCACTTAATTTGATCCCCTGAGGGTTCTGGGCTACCTTTCAGGAAACCGATGAGGCATTACACTCAATGACATCACTGATGGAAAAAGGACAGTCTTCTCCGTAGAAACAATCCAAGGGGTGGCAGTGAACTAAATATAAATATGGCTTCATTCTCTGTCACCACGGATGTGAACCCACTCAGGACATTCTAGGCAAACTATGCAAGGCGCACGGTCTCGTTGTCTGTCTCCATGGGAAATAAATGTCATCTTGAAAGGGAAATTCCCATCAAAGAAGAGGCCCAGAGAAATGTCTGAAACCAGACTCTGCTATGTAAATCTGGTACCATATCCCGGAGTCAGACTCCTTATGTAGCAACAACAACGAAAATAGCAAATTCTGATGATGTCAGGAAACACTCTTTAACCATCTGTGTAGGGAGAGCTGAGAAAAGTTTTCTCCAATTAATCTTGATTTAGTTTTCATCCTTTATATCTCTGGATCCTCCAAAAGGAACTTTCAGATGTGTCTGGTTGGTTGTCGAGGAAAAGGGCAACAGAAGAGTTGCTCAGAAGCTGAAAACGGTATGTGACGCATGCATCTAACTGCTTAGCTCCCAGAGCCTGAAACAGCCAGTCTTTCCAGTTGACTGCACTGCCAATGCACCCCTGGAAGAAATGTGTGGCCCGAAATCTTAGACACAGAACACCTGTTTGTTTGAATTGCTGTGTGTTTCCAGGTAACTATCCATGGCGAACAAATTCACTTGTCCTCCATCCCCAATCCCTCTCTCCTGGCTGGCAGTGCCTGGTTCCCACAATATAGATTCCAAGTGCCAGAGAGGCATTTCCAAGATTTTTCTGCATGAGGACCGATCCGATCCTGACCAATGAGTGAGGCCAAGGGCAAGTCAGCTGGAGGCTGAAGGGCAAAGTCCTTCTGCTTGATTTTAAAAAGGGATGAAAAGAGAAAACACTCCTCCCCTTAGAGGGATTTTTGTCTAGACACAAGTGATAAAAAAAAAAACCCCAGCAGCCATCCTATGGCCATGGGGGACATATCGCCTCAACAATGAAAACAGAAAGAGTCTGGCTATGAACAAACCCTGGCCTGGCCCTGCCTCTGGGCTCTTTCTACGCAGGAAAATAAATCCCACATGTTCCAGTCCACATTCATCAAGATCTATCTGCAGCAAAAGCCACTCTCGTTTCTGGAAAATTATTAAACAATCGGGAAGGGTGGGTCAAGACACAAGGACACGGATGAAGGCTCCGCTGCCCACCCTGAATGTACGAGAACCAGGTGGAGCCCCACAACAAGAGGGCCTCGCTGAGCAAAGCACGTCCGACACGTCGCCCCGTCTTGAGGGACCCAACGGGAGCCTGCCGCCATCTTTCACAATCTTAGCCACAGAACACCATTAAAACGTCATCATCATAGCGATCTGATGTCGAATTTCTTTTCAAGTATTTATTTTTCTCTTTTCCCAACACAAAAGCAGTATCACCACTATTGATAAAGCTTGCTTTTTCTCCTCCCTAAAGATCTCGTTGTTTGAGACCGAGCTCTAATATACCTTCGAACCAAAGTGACACTCTGCATGAAATGACTCTGCAGATGACATCACTTGCAGCATTTTGAAAAAGCATCGTAACTGCAAGTCGCCAAGAAAAGAAGCCACCTCAGATTTGAGGAGCACAGTAATAATGGTGTTAACGAAAAGCATTTCGGCTTTCCAACCCGGATGCATGTTCCTCACGGGGCTTCTACTCTGGTTCTGCGCCCACAGCACCCTCTGCCTGAAGGCAGCTCACTCTTCCCTCCCTGCGCGCCATTCTCAAATCTTAGGGAGACCTTCCCGGGCCTCTTCACTTCAAACGGAAAACGCCCTCCACCCTCCCTACTCCCCATTCCTCCTCTTTTGATTCCTTTCATTGGGTTTTCGTCCTCTTCTCCTGAAAAGCTTGTAACGCGTGCCCCTTTTTGCTCCCTGCCGAATCCCTAGCACCCAGTGGGCACTGCAGAAACAGCTGTGGCGTGCCTGGGAGCATCAGATGACAGCCATAAGCAGCGTGCGACCCACAGTGGTCTTCTGGGCTCAGCTACCACCGATGATTCAATGAGGCAGCAGGAGACGCCATCCAAGATGAGGAGACCCCCGCGTGCGATCTTTTCCAGACGTGTGAACGGTTAACGGTTTAGGACTTAACTTCTGAAATGTTCATTACGGGAGAATTCGGAGAGGGTTCCAGATCCCAGAGTGATCCAAAGACCCAGGAAGAATCAAAACCGATACTCAGTGCAATTGTTTTTCCAAAAAGCCGCAGTGCTGAGGCCCCTGCCAAAGCTGGTCCCCAAAGGGGGGTGACCAGGATAGAACAAGGGGAATGCAAGAAATTTCTTTTTTTTTTTTTTTTTTTCCATATCTGGATGATTTGAAACTTTTAAAATCAAAGGAAGAAAGAAAAAGGAGAGGAAATGAGGCAGAGAATGCATTCGTTCGTCAGGAACTAACCTCACATTCAGGACAAAACCAGTCCCCCTCTGGTTCCGATGTCAGTCTCAGACACTTAGCGTGATAAACCCGGGGACAGAGCTCACAGCAAAGGACTTGGCCTTCCCGGTGACAAACCCAGCAGTAGAAATCATTCCGTCCATCCTGCGGTACAACATCAACAGGGTCTGTGGTGAGTGGCTGCTTCATATAGTAAAACGGACCATGTCTTAGTTCTGACTGAAATGTAGGCAAGAGAGACAGGTTCAGTTTCAAAACACATGCGCATTCGCAAAAGGAATTTGAACAAATACGTCAACAACAACAAAAGAAAATCACAGCATTTCACACATTCATTACAAAGCTATCTTGGGTTACTCTACTAAATACACAGTTTGCAGCTCGTTAGATATTAAGATACTTTCCTTTTCTCCCTCTCTCCTCTATTGGCAGAAGCCATAGATTGAAAAGCTGGTGTCTGACCAGAGTTAGTAGCCTACCCTAACAGAAGAGTTACAATGGCTACGACCTAGGCATAACCAGGTTGAAATCTGAGCTCTACCAGCTGCATGACCCTGGGCAAATCTCTTCATCTCTCAGCTTCAATTTTCTCATCTGTAAAATGGGGATGATAATACCCAATTTCACGGAATTCTGGTTGGGATTAAACGAGACGATATAACAACATATGCATTTAACACACTGCTGCTTTTACTAATATTACTAACACAGGTATGGAAGTCTAAACAAAGCCAACAAATGTGTGGCAATTCACCCTAGGATTCTTTCCACAGGCTTCTGGAGAACAGATCAACTGAATTTAAGTCACAGAAAAAAAAAGGGGGGGGGGATTTATTTTTTTTTTCTACCCCCCCCAATGCATAAAGTATTAGAGCCAATCAGAGGCTTCCTGAAGCTATGATTCTTGAACATGGTTATGTCCTCAAAACACGAGAAATGTCTCCCTAATAATAAATTATAGAATCCAGCAAAGACATACTCCAAACATGTAAGATCACTCAGAAGAAACTTATCGGGAAAACGTCTATCGGAAATTAGTAACAAATACAGTATTTCAGAAGCACTACGAGAGAGTCTGGTGGTGACCCAGTAACTGCCTACATGATCTTCTTAAAGATCCTCAACCCACTTGGAGCCTCGATTTCTATGGATAATAGCTAATCTCCACAACCACAGCACCTATCTCTGACAGTGAGCTTCTTTCTTTCCCTCCTTGTCAGCAAAACATTACCGTTTTCCTCCACAAAGATGCTCATATGCTGATTAAAGCTGCCTAATTTCTGTTGATACTATGAATGGGATTTTTTCTACTCTCTTGTCTAAGTAGTTATTGTTGGTACATAGAAATGATGTTGGATTTTTCCAATCCTGACCTCACAAATAAATGGTTCTTAGTTTATTGATTAAAAATAGTATCTTCTCAGGGCGCCTGGGTGGCTCAGTCGGTTGAGCCTCTGACTTCAGCTCAGGTCATGATCTTGCAGTTTGTGGGTTCGAGCCCTGCGTCGGGCTGGGCTCTGTGAGGACAGCTCAGAGCCTAGAGCCTGCTTCGGATTCTGTGTCTCCCTCTCTCTATGACCCTCCCTTGCTCATACTCTGTCTCCATCTCTCTCTGAAAAGTAAATAAACATTAAAAAAAAATTTTTTTAATATCTTCTCTAAGCAACATCTGTTTTGTCTATTCATCTCTAATATTTTTATACTACTTTTCTTTTTTTCCTAATTTATATGAGGCCCTTATTTTATCCCGAGACCCTCCCCCCCCCACCCCGGATAATTCCCAGAACTGTCAAGATTACAAGCAGTTGTGTCTTGTTCCTGGTTTTTATTATGAGGTTTTAACGTTCCCAAAATGCCTGCTATTTCTATACTCCTTGATAAAGAGCCTCCCAGATGCTTCCTTAGCAGATCTTTTTTAATCCATCCTTCTAAGCCTCCCCACTCTCATTTCTACTAAGAAAACAACTAAGATTTTTAAGGATGATTGCATAATATTTGAGCCCCATTCTTTCCCTGGTTTAGGTCTGGTGCACTGCTCTATACTTGGGTTTCCAGAGAATAACACCGTTACAATATTCTCTCCAGACCGCATACTCAACATACTATCATACACGCTAATTCATTTTGTCCTCACGACCACCCAGAGAGGGACGCAGGACACACACAGCTACTCTTACCGAAGAGCTGAAAAACCTAGGTTGAAACAACTCCTCTGGCCCCCAGGCCCAGATCAGGGGTCTCACAGCTCCCTCTCTCGCCCTGATTCCCTGTATAAGACGATGCCGGGTGAGGAGAGACTCTAATGCCCAAGTGACCCCCTCACAGAACATTCTCTCTAGTTCAAAAATACCTTGTTTCATGCAAAGAGCTGGAATGGGGAGGGGGGGGGGATCTGAAAACAGCTAAGAACTCCACAGAAGGGGACATACAAGCAGAACGCCACCTACAGCGGGGGCTCGCACCCTCACTGCTGTCGTTCGGGCCAGAAAACTCTTTGTGGGATGGAGCTGTCCTGTGCACCGTAGGATGTGTGGGAGCATCCGTGGCTGGATGCCAGGACCCCATCCACACAACTGTGAGGATCAAAAAGGTCTCCAGATATCGCCAAACGTCCCTCAGGGGTAAAACGGCCCTTGGTTGAGAACCACAATGTACAACGTTCGCTATCTGCCTAGGAAATGGTTGTGTGCATTTGGGGCAGGAAGACAGGGGTGAAGGGGGGTGGGGGACGGGGGAAGGGGAGGAGAAGCAGGACGACAAGAAAGAAGAGGTAGGTGGGGAGTGGGAAGAGGGGGAGAAGATCCTCGTACTGAAAGATAAGCCTCACATATCAAGCAAGCACAACTATTTCCAACCCGAGGTCTTTCAGAACGCCTTTGTGGCTTTTGCCACATAGCAGTAAGCCATAGCTCAGCGCCCGACTTCCTTTCAGCAAGTTAATAATAGGACAGGAAGAGTCAATCTACACAAAACTGGAAGGATCGAAAGGCCAGCTAATCTCCCTAACTGGCAGCCCAGGTCCTTCCTGTCTAGCAGAAGCCCGGGATGGCCACTGGTGAAGCGAAGCTTCCCCCCGCCCCAAGTCCTCACCCCCACCCCACAACTGGCTGGGAATGGATGTTCCTGGGGGGAATCACGGGGCGGGGCGGGGTGCCAGGCTGCTCCAAACGCTCTGCAGGCTATTCCCTCGTTCCACAAGCAGCAGCTGTATTGCTGAGAACGGGCTGGCCGCTAATCTCAATCAGATACCTGCCTCATCTGCTGTTTCCTGCTCCATACAAACAGGCTGATAACAAATATGGAACATGTGAAAGAGGAAAAGCGAACCATTCCAGGTGAAAGGAGTTATGATTTTCTCCCCCTATGTATAAGGTGTGTTACCAGCCTGCTAGTAAGGTTGCAACCTATGTTCTTACAGGATAACTGCAGGCTGTGTGAGCAAATGTTATTTCCCTGCTTCTTCCACAGGCTGATTAACAAGAAAACAGACGGGCTCATGAACTCACTTCTAGAACACCTCAGTCTTATACCAGTGACCCAAAACTTCTACAAAGGGTTCTGTGAAGACAGTTCATAGCTGAGGCTCTGCAGGTCATGTGATCTCTCTCTAGCACAACTGCTCAAGCCGGCCACAGTAGCAGAAAAGCAACCGGAGACAGTATGTAAATGAATGAACGTGGCTGCGTGCCAATAAAACTTTATTTACAAAAACGGGCTCTGGGCCCACCCGGCTCACAGGCGGTAGTGAGCTGACACCTGGTCTGTGTAAACCGGAAAAGGGGTACGCCGGCTGTGTGGGAGCACAGAGTACATGCGGGACCATGGAGGGGCCTCTGTGGAGGGGCCACAAACACGAAACCCCACCTGGAGCACAGAGGTAACATATGTAAGTGAAAAGAGTCCTTGTTCCAGCTTTTATTCTTCAGCATTTAAAGCACAAACAGTGCTCTAAGGAAAAACTGCCCGGCCCTGGAGTGTGAGGAATGTCACTGGCACTCAGCCTGGATGCTGGCGAGACAACAGGGAGAGGCAGAACTTGGCCCCTCTTAAGCAGCAGCCCCAGGACAGCTCCAGTGATCGGGGCAGCGAGGCAGGTACACTCTCCCAGTGCTGCCTGGGCTGAGGGAGAAGCCAGCAAGCCTACAACCCCCTTCACAATCCCAACTATTAATACACTGCCCCAGCCCAACAAGGGACTTCCGGAGTATGTTTAAGTTCTTAAGACATTGCGCGGGCCCGAGAAAGTAAGTTCTAGCCCACCCATTTATGGTATGTATATACCCTGTGCTCGGGGGCAGTGAGGAGGAACCCCATCGTTTCTCTGCCATAGTTGATCAAAGATATACCCAATCTGTTAGCAGATTATTTCTCAATCCTTTAATGATGGGGAAAAAATAAAATAAAAATAAACCTCCCAAAAGGAGTCTTCAAAGTCAGATGTCCTGAGAACTGAAAGTTCGAATGGTATTTTTCAGTAAAGGCCCTAATGTCATTTGAGGGAAGATATTTCTTGGGCCATCTACTGCAGGACGCTTGGCAACCTAACCTTCTTCCACAAAATGCCAGAGCATCCTTCCAGGCTTTGGGATGGAGAAAAAACACCTATATGTTTTCAAACCGTTCCTACAGGGCAAAACCACTGGACCAAAGAGCCATAAAAAATGAACTGTAAGCCCTAAATACTTTCTTCCCTAAAACCAAAGTGTGTTTTAAAGTTCCTCTTGCAACTCCCTAAAAGTACTGAATTCCTAATACATGAAAAATGAGTGAAACAGGGTCCAACCTTAAAAATTCAACCCCCATCTCCACTTGGTAATAAAAGGTCTCTACCAAAAATGGAAAAATATGGGGGCAGGGAGGGTGTTTCTATAAGGCCAGAGAGGATTTATTTTTTGAACACAAAAAAGAAAGCAGAAGAAAAAGAGAGGAAGGGGAGAAGAATCTTGACATGTGCCAAAAACCAAACGCACTTGAACACTTAAGAGAACTAGAGGCAGAAGGAATGAGCAAAGCAAGTCGGGTGTCACGCTGCGGGGAGGGGTGGGGAGTGTGGAAAACTACAGCCCACAGGCCCTGCGTCTAAAGGAGCAAGCTCTACTCCGCTCCAGCTGTTGCTGGATTTTTCTGAGTTTTTATAAGAACCCAAAAATACAAGTTGTTATTTGAAATCTCATGATCTTCAAATGTTGGTGACTAAGAAATTATATTATTGGTAAAACCCAGCACTCATGGACCTACAATTTGCCTTTAATGCCATAATTCTGTAATGCTATAAAATTCTAAAATGAAGAAAGAGAAAAGGGAAAGTGCCCAGAAGAATTTTTTTTTAAGGAATTTAAGTTCCCCTTAAGGAAAAACAGACTGTGCGTGAGGGAGGCTGTTGCTACTATGCAAATACCATATGCTAGAATGAATTATGGGGTCAAGGTTCAAGAATTTCATTTCTTTACAGTTAAGCCCCTTTCTCTTTCGCCAACTCCTGACGGTTGGGCCCCAGGGAGTTTTAGATCTGAAAAACCTACAATCAACCTTATAATGTGCCCAATCCAAACCCCTATTTTACAAGGTAACTGAAGCTCAAAGCTAGGAAAGCAACTGACGAGGTCCCAGAGTGAATTTCCCAGATGCAGTGAGGCTAGAGTCCAACCTCTGGGTCAGGACACTTCCTCTGTGCAACAGTCCTGTAAACTCTCCTATCAATACTGAAGATTACAGATTATTCAGGAGCGTCACCGTGTCCTGTGTCCAGCTACTCGGGGTCTCCTCTTTTCTACGTCTAGAACGCACTGTGCATATGCAAACCTCCACCCTGTGGCTATTTCTCAGGGAAACATGGACCGACAAACGTGTTAAGAGAAATGGTACACATGGATGGGGAAGGGAGAGAAGAAAACGTGTGGACTGCCCAAGCTGATCGGCTTCCAGAAAGAGAGTTACGAGCCAGTTCCTTAAAAGACAGGTAGGAATTCAAAAAGCATGATGCGTGCGTGCACACACAGAGAGAGGTCGAAGGAGAAGGCTTTCTGCACAGAGGGGACAGTATCTGCCTTGAGGCGTCCTGGTATCCGATAAGGGAGGGTTTGCCCAGGAAGTTCAATTACTAGCTAAATTAAGGTTTGGGGATTATCTGTGGCCTTGGGGTTTCGTTTTCAGTCTTCATTCCCAGAAGCTATGGAATGGCTCCCGGGTGACAGAGATGGTCGCCACTGCTTTAAGCCAGACCGGCCGACCTGAGCTCGAATGCAACTTCTAATTTGCTCAGAGGCCTTGAGGAGACAACTTAACCTCTCTGAACCTCGATGTTTTCATCTGCAGAAGGGAGATAATTACAGCTCTTTCTCACAGGAGGATTATAAACATTAACACAGAAAAATGCTTACAACAGGGAGTGAGTCAACACTGCTTTTATGATTATTATTGCCAATACTGGCCTAGCTTTCTCAATCTCCCTAAAAATGTATTTAGGACCCATCTGTTTCTTCTCTTTGAACAGGATTCCCAACTCATTAGATTTGCACTATCCAACCCAGGGAAAAAAAAAAAAAAAATCAGTCCCTGGGTCACATTTGCAGGTAGGTGCTCAGTGGCCACACATGGCTTGTGGCAATCATACCGAACAGCCCAGTTCTAGAACACTTCTACAGCTGTCGTTTCTCGATTTCACACATGGTTTGTGTGATTATTCCACTTTGTGTCGAGCCTGGCTTAATTTTTATTATTATGATTTGCATCAGTGGGCTCAGTTCATCCCAACAACCCTGTGCAATCAGGAGCAGGACCTTCATTCCCATCGGTAGATGAGAAAAGCAGGCACAAAGAGGTTAACTTGCCCACAGCCACACGGCAAAGGCAGAGCTGGCATTTCGCTATGTAATTTTGAGAATGGAAATAGATTAGTGTGCAGAAATGTAACCCTCTCCCAGTTCTGGGCATTCAACCGTTGCTAGGTTTCTTTCCCATGAAAGTAACAACCTTGTCTTATTCAACCTCCAATCCCCAGGGCCCACGTCAGCACTCCATAATGCACAAGATGGATGAATACATCCCAAGGAATCCCTGCTGAAATGGTATCAGAACCCCTGGGACATCCTGTTTCTTCCGATACTAGGAGACTGGACCCCAGGGTCCACTAAAGCAGCTCTCATTTTTTTTAATCAGAAGAATATCTAGCTTGCATTCGAGAATTTTAAAACTAGGTTTCTTAAGCAAGATCCAAGATGGCTCATGGATATTCCTATCTCATTGATAGGTCCTGGCTGCAGAAGGAGGCTGGGGTCTAGAGAAGACTCGTGCCGCCTGGGGTCTACACGCAATGAGACCAACGGGTGACCAATCACCAAAGTGGAGGGTGGACAATGGGTAGAGACAGCAGCTGTCTTACCACAGACCTAAACCCGTTATTTTACAGATGAGAAAGCTGAGACCAGGAGGGAGCCTGCCTTAGCCACACAACCACCTCGAGGCAGAGCTCAGAACCATCCTACCAGCCTGGCCTAGCAGGAAAAAAATCCTCAGGCCATGTGGGGAAACAGCCCCAGAGTGCAAAAACAAAATCCAAGGAAAATCCCCAAATCCTAAAGCACAGTATCCTTCATCTCATCTGGGTCACTGCCCTGTCCCCAACACAGATCTGCAAAGCTAACAGAAATGGCTACACAGACCCATTTTGGGCTGTCCTTCTTGTCCTATGCAAATGACAGCTGCAGCAAGGCAGCCTGCTAAATGCCAAGAACAGCGGCTGTCAGAAACCCCCGGAAAGCTGAAACGCTTCCCACTACAGCCTTCGTCCTGCTGGTGTGCACACCATTCCCAGCGGCCCTTTACCTGCTCCTTATTGTTATTGTTCAGTAAGCCGGGTTTCTTTTTCTTTTTAATGGGGCTTGTTGATGTGTCCTGTGGCGAGTGGCCATTGGAAGAATGCGGAGGGCTGGGGAACTTTCTTTTCTGGGCTGTTCTCTCTGTGGAGCCAGGATCTGAAAGAGACACAGAGGACCACATATTTTAAAGCAGTCAGGGAGGCCCAGCCCCCACAGGGAGCGGGTGTGGGTGTGGGGGGGGGCACAGCGCATCTCGTCCCCGGGCCCAATGCCATTTTAGTGGTCCTCCTCCTAGAAGACACTTACCCCGGCTCTTCGGTTAACTGGCTCAAAGGTCAGACCGTCTTTCTTCGGCCTACATACCATTTGTTAACATTTTAATTCACTGCCAAAATATAAAATCGAGAAACTTCACATAACAACCTAGGCTTCTGGCTTCTCTTAAAAAACAAAAACAAAAGCCAGATCAGGGCCTGTAGGGCCTGATACTACCAGATGGATGTGCATCCCGCAGGCCACTTTTGGGTGGAAGCGTGCTCTCCCTTTGGCCAAAATCCCCATTGTGTCCCCACCGACCAGGCCACGACCCAGCCGCCAGGAGTTGTTGCACAGGCACTGGTGCCCTGTCCGCATCCCAAAGAAACACTTCTTCTCCTGATGGCAACAAGCAGAAAACCGTGAAAGATCGACCAACCAGCCCACACACTTCAAGAAACTGAAGGCGCGCACACTTCTTTGCGGAAGAGGCCAACATTTACGGTGTCGTGCTTGCTACTCTCCTCCGAAGAGATGGACATAAATGACACGTTCGCCGATTCGCATCTGAGCCAGGCCAGCCTCACCCTCGCCGATTCAGTCCTTTCCGTTTTCACTCTCCCAGCATCTCATTTAAACACAGACACGTCCACCACCACCCACTCTTCACCTGCAAGGCCTTGGATCCATTCATTCCATGCCCGACGGCTGTCTCATGAGCGTAGGGACGCAACAATGGCGCAGCGTGACGCGCCTTACGTTCTGAGAAAGATGTTACAGGCACGAGGAGAGACGGTGCGTGAGAGCAGAGGTGGCGGGGTGGGGTGTGGAATCCAGAACGACGACTACCCCCAAAGGTAACCTGACGACGCTCCTCCTCCAGATCTAACTTGCGGGCGAGCCCCAGCACGCGGGCCGCGCCACGCGTCGCCGACCTCCGAGTGTGGACAGGGGCCACTGGGGCAGATGAACATGGTCCAGGATGGATACGAGCGAGGCCTCCGGGGGCGGGGCGGGGGGAGCGGGGTCCTCTGAATGAAAGGCAGAGCATCTTCCAATAGGCTCGTTAAAGGAGACCGTGAACTGCTTTTGCGAAATCCAGTCCACAGGATGGAACTCTCCATTCTCACCGGGCAACTTCAGAAAAATCCTGAATAAGCATTCAGCATTTGGGTGCTGCGCTGAGACACAGCCCCGCGAGGAAATTAAATGTTAACCACAGGCACCTTGAGGGAGAACAGACCCCAGAGCTTGGAGGACCATCCCACAGACATCAAAATGGAAGCCCAGAGAGAGCCAAAGGGTTGGCCCAGAGGCACAGCATAGCTAGTTAGCGGGGAAAACTCACTGAAAAGGTGCTGCCTGGGACTGGCATTCCCCCAGAGGGAACCTCCTCTCTCTCAGGCCCACAGAGATCCCCACCCCACTCCACCCTCACAGTAAAGAGTCTCTCACCTTCCCCACCTAGTCTTTGGCTCAACAATGTCCTCCTAGAAACACATTCCACAGATACAGTCATAGGAAGCAGAGTACCCGCAAGAAAATTCAACTGAGAGGCACCGGGTGTTGTACCCAAGCCTGGAAATGACTTACACGTCCACAAATTAAGGACTAGTCTAATACCATACCACGGCCATATGGTGGGATATCCTTTTTTATTTATTTATTTTTTTTTAAGTAACCTCTATATCCAACATGGGGCTTGAACTTACAACCCTGAGATCAGGAGTCATATACATGCTCTTGAGCCAGCCAGGCACCTCTCATACAGTGGAATATTCTGCAGCCCTTAAGAATAAGAAGGCACCTTGGGGCGCCTGGGTGGCTTAGTCGGTTGAGCGTCCAACTTTGGCTCAGGTCATGATCTCATCACAGTTGGCGGCTTTGAGCCCCACCTCAGGCTCTCTGCTGACAGCTCAGAGCCTGGAGCCTGCTTCCAATTCTGTGTCTCCCTGTCGCTCTCTTCCCCTCCCCCGCTCACGCTCCAGGTCTGTCTCAGAAATAAATAAAAATGTCAAAAAAAAAATTTTTTTTAAAGACACTTCTACACAAACGGATGCATGACCATCTCCAAGCTTCTGCATTAAGTTAAAAAAAAAGCAACACATTTCTAAGCACCGTTAATAGACAACACACCCCAAAAAAGATGTCATATATCTAAGTTCACACAAGCCTAGAACATTCTGGATGAACACAAAAGTATTACAGAGCTCGAAACTGGAACTAGTGGTTGCCTTGGGGGAAGAAAACATTCAGGGCATGGGGGAGGGATTATTTTTCACGGTGCACCCTTGTGTACTTTATGTATCATGAGTGTAGACTATCAAAATAAAACGTAAACTGAGGTATTCAGGAGATTTAGTTTCACATAAAAAGCAGCAGGTGCAAACCAAAGCCAGTAATGAGCAAATGACGACGGCCCGATTCAGGATTTTAAAAAGGTCACCAGATAGACACCATTGGGACCAATCACCACAGGCTTGGAGGGACCGCAGGAAGGAGTTTTGGGGGTTGTTGAATGTGGACCTGATAAACCCAAATAACCCTGCTCAACTGTCAGAAAATGTGCGTTTAGAAAAGGTGTTTTGGGGGCCACAAGGAAATGCATCCCAAACAAAATGGCACCTGGGACAGGCCAAAATTGAAAGCAATTAGGCAAAGCTTTGGGTATTTGGGATGTTTTTGTTTCATCTGTGGGTAGATTTTTTTTCTTTAACGTTTATTTATCCTTGAGAGAATGCAAGCGGGGGAGGGGCAGAGACAGAGGGAGACACAGAATCTGAAGCAGGCTCCAGGCTCTGAGCCGTCAGCTGAGAATGGAATGCGGGGTGCGAGATCATGACCTGAGCCGAAGTTGATGTTTAACCGACTGAGCCACCCAGGCGCCCGTTGGAGGGTAGACTTTTTTAAAGAAGGAAGTACACGAGCAAAGACACATCAGTGGAAAAGTTAGGGGCACATTCAGGAAAAACAAGTTGTGCGTTTCCATGTTTCTTAATGGAACGCACTAGATTTTTGGAAGGGAGAGCTCTTCCCCATCATAAGGACCACCTGGGCACCCTGCCGCTCGCTGCCAGCAGTACTCCCACACACAGTGACAACTAAAAGCACCCCCACATACTTCCCAAACACCCCCAGAGGGGGTGGGACTGGCCTCCTGAAGAATCACCAAGCTAGAACACAGAAGGCAGCTAACAACAGTCAGCCTTTGACAGCCAGAAAGGGCACCAGCCCCTCCTTGGGCGTCTAAGCTACCCACCTGCGGCTGAGGCCCCCTGGGACGACAGATCCCAAAGAGTAGTCCCCATACTAGCAGCAGTGACATTACCTGGGAATTTGCAAGAAATGTACATTCTCAGGCCCCGCAGATCTGCAGAATCAGACACTCTAGCCTAGGGCCTGGTGGTCTGTGGGGTAGCAAGCCCTCCAGAGAACCCGGATGCACACCCCAGGGTGTGTGTGTAGGGGATGGAATCTAAGTTCTCAAGTCTAGAGAACCCTGTTCCACACCGGTAAGCCCAGCTCCTCTCCTGCCCCACTGCCACCTGTGGGCTTGGTCTGGGTCTGGGGAAACAGCAGCCAAGCAAGGAGGCGCCAGGCCGGTCTCTCTTCCACTCAGACTCCATCTGCAAAATGGCACAAGGGAGGAAGGGGCCAGACCAGAACTTCTCACCTGGAGCCTGGAAAGTGCTTCAGGGACCCATGATCCACAAGCCACAGTTCTGTACAAGGACACAACTTCCTGGCAAGGGGTGGGGGGGGGGCCACACCTACTTCACCTTCCTAAAGATATCACCAACACTAAAGATTAAAACTACAGGACTAGAGGACCTTAAAGTCCATTCTGAAGGGCGCCTGGGTGGCTCAGTTGGTTACGTGCTCGACTTCGGCCCAGGTCACGATCTTGCGGTTTGTGAGTTCGAGCCCCACGTGGGGCTCTGTGTCTTCCTCTCTCTCTGCCCCTTCCCCTGCGTACGCTCTCAAAAATACACATCAAGAAAAATTTTTAATAAAAAAAGTAAAGTCCCTTTTGAACTTTCCAGTTCATTAATTCCATGGGAAAGAGGGGAGAAACACACACATAAGCAACTTAAGCCAGACTGAGTTTGTCCCAGCCCAGCAGGAACCGAAAGGGGGAAACAAAGATCCTGCTCAGCGAGGCGGGGTCTGACCCAAGGCTGCCCCTAGCTAAGAGCACCCCAACCTTCTAATACCAGCAAACCATCAAAACCCCAATTCTGTTCCTGACTACAAACACACCGACTCCCTCCAGAGTTAACGAGAGATCAGCGGCTGTGTCCGAGGGGCAGGAGTTTAATAAGCTCTAAGCAATAGACACATCTGTCAAAGGCAGAGGCTGTCACTGAGACTCAAAGTCTGCAAAACACCAACTGCATTCACGGTCCTTGGGAGGGAGGAGGCAGGTCAGCACTCTGACGTACAAACACGTACAAACACGTAGGCCTCAGGTGGTGAGCGAATGGGGGGTGTGGACTTCGCTGTAGTCATGGCAACAAAGCCTCTTAAGGACCTCTTCCAGAAAGCTGACTCAAGTTGTTTTTTTTTTTTTCCTCCTTCTTTAATGATTTAATTCTGACAAGGACTTATTGCTAAACACATTTCATCTATAAACTTGGAAGGATGACAAAGAGCCACCATAGACTGAGTCACCAGGGAAATGGTTCACCCTTGATCTGGAAGTCCTTTCTGTGAGTAGCACGGCCTGTGAGTCTTCTGCCTTGGCTCACCAGCCACCCTCCGTGTCCTACCGTAGCCCTCCGCCAGCCCCAAAATAAGTCTGGTTCTGAAGGAGTTAACGTGGGCGAGGGAGAAGAGCTCCTCCAGGCAAAAGACGGAGCAGTGACTCAGGAGAACAGCTTGGCATGAAGCAGGAAACAGCAGAACTTTCCCCTCCTGTGACATCCGCTGAAATCTTAATAATAAGAGAAGGCCTACTGCGTATCGGGAACCAAGCATGTGATGAGATCCTTCTCCAACCTGTGTCTGGTGAACCACCAGAAACAATCCTGCTCAGCCCTTCCCAGATGTCCCCTGACTTAAGGGACATGGTACTTCAAGATAACCCTGCCTCTTAGCTTTCCTGAGCCACGAGGATTAACAGCTAAGGCTTTCTCTTACTACACACAATGTAGATGGCGCTGTTCAAAATGCCTGTGGGGTACTTCTCTCCAAGTCACTTTTGCTAAAGATGACCCAAGTGGCAGGGCTGGGATTTGAACCCAGACAGTGGTTCGACTCTGAGGCCCGCACACAGCCTCACGCAGGGAGAGGCGGTCCTCAGCTCTGCAAGATGGACTCCTAACACAGGGTTGGGTGATGGGATGGGGTTGTGTTCAACAAGGAGCACTCCAGAGGTGCCTGGGTGGCTCAGCCGGTTAAGCGTCCGACTTCGGCTCAGGTCATGATCTCGCGGTCCATGAGTTCGAGCCCCGCGTCGGGCTCTGTGCTGGCAGCTCAGAGCCTGGAGCCTGTTTCAGATTCTGTGTCTCCCTCTCTCTGACCCTCCCCTGTTCATGCTCTGTCTCTCCCTGTCTCAAAAATAAATAAAACGTTAAAAAAAAATTTTTTTTTTTTAAAAACAAAAAAAAAAAAAACAAACAAGGAGCACTCCGGAACAAGGACAGTAGAAAACCGTGTTTGTCCGACTAACGATGTGCGCCTTCTCTCAAAGGCAGTCCCCAGGAGGCATATTCACCTCCCGGTATTCCAATGGTGGCACCAGAACGTGGCCCAGGCCACAAAATAGGCTGTGGGTGGGGAGCCTGTGTGGTCATCTCCCCTCCCCCACAGTCCTTTCCAATCTCCATCCAGGCTGGCCAGACCCGGGCACACCAGGCACCCCCACCCCCACCCACATCCGGCACCTGAGTCACAGCCCTCAACATTCTCCAGAGCCTAGGAAATGACACACCATCACAGGGAATTGTCTCCTCTGGAGAGAGAAAAGGGCCCCAGCTGAAAGGCCAAACGCTTCCCCATGAGGATCAGACTCATGGTGTGTTTTGGTGGGTGTTAAATTTCCTTAATGTGGACAGTGAGCCTGTGGGGCCTGAATGAGGAAAAACCCAACCAACAGGCAGAGACGGGCATCGTGGGCCACACAGGTAGGGTGGCCACAAGTTGGCCACCGCACTCGGAAGCCGGGGCACGCATTCTGATAAAACGGGTCGCAGATCAGGCAGCCTGGGTGGCTCAGTCGGTTGACGGTCCAACTTCAGCTCAGGTCATGATCTCATGATTCGTGAGTTCAAGCCCCACGTTGGGCTCTGCGCTGACAGCTCGGAGCCTGGAGCCTGCTTCGGATTCTGTGTCTCCCTCTCTCTCTCTGCCCCTCCCCGACTCACACTCCGTCTCTGTCTCTCAAAAATGAATAAATGTTTAAAAAAAAAAATTAAAAAAAAAAAAAAACAGGCCGCAGATGGTGCAGGCAGGGTGCCACAGTGGTTATGCCCAGAGGTGCAGCTTAAGGAAGCTACTTAACCTCTCTGTGCCTCTATCCTTCTGGAGGGTGGAGATCATGGTACCTTGAGGAGTTACAAAAGGATTAAAGAAGTTCAGGCCTGGCAAAGAGTAAGCACTCCATAAATGATAGCTGTTTTGTCAAACCGGCAATCATCCCTCCTCCTCCTCCTCTCCCTCCTCCATCCCCAACCCTCCTGCTGCAAAAACAGACCTTGTTTTCTCAGAGGAGCACATTAAGGTCAGAGTTATGGAAACGCCAGCCTATAGAACACGGACACGGAACGGGCCCAGGACAGGACTTCTCCACCTCCGGCTTGCCCCCCTTAGCCGCGAAGGCAGGGCCGAAAGCAGAGGCCTGCGCTGGCCGGGGCTCGGAGGGTACTCGCGGACAGCGCTCTCGGTCACAGCCGGCCCTCTCCACAGGCCACTGCAAACATGGTCACTCGCTGCTCTCCCAGAAGACGGCAAAGCACAAACATGGTTAATCGTCTCCACGCGTTGCCCCGAGACCCAGAGCAGGTACCCAAACAGGCCTCCCTCCCCAGGAACCCGGGAACCCTAGGGCCTTTTCCTGCTGGTAGGTACATCATCATGAAACCAAAGCCTGGAAATTTCCCTCACCCAGAGCAGAAATGAAAATGGGGCGCAGTGGACGGGGATGAGAAGGGGGTAACATTTTCCTTACAGCAGAGAATACCCAAGCCACGAGCGAAAACGACTAATCTGGTCACACACTGAATGCCCAGAACCACAGAACCCTCGAGACAAGGCTGCAGCCTGCCTGAGGGGCCTCCTCCGGAAAGGCCACCGGGGTTCTACAAGTTCTCCCTGCCTGAGAATGTGAACTTCTCACCCAGACTGGGAAAAGGAAGACCGACTCGGAAATGAGGCCGTGGAACAAAAGGGTCATTCTCAACCTGGGGAAAAGGTCGTCCATCCCGAGTGCCTCGGGGGCAAAGCAAACCAGGGCCGGGTAAACCCTGGGAAGGGGCGCTTACCTGCCATCGAGAGAGCTGGGCTGCTCTGAGGGCCTCCCTTCTCTTTGAAAGAGAACAGAGGCTCACACACGGCAGACATTCCTGCTTCCGGATCCTCAGCAGCCTCTCCCAGGGGGAGGAGGAAGAAGCAAAGAGGACAGGCTAAGAGTCACCACTTACCAGGCCAGCTCCTGTCTCGGACGCACTAGGTGGCCCAGCGCGGCAAGGACACCCTCACCTCTCTGCAGTCAGGCAGTCTGAGGCAGGGGCCGCGCCTGCTTGTCCCCGTGAGGCTTTCGGCTCTAATTTATCACCCTCGATAGCCAGCAGCCCGGCTAGGCTGGAAGCCTGCAGAGTGCACAGCACCGAAGGGCCATTGATTTCACCGGATGCGAATAAACACAACAAATTGCATGAGACCACCAGGAGGGAGCGTGGCGCTCTGCAACGGGAAGGTGTTTTTAGGCGTTTGTTTACTTTCAATAATTTTCAGATTAATTAACTTTACTTCGGACGTGCCTCTCCCAGAAATGAGAAAGCCATCTTGCCAACACCCCGGGGCTCGGCTCTCTCTCGCGCTCTCTCTCTCCCGCTCTCTCTCTCCCGCTCTCTCTCTCCCGACATAATGCAGGGGTGCTGACGAAGCGGCACATTCATATGTAAAAGGTGAACCTCTAAACGCTGCCGGGCGGGCCAGAAATTGCTGCCATCTAGGGAAAAGAGGCTGATTTACAAATGAATTCACTGTTGTGCCCTCCACAACTAGAGGCAATCGCAACCACCCAGCCCTTTCCTCCCCCTCAGCCGGGAAGAGGACTTCTGGAAAAACGACAACATCGCAACAGGAATTTCCTGGTTCGAGAATGCCAAGCTCTTTCAAATTTCACAAAGCAGGAGGAGGCAGGGCCCAGCCCCGCGCAAGAAACCGAGGCACCCCACCCCACCCCCCTCCAGCGGGCCCAGGCCCAAGAGGCTGAGTGCGTCTGACGGGTGTACATATTTGAGGCCCTTAACTCTGCCAAGTCACCACAAAGAAAGTGTGGAGTAACCAGTTGCCTTTGGCCTTTGCTACGTAGCTGGCCGCGGGGAGGGCTCCCAGGAGGAGCAGTGCTGGCGCGGAAGCCGTCTGCATTATTTATCCAGGCTGAGCTGGGTCCCACCCCCTGGCCCAGCTCAGGTTCTAGAAAGCTCAGGTGCTGGTGGGTGGCTTTCAAACTGCAACTGGGGAATTACAGCCATCAGAAGCCAATTCAGGTAAAAAGGCGGCTCTGCCCGCAGCGGGCTGAGAGAAGAAAAGGGAAAGAGAGAGGCTCGGGTGGGGCGGAGGGAAAAGGTGCCACTGGTAACCAGGCAGCGTTCCTCACACGCCCTGGGCGTGGGTCTGGCCTCTCGAAGGTCACTTTCGTGAAAACAGGAAAAGTCTCTAGAAGATGCTGGGGAAGAGGGGACAAGGCCCTGGACAGTCACCTCATCGTGGTCCTTTGAGGAAGCAGAGATTTCAGACCCAGAACGCCCCCCATACTGCGCTGGCTCTAAGCATGTATCCTGTGGCCTGGCCTCCCCTTGCCCCATCCCACCCCACCCCCGGCTCTCAGAAGGGCACAGGATGACACATCGGCACAGCCAAGGGAATGGGAAGCAACTTCGATGCCACCAGCAGGAGACTGAGATGCAAAAAATCATCATGCAGCCAGAAAACGGAATGAAGAGGAGATCTCTTCATGTACTGACACGTAAGAAAATCGAAGTCAAAAAAGGCCAGAAAGAGACCGGAATGGAAGAAGTAGGGGCTGTGTAGGCTCTGGGTCTGCAAAGGCCCTGGGGGAACAACCAGGACAGAAGGGAAACACCGGGTTCATCTTTCAGTTCTTTCTGACCCTGTTCGGGTATTAAACTATTTAAGGTATTTTCAAGAGGCTATGCAATTATGGATGAAAATGGTACTTAGGGAGCTCTCACTCCATGCCACGTACTGCCCTGGTCAGGGGCCACATCTGCATCTCCAGGGCCCAGCATACAGGAGGAGCTCAGAACATGCCCCCAGCACCTATCTGGTGCCATTTTTAGGGGGCTCAGGTGTTTAGAACAGTGTGAAGCAGGAGTCCTCGCCAGGTCTCCCCCGGAGACACTCAGCAGAGTCAGGAAACATTTTTGGTGGTCACAACTAGAAAAAGAAAGAAGTCGCTAGAAGCATTTAGTGCACGGGCACCATGGATAGTGCTAATAACCGCCCTACAGCGCACAGCACAGACCCACAGCAGAATGATCAGGCCTAAAACGTCAACAGAGCCGTGGCTGAGAAATTCAGGGCTAAAGAAGCTTCCAGTGAGCTGCCAGGCAAGTCCAACCTTGTGTAAATACACCACCCACAGAGGCATCTGCACCCACTAGGAAGGAAAATGATGCCTAATGTTTCACCTGGTGGCCCTGACTGCACATTTCAAACAGAAGAAAACAAAGGAACCAGTCGGTCAACAGTCACTGAGGAACAAGACAACTCGGCTACCTGGGAGATGGTCAGCAGAAGGTCCCTGCCCTGGAGGGAAGACTGCCAGAGAAAATAATAATAGTAATGTTATTGTATTAAAAATGCCTTTCGTTGACCACTTATCTGGGAGGCACTGTTCTAAACACAAACAGCAATTTACTTACCCCTCACCATGGTTCTGTGAGAAGGTAGGTACTGAGTATCCCCCTTTTACTGATGAAGAAACTGAGGCCCGGAGAAAAACAGGCCCATGATGAAGGGGCTGGTAAACATAGAATGAATATGGAATATATTCAGTAAGAACCGGATTGATTACACACAGGCAAAAAGCTGCTGAGCAGGAGAAATACCAGGAGTTTGTGAATAATACACGTCAGGAGAGAGGGTGTAGCCAGGAAAATATTTCTCTAGTTTCTTCCCAAACAGGGCTCGTGTGATTCACACCTACCATTTATTGAGGCGCTACCTGATGGAGCCCCTGGGGAATCCCATGAGCGTAGGCATGGTGTTTCTGCACCCATTTGATAGACGCAGCTCAGAAAAGCAAAGTCACTTATGTGCTCAAAGGCTCAAAGACATGCTGGGGACTCCCCTGCGGCTGACTCCCGCTCCAAAGCCCCGAACTACACCAGTCAAGGGTCTTTCTTCCCTGTGGTCGTCAGCACCACCTTGTAATTCTCTTATCACTGAGGGCATGCTGGGTGTGGGCGAGCGTCAAGCCAGCTCTATGGTTCGGTGTGTGGGCTCCACAGCCCTACCACGAGGTCTGATAGCAAGAGCTACCAGCTGTGTGTCCTCTGGCAAGCTCCTCGGCCTCTCTGTGCCTCAGTGGATTCAGCCAGGACAATGAGGATCTTTCTAAAAGGGTTCAGAATTACACGAGACAATATGTGCCAAGTGGAGGTGTCACATGTCACAGGCACCACCAGTTATGACTATTATCGTTCCCCAATGGGGGAAAGAGGAGCCAGGGCAGAGAGAAGACATTGGCCCAGAAAGCTCAAGCCAGTTTCCCCGAATCCTTCTGTACCTTCACCTCGATTCGCACCAGACTAGCTCTTCCCAGAATGTTTCTGAAAAAAAAAAAAAAAGTGTGCAATGAAGAGAGACCCAAACGTTCACGGGCTGGCACAGGTTCAACCAAGCCAGGCTCAAAATCCCTGCAGGGCTCAGGATTTCCTCCCGGAGAAAAGCAGAACAGTCCAGGTGGCCCTCGGAACTGCCCTGGGACTCCTCCTCCTCACCCCTACTCAAACAGGGCTCTTGAAGCCTGGGAGAGAGCCGGCCTCAGAGTCCTAGCTATCTGCGGAATGTATTAAGGATGCTCAACCGCACAGGTTAGTTAGAGCCTACGTGGTGCCTGACACACAGCGAGCGCTCTGCAAAGAAAGGGTGTTCCCTGCCCGTCTTCTGCCCGTTCACGTTCAGTCCCACCGCCACAGCCGCCACCTTGATCCGAGCACCAGGGCTCCTGACTTGCCCTCTACGGCAGGCAGCCTTCTTGAAACCTAAATAAGACGAGGCAGCCCCCGAGTAAAACCCGCCGAGGCCGCTCGCTGGGCGCGCCCAACATCCCATCCAGACTTATTGCCGCATTTGGTCCCGCTCACTTGTCCTCTTCCATCCACTGAACCCAACCACAATGGCCTCACACAAGCCAAGTTCATGTACACTCGCTGCCACTTCCCTCTAGAATGTTCTATGTGCAATCTTCCCGTACCTGGCAACTTCAGCTTTCGGCTCAAACATCACCCTCCAGCCCCCTTATCATTCTGAAACGTGGGTTCGGGTATGTGTGTGTGGGTGTGGGTGTGGGTGTGGGTGTGTGATCGCGATTGACTTCACTGAGATTACCTCTAGCTGAAAACTGTCGAAAATTATTTTCTTCTTTTGCTGTTTCACTTTTTTTTCTAATCTCCTCCAGAATGTGAGCTCCATCTGGGCAGTTCTTTGCCATAGCCCCGTGCATGGCACGGGGCCCGGCTCTGGGCTTGGCTCAAGAGGCATCACCGCGGACACACATCTGACCAGGTAAATGAGCAACGGAACAGTGTTAACAAAGCTCCGAGGTGACTCACAAGAAACTCCCGTTTTTCTTCCCTGGTCTAAGAATTTCTCCCCGCAGTCCAAGAAGACGGGAGGGTTGTGAGGTCAATAGGGAAGATTGCTCAAAAGGGAACCTGGCCATCTCAGGGTGCGAAAGAGAAACACCAGAACACTAGAGGGGAAATTCCCTTCTCGACAGGTACTCAGCCATTCTTTTTTTTTTTTTTTTTTAATGTTTATTTATTTTTGAGACAGAGACAGAGCACAAGCAGGGGAGGGGCAGAGAGAGAGGGAGACACGGAATCCGACGCGGGCTCCAGGCTCTGAGCCGTCAGCGCAGAGCCCAACGCGGGGCTCCAACCCACAGACCATGAGATCATGACCTGAGCCGAAGTCGGATGAGCAACCGACTGAGCCACCCAGGCGCCCCTCAGCCATTCTTGTTTCTTGCCTGAAGAGTCCATTTCTCCAAAAGTAGGGGATTAAGTAAGGATTTATATGCCAAACAGGATGGGGCCATGCAGCTAAACACAATTACTGAGAAACCAGAGGGGGGAAACTCAGGAGGTTTTCACAAGCCACCTACTTCCCAACTCTGCATTCTTCTCAAGGAGAGACAGTCTCAGAATCATTTAGCGTTAAAAAGGAGGGATGACTTTCTCCAGGGAAAACATGCTCCCCACTGGGAGACCCCCCAGTGTGATGACCATTTAACCAAATTTTTTAGTCCAGATTCTTTGCCCTTTTTCTCATCAGACCCTTTTAAGTCTGAGGATCTCTTTTCAACGCCTCCCTTAATCCTCACCAGGATGCACCAATTCTGTCCCTGCAATCGGATGCCAGGGCCCGCGGGGAGCACTTCCCTTAGTGAAGGCAGCAGTATGGGCCTGGCTGGCTCATCTTCCCTCCATCCCACTCCTGGGCGTGATTCAAGAGAAACCAAATCTGCTCTGTCTGGTCTCCATCTTCGTTCTCTCCGGCCGCTCAAAGCGTCAGCATCTCAACAGCCTGGAGAGGAGTCTAGATTTTAAAGATAACTTATTTGTCAAGCAATCCCCACCAATTACTAGGGTGTCCGGTCCCAACTCAAGGAACAGCAACCTGGCTTGAAAGACAGTCCCCGGACTGCCGAGTGGGGATAGGGGGTTATTGAAGACGGTTAAAGAGGTCAAGGACAAACCCACATCAACCTTATTAGGAAGGGGGCTCTAGTGACAGCTGATGTAATTACCCAGTGACCCAGATGGGGAGGAATCGCCAGGACATCAGTCTAGGGGTGGCTACAGACATGGCCTGGGCCAGTGGTAGCCCACTGAAGGACCATAGGGTGAATTCGATCCGCTCACAGCTGGCTGATACTTTTACAACTTTAGTTATCAGTATTTTTAAATTGGGTGAAACCACATCTAGAATAAATCCAGATGACTATCTTCTCTTAAAACAAAACAAGGGGCGCCTGGGTGGCTCAGTCAGTTTAGAGTCTGACTTTGGCTCAGGTCATGATCTCATGGTTCCTGGGTTTGAGCCCTGCATCGGACTGCACGGACAGCTCAGAGCCTGGAGCCTGCTTCGGATTCTGTGTCTCCCTCCCACTCTGCACCCTCCCCTGCTTGTGCGAGCTTGAGCACAGGCATTCCCTCTCTCTCTTTCTCTCTCTCATAGATAAATCAACGTTTAAAAAAAAAAAAAAAGCAAACAAAAACAATATCTGGCCACACAGGGTCCCCATTTCCACATGAAACAATCCTCCAGGCTGACCCCCCCCACACACACACACACACACCTTAGGATGGAACACAAGATTCCCCATAAACCAAGGTCTCCATTATTCCTTAATTGTCAAGATAATTAAATCTAACCTTGAAAGTCTCTTCAAGGCAGAGTAGAGCAGCAAAAGGCAAGAAGGCAAATACTGGGGTAAGAGAGAAAGGGCGCCTTGCTGGGGCAGCCAAGCTCTGGACCGTTCAACCCCGTCATGGTACCATCTTGGCATTCCGTCAAGCAGGAATTGCCACCCCAAAATACGTCTCTTTGGCACAAGGATTAACTCAGGCTGGTTATTTTCAAGAAACTGCAAACTCGAGAGCAGCTCTGAAAACCAAATCAAAATCACCCTTTTGTAAGAGACATTTACATGTGTAAGAAAAATCTCCATCTGTAAGAAAGTCTTCCTAGCCGGACCAAGAAGATGAGAATGACTAACTCTCTAGAAACTCTTATCAATGGGGAAGACAACAACTTAAATCTGCATAACGACCTGACCCTTGTTTGCTGTGCTTTTCCTGGTGACTCCCATAACGGATTCCCCGCCCCCAACCTCTTTTGTCTTTAGCCAAAGACGGTATTTAAGGTGTTGGCTTTGGCCATTGTGGGGAGTTACTCTGTTTTTCTGGGTCTCCCTCATGTACACAGGAGATGTATGCATTGTTAAACTTCTCTTTGTTTTCATCCTGTTAATCTGTCCTGTATCAATTAAATTATTAGACTGGCCTAAGAATCTAGAAGAAAAAAAGAGAAGTTTTCTGCCCCTAGAATAGAAGTTTGTTTATATTTTTACAAGAGGGGTAAAGTGCAAATGAAAATATACCAAACCGTTAACACTGGTTACACCTGGCTACAGATTTTTTTAGCTTTTTCTTCGTATATTTTGGCTTGTTGGAAATAAGATAGGGAAGCTGAAGAGACGCCATTTTGGAAAGGCTCCACCTCTGCTGTGTCTCTGCCAGCCCCCCTTTCCTCCCGTTCCGTATTTCACCACATCTGAGTAAACCCAAGAAGCTATGTTTCCACTCCAGGGGGAAGCATGAAAACGAGTCATTCTGAGTTTCGTCCTAGGCCCCCACACACCTCATACCATCTAAGAAGCAGCGAGCTCGAGCTCGAGGACATTGGCTTCCAACAAATCTTGGTTGACACGGGCATCCCTACCCCTGCCTTCAGTGGTTTATGGAACACCACCTATTGTTCACCTGACTCTCTGATGGACTCCTACCCTGGATTCCTGAAGGAACATGGACCTTGGACCCCTTTCCAATGCAAACCCCTAACTCACCTCTCCCTTTCTGAGTCTCCCGGATACACCGCCTGCTATACTCTACCAGTCATGCTATTCAGTTAATTCTGCTCTTGCTTCCTCCTAGCTCGTGTTTGATCTCTATCCTGCAGGAAGCCAAGGATCCTCTTGGCTTGTCCTGCGGGACCCTCTCCGGGTCCTGGAATGGCCTATGTCTCAAAGAGGCAGTGCCTTTATCGTTTGAAAGGAAAATCCAATAATCCATTTTCTTCCCTTAATTAGTCTGTAATCCTCGGAAGAGATTCTTTTTTCTAAAAACACTTACTGAGCAGCTACTCTAAATCGCTAGCACCAGGTTGGTCAGAGTTGAGAGGGAGACCTGGTGCCCATATCCGTCTACTGACACACAGGTCAGTGAATTCTACGATGCAGGGTTGATTTGGGAGGCTGGGGAGAGGGTGGCCCGGCATATCCTATGGTATTTGTCCCCCACCAGTATTCCAAGATGCCAAAGGGCCTGGCAAAAAGGCAGTTCAGTGGAGCGCGAATAAGAAATGCCCACCGGAAGGGCACCTCGGCTCAGTCGGTTACGCATCCTACTTCGGCTCAGATCAGGATCTCTTGGTTCGTGAGTTCGACCTGCGTGAATTCCTGGCTGTCAGGGCAGAGTCCACTTCAGATCCTAGGTCTCCTTCTCTCTCTGCCCCTCCCCCGCTCCCAAGGTGCAGGTGCTCGGTCTCTCTCAAACATTACAAAAAAAAAAAAAAAAAAAAAATGCTAACCTGAGAACACAGGGAGCCGGCCATGCTCTCTCTTTTCAAAAAATGGGGGGTGCCTGGGTGGCGCAGTCGGTTAAGCGTCCGACTTCAGCCAGGTCACGATCTCGCGGTCCGTGAGTTCGAGCCCCGCGTCAGGCTCTGGGCTGATGGCTCGGAGCCTGGAGCCTGTTTCCGATTCTGTGTCTCCCTCTTTCTCTGCCCCTCCCCCGTTCATGCTCTGTCTCTCTCTGTCCCAAAAATAAAATAAAAAATGTTGAAAAAAAAAAAATTAAAAAAAATAAAAAAATAAAAAAAAAAAAATGGGAGGCCCCCAGGAGGTTTGATCAAGCAAAACTTCAGTTCTGATGTAATTGTTTATTCAGCATATTCTGGGCTGCACCAATCCCTGACTGGGTTATTTTCACCAACAGCATCCAGCACGGCACCCGCCAATGTATGAAAGCTACACAGCAGCCCTGTCGGATAGAACTTTCTATAATGACAGCAATCGCCTCGGCTACACGTGGCTACCAGGTGACTGAAATGTGGCCAGTGCAACTATAGTTTTAATTAACATAAATTTAAAGAGCCACATATAGCAAACAGCATAGCTGTAAGGAACTCTGTATTAAACAGACGAGAGCCGGCGTGGAGTCAGCAGAACACCTCAGAATCTTCCACCCATCCGTATTTGAGGAATTTGCCAGGTGTCTTCAAGGCGTAATGCCTGATGCCTAGAAATAGGTGCATGGCCTTGTCTTTGATTCCTCCCTTAGCCTGGCTTGGTAATTCTCAAGCCTTTAGTACGTATAAGAATGCCTGACCAGAGCTGATTACTGTACTTTCATGGACAAATTTAAGGGACTTTCCAGGGTGATTTTGACGTTGGAAGCTAAAGGGCTCCAATGAAGGAGGACCAGAGTGAGGAGGGCTTTAGCTTAGTCTGGAAGGATCTGTAAAGGTGTGCCCCAGCAATGAGCAGGAGAGGAACTAGCATATCCCAAGACAGACACTCGGGCTGGAAGGCTGTATAGGGCAACAGGCAGGTTCCGCAGGGACGCTGACCAGAGCCTGGAAAGGACAGGGAGGGAGTAGGGCCTTGAATCTCTGCTCAAGACTGTGGTCTTAAGGAGCCCTTAGAAACTTAAAGCAGGAGAGCAAGACAATCGGACTTGTGTTTTGGAAAGGGCCCTACCAGAAGTGGTATTAATGCATCGGGAAGGAAAGAAATCAGAGGGAAGGGGGGCATTTCAAAGAGTGCTGTATCCTTGGGGGGAAAGAAAGACAGGCCACCAATCGTTTCAGGGAGAGCAGACATCTGAGCTTGGGTAATTATTTCCAGGCACGGATTATGCTGGAAACAAAGCCACCCTCTCTAGCTGAAAGGCTGTTTTTACTTCGTTCTCCAGGATAAAAGTTCTATCCATCTGATAGACAAAGTCAAGCCATTCACTCATTCGTTCAAAATAAATATTTATTGCACAGCAACCAGCACAGGCACACTGGTAATAAAATAGGCAGAGGGCACAGCAGGATCAACAAAAACAAAAGGCAGGACCCACCCTCATTTGGAACGTTAGACTCAGGGGGGTTGGGAGGTTAGGAGAGAGGAGAGGGGAGGATCTCCCAGGTCTGAGCAAAGACCCCGTGGCTCTGGAATCTAGAAGGTAGGTGTGTCCCAAGTAAGACAGAAAAGGGGAACACAGGGAAAAGCTGAAACGGTAGGCAGGGGGTAACACATGCGGATTTTAGGGTTGTGATCTTCATCCGAAACTACGGAGAAGGCACTTTAAAGTAGGTTAAAAGAGAACAGGAAAAGAGTTTAAAGTAGGAAGTGGTAGTCAGAAGGGATGTTCCTTTCCGAAAGATTGGGGGGCGGGGGGGGGGGCGGGACAGAGACAGTGGGACCAGTTAAGAGACCTACAGAATGGTATTTAGGATATAATATTGTAAGAAAATGACACCAAAAAAGGCAAAAGGACAGAAGAATTAGAATAAGTCCCCTATCTCTGGCCTAGCCAACTGGCAGAATACTAGCTTATCGGACAGGGTAGAGAAGCAGGTGTTTTGCTGGGGTGGAGCGGGGAGGGCAGGAGAACAGGTTGAGATGGGACCTGCTGAGTTTGAGACACCCATGAACAACAGGTAGGGAGGTCAGGTAGGCAGCTGGCCCTCTCCGCCTCATGACTCAGGAAAAATCTAGGTTGGAAATAAAAAATGTGTGAGTCACAAAGCTACGGATGTGGGCGAGATCACTCAGGGAAAGAACATGCTGGGAGAGAGGACAGGGCCAAGCTTTCCACAACGCCAACATTTAATGGCTGAAGAGAAGCGAGGGTGCCAGGGAAACGGGAGGAGAACGAGGACAGCGGTGGCAAAAAAAAAAAAAAGCCAAGGAAGAGATGTTTCCAGGAGAAGAATGAACAGCAATGGCCCACACACCTGTCAGATCAAGGTAAATGAGTCCCGAAAACCTCCACCAGAAAAAGCAACATGGAGTCTGCAGGAAGCTCAGTGACAAAAGTGACAAATGGGCAGGTGAGGAAACCAAGACACAAAGACGCTTCTCCTAAGAAACCTGGCGTGGAGGAAGAGGCCAGAAACAGGAAGAACTACTAATAGAAAACATGCAGGCTTGGGAGAGACTTTAACGTGTTGAGAAGTCGACGCGTCCATCAAAAGGTTAAACAGAAGTGCCCTAGGACCGCCGGAACCCCACGCCTACCTAGGTCTATAACCAAGAGACATGAAAACATACACCCACACAAAAACTCACACAAAATCGTCACGTCGGCATCATGCAGGGGAGCCAAAACACAGAAACAAGTCGAATGTCTACTAACGGATGAGTGGACGATAAAAATGTGGTATATCCACAATACAGCATTATTCGGCCATAAAAAGGAACGTAGTGCTAATCTAGGCCACAATGTGGCTGGGTCTTGAAAGCATTATTCTAAGGAAAAGAAGTCAGACCCAAAAGGTCCTATGCTATTATGATTTCATTTAGATGAAAACAACCAAAATAAGTAAATCCACAAGGATAGAAGGTAGATTTGTGGTTGTCAGGACTGGGGTAAGGGACAATGGGGAGTGATTACTAATGGGGGGGGGGGATTTCTTATTGGGACGAGGAAAATGTTAAAAATCGATTGCACCACACTCTAAACATATTAAAAACCACTGAAGTGTCTACCTTAAGATGGAGAATTGTACACTATATGAATTATAGCTCAATAAAGTTTTTGTTTTTGTTCTTGTTTTTAAAGGTCTGTGAAATGCCGGGTTTCTAGGTTCCCAGGAAAGCTGGAGGTGGGTAGAAGGAACTTGGGGTGGAGGTTTGGAGGGCCCTATAATATTGCACTCAACTCCCACTGTGAGACGTGGGCTTTCCAAACTTGCTCTCCCCCAACCCCAAAGGTCGATGGTGAAGAACCAACCACCAAGGGAGCAAACCTATTTGAAAGTTTCAGGAGGAAAAAAAAAAAAGCCAGGATCTCTAAAAGGCCTCAGACCTGGAACGAGAGTTCTACAGGCATCTGGAGAAAGAAAAGGAGACAGTTCTTTATCAAAGTTGAAAACAGTCTATCTTAGATCACAGTCTTATAGAATAACAAGAGTCACATAAACATAAAGCATGGGTCAGGCTTCAAAACGGGGCAAAAAAAACCCACCTGGGTGGCTCAGTCGGTTAAGCACTGACTTCGGCTCAAGTCATGATCTCACGGTTTGTGAGCCTGAGCCCCATGTCAGGCCCTATGTTGACAGCTCTGAGCCTGGAGCCTGCTTCCGATTCTGTGTCTCCCTCTCTCCCTGTCCCTTCCCCTGCTCATGCTCTGTCTCTCTCTCCCTCTCTCTCTCAAAAATAAATAAACGTTTTAAAAAAAAAATTCAAAATGGCCCCCCCAAAAAAGCGGGGGGGGCCAACACAAAGTTTTCCACAAGTGAACCACAAAAACTAAATTGCACAGACGGGGAGACAGGATCCCACGAACAGATGCATGGCGGATGCTCCGCTGGCCGAGAGAAGGTAGATCTCTCATTTGGAAAGTCATTATCCAACATCTTCAGAGTTCTGGGACGTTTTAAGCCTTCTTGGGAGAGGAACAATCTGGTAGTTATCTACCTCACAAATAAATGTCTTCCGCTGCAGGCTATCCAAGAGCCAGAATAGAGTTAAAAATACTGATGCTCATTTTTTTTTTCAAAAGAAAATTCTCAGCATTTTCTGCATCCTACTGTGATTTAAGAATGTTTTTGGTTATATTTTCTCAAAGAGTTTCCTTGGGGGGGAAAAAAAATGACAGAAGGTCTCTATCTTATTGCCATCCTCATAAACAATCCCTTTGTGAAACAGTCTTAATTTACATACAACAGTGAGAACCAGGATCCTGTACTAATTCAGGTCTGGGGCTGGTTAGCAAATTGCTATAATTGTCTATTCTCTAACATCCTGTCTCAGAAAACATATCCCTAACCCAGGCAAATCTCAGCAAGAATGATACTGTCAAGATTTTAATATCTCGGGCTTCCGCTGAATCTGTGCACGGTTTCCAAGCGGCTCTTTCCCTCGTGCGGGTGACATTACACAGACATTTTTAAAAATGATTTCAGCTCCGGCAGCCTGGCACCCGCACACACCACAATCGTTACCGCAGAATGCACACACGGCAGAAGAAGAGGCGACGCGGCCCGAACAGGGGAGCCTTTGTTTTTCTTTGTTTTTTTTTTTTTTTCACCGTTTTTTATTTATTTTTGGGACAGAGAGAGACAGAGCATGAACGGGGGGGGGGCAGAGAGAGAGGGAGACACAGAATCGGAAACAGGCTCCAGGCTCCGAGCCATCAGCCCAGAGCCCGACGCGGGGCTCGAACTCACCGACCGCGAGATCGTGACCTGGCTGAAGTCGGACGCTTAACCGACTGGGTTAAAGGCTCCCGAACAGGGGAGCCTTTGTACGGAGACGTGAACTCACGGAGACCATCATCTTTCAGACTTCAGATCCCTGCCCTCGGAGGGGTTTGCTCTGAGTCATGCACAGTGTGGCCAACATCCTGCAAGGGGCTGTGCTGTGACCAGTCTCGTGCAGAGAATGCAAACTGACAAGCCACTCCTGACCTCACAGAGATGTGTTGCTGGGTTCGTGCGTGGTCTTTGAGAAACTGGCCTGCACAAACCGCATTTCAAAGTCAGGCATTCTTACAGGGGGGTGGAAAAATCCTGGCAACACCGTTGAGCCAATATTCCTGCTGGTCAGCAGTCAGAGGGATGCATCCTCCCCTATTACTGAAGGAAGGCACTCTCCTGTTCAACTGCCCTGGCACCCCTAGGTGCAGCCAGCTAATCTCACTCATCTACCTACGGACATCTGACCTGGCATCCTTGGGATGGAGCTCACGGCTATGGACACAGGTTTAAACCCAAAGATCAAACCCGACCCCGGTTCTCCACTTCGCGACTCCACGAATCCCGCCGCCCCTCAGTTTCCTTCACCGTAAAATGGGAGTAACAGAACAACACAGCGTGATTAGAAAAGTCAAATGAACACGATCTCGCGGTCCGTGAGTTTGAGCCCCGCGTCAGGCTCTGGGCTGATGGCTCGGAGCCTGTTTCTGATTCTGTGTCTCCCTCTCTCTCTGCCCCTCCCCCGTTCATGCTCTGTCTCTCTCTGTCCCAAAAATAAATAAAAAACGTTGAAAAAAAAAATTAAAAAAAAGAAAAGTCAAATGAAGTAATTTGCATAGAATACCAGGCACCTAGTAAGTACTCAGAAAACACGAAACAGGTAAACACACCTGGTATCTTCTCAGCAGATCATTATCCTCGGACACAAATGTCAACCTGACATCCTGAAAGCTCGAAAGCTTGGTCTCCAGAGAACTAGAACACTCCGGTAAATGCCAAGGCTGGGGTAATGGCAATGACTGGCTTGGGAATTACTCAGTTAATAAATGAGTACGTGTCATGGGTGTATAAAGTGAAATTTAGTTAGAGAATCTGAAGAGACGTATGGACTAGATGTCGGGATAGAATTAAAGAACCGAGGGCCAATTATTGGAGTTTCCAAGTTTCCCAAGCAGAGTGCAGTTCACGGCCTGCTCTCCACCTGCAAGTGGGAAAGAATGGTGTCGTTTCTCAAGATGCCCAAATGGCCATATCAGCTCCTGAGGAATTATCTCCTCGCTGGTGGGGGCAGGTGGTGGGTTCAGGGGTCCAGACACCAGCCCTTCCCTGGCCAAAGGGCAGATACATGACACAAGATGAGCGACTCTCCCAGAGGACTTTGCCCTCTCTTGACCCCGAGGAGACTGTGAACTGGCTCTGTCCCCAGAACAGCCCCGGACCTCCAGCCTTCCCATCAACCCCATGAGCCAAGTGACCCCCTTCCAGTCCATCGTTTTCCTGCTCCAACCCACTAGAACCGACTTCCGCGGCTCACGACCAAAAAAAAGCCCAACCGAGTGACCGACTGAGTGATGTCGTTTGGGGACTGAAGCACTGAATTTCCCAAACCACAAGAGAAGCGGGCTGGAGAACTAAGTACGTGTCCGATGGATCCAAATCATCCCACCGTGGACTGAGAGATAATTAGGAGTGAAAGGAGAGACAAGACTTTGTCCCAGTCAGCCCTTTCGAGCACGCCATTTTGACCACACTGACCTCAGCTCTCAGAATCTGAGCCGGACATCTGGGTGGCTCAGTCTATTGGGTGTCCAGGGACTCTTGATTTCAGTTCAAGTCATGATCTCATGGTTTGTGGGATCGAGCCCCATACTGGGCTCTGTGTTGACAGTGTGGCGCCTGCTAGGGATTCTCTCTCTCTCTCTCTCTCTCTCTCTGCCCCTCGCCCACTCGCTCACAAGCTCTCTCAAAATAAATACATAAACATGAAAAAAGGGAAGAAAAAGAACGTGAGCAACCCAGTAGTGTAACTTCAGGCCTCTGTGAATGCGACTTATTCACCTGACCCAAGGCTCTAGACACAAGAGCAGCCAGTCACCTGGCCACCCAACCCTGGAAGACAGGAGCTCGGTTCCACACAAAGAAAGCCATCCAAGGCAGTCCGGGGAGGGCAGAAAGGTCTCCCTCAAAACGAGGTGACCCCTTCCATTCCCGCTCATGGTTTCCTCACCACAGCAAGGGCCCCAAAGGCCCTAGGAAAATCAGGCCAAACTGGCTGCAGACGAGCTTTCTTCAAATGTCATAGAGGCCCAGAGGATGGCAACCCTATCCCAAGCCTGCCTGTCGGGAAGCCTACAATTCCTCACAGTCTGGGCTTGGTTTCCCCATCTGTCTCCACACCCCCTTCCCTAGAGGTTCTAACTAGGGGAAGTCATAGAACGTGGTAAGTAGGGCTTTCACCTGACAGGCTTATCAATCCAAGCTCATCCCTCTTCCTGCTGGATGTAATCCTGGCTAACATTTCTGAGCACGTGCCATGCCCCAGTTCTGAGCGCCCCGTGTGCGTGAGCAAATTTAATCCTTCACCACAACTCTCTGGCTTTACCCTCCCCATGGATAAGAGGAGACTGAGCCACAAAGAATAACCCAGCTAGGCAGGGGGCAGGCCAGAGTGTGAACCCAGGGAGTGTGGCTCCAGAAGAGGTTTTTTTAAACCTCGAAGCCACCCTTCCCAGCTTCTCAAACGGAAGGGGTGGTTGAGCATAGCGGTCTAGGACCTGGGGAGAGAAGGAGACTACATTTCAGCAGAGAAGACCATCAATAAACAAATAAATAAGGGGGCACCTTGATGGCTCAGTCGATTAAGCATCCAACTTCGGCTCAGGCCATGATCTCGCGGTTCGTGGGTTCAGGCCCTGCATAGAGCTCCCTACTGCCAGCACAGAGCCCACTTTGGATCCTCTGTTCCCCTGTCTCTCTGCCCCTCCCCTGCTCACACCCGATCTCTCTCTCAAAAATAGATAAACATTAAAAAAAAAAAAAAAAAAAGGTACAAGGTCATGAACAAGGATTATGAAAAAACTCTGGAATGAGCTTGAGGAACCTTCTGGAACACCATAAATGATCAAGTCTCTGGATCTGGGTTGTGGTCCCACAAGTGTTTAAGTTCACCAAGCTGTACATCAATGATAAGATTTAAAATGTACCAGAAAATAGTAACCAAATGGCAGATGGTGAGAGACAGCTTTCTCAGTACGGGAGTGAAAAAGTTATAGACAAGAGGGGAGAAGTCTGGAATGATCCACGTGGTCATGGCTCACAATTTGAGACAAGCGTACAAACTCATGTTTAGTTTAACATAGACACAGAGGGAAATCTTCATAGATGTGTGTATACGTACGGGTCAGTATACGCGGTCTCCTTGCTCTGTCGGCCGAGAGGACCGAAAAAAGACAAAAAAAAGACATCTCCATAGCAACAAGCACACTGAGGACCCAGAGCTTGGTTTCCAATGCCACTCTCCAATAAAAGGAACCAGAGTGCCCTGGGGAAATGGCTAGCTCTAGGGACGAGGCGGAAAATATACAAGATGAGCCCAGCACATCTTGTAGTGGCCAAAATAATTAAGGGTTCAGTCAATCAAACAAACCCCACTGATGTCAAAGGGACACAGGAATCACCTGAAAGAGTGCTCAATGGCCAAAGCTGGAAACTTTTTTTTTTTTTTTAAGATTTTATTTTTAAATAATCTCTACACCCACGGTGGGGCTTGAACTCACAACCCCGAGATCAAGAGTTGCACGCTCTACCAACTGCACCAGCCAGACACCTCCTAAAACTAGAACATCTTGATCAACAAAATAACTAAGAAGTATCGGACTACAACCCAAGGTTTAAAATAAACGAGTCCATGGACGTCTGGGTGGCTCAGTCCATGAAGCATCCCACTCTGGATTCCGGCTGAGGTCATGATCTCGTTATTTGTGAGATCAAGTCCCAAGTCCCAGTGCAGAACCTGCCTGGGATTCTCTCTCTCCCTCTCTGGCCCTCCCCGACTCACTGTCACATTCTCTCTCTCCCTCTCTCTCAAGATAAATAAACTTTTAGGAAAAATAATAAATAAGGAAATTTTTTTTAAAACAGCAATAATAATTGAGTCCATGCTGCGATAAATGACTGAGTAACAAAAAACTGGGAAGTAACAAATAACCCTCATACAGAATTCCAAATAATTTGTGTACATGCTCTGGCCTCAAGGAGGTAGAGTATACTCACCACCCACTAGGTGTGGGTGGGCTTCATGATTTCATTAATAAAGAGCATAGCACAAGAGGGTGGTGAGCTAACGAACCTGACCTCAGCCAGGTGGTCAAGGTCAACGTCACCAGCCATAAACCACATCGGTAACATGTACCCTTGATGTGATGTGCTGAAAACAGTACTTCACTCTGTGGTCCTCCTCCCCCAAAGCTTGCAATCCCAGCCCACCAGAGTCTAGTTACAGGGGAAACATCAGATAAATCCCAGTCGAGGGGCAGTCCACAAAATACCTGAGCAGTACTCCTCAAAACTATCAAGGTCATCAAAAACAAGGAAAGTCTGAGAAACTGGGACAGCCAAGAGGAGACCAGGAGCCACGATAACTACACATAACCCGGTTTACTGGGTGGGATCTCAGAACAGGAAAGCGACGTCCGCAGAAAAACCAAGGGAAGCCAAACAAAGTACAAACTTACAGACTCATTAACTGTGCCAAATGCACCATGCTAACGTATGATGTTAATAATGGGGAAAAGCTATCTGGGTGCGTGTGCGGGTATGCGTGTGGGGAGTAGGAGGGGTGACACGGGAACACTTGTCGCTGTCTTCCCAACTTTCCGGAAATCTAAAACTGCTCTAAAATTAGAAACCACTTTTAAAAATATAACAGAAAACGATGGAATGGCTCCTCTGAACTGGATAAACCCTGAAGGCCTCCGGGAAAGGACGTCTGAGATCAATCTGAGAGATGAGAAATAGCCAGCAAGACCCAGAGTAGCATGTTCCCAGCGAAGGACACAGGACACACGGGGCCCCAAGAGGGACCGGAGGGGAAGGAGGCAGGGCTGCTCAGAGTCAGGGAGAGAAATGGTAGAGGGGAACAGAAGGTCACAGGATTCAAGAAGGCAGGTGGCCTGACCCAGGTAGGTAGGTCATGGCGACCTCCAACTGGAGCCTGGGGGCACTGGGAGGTCAGTGGAAGGAGTTAGCAAGATGAGCAAGATCTGACCTGTTTTCTAAGAGCGCCCTAGCTGCTGCAGGGGCAGGGACAGGGCCAGAGTGGGGCAACGAGAGCAAGGGACAGTGGTCACCCCAGAGTGACCACTTCAGGCGCCACAGTCATTGGAGACGCGACCTGGTGAAGATGTGGGAGCCCCCAGGAGGTCTGTAAAGAAGGTAAGGGGTGGGGAGGCCTGAGCAAAGTGAGCCTCCCACCCAGGCTGACGATCCCCAAGTCTGACGCTTTTGGAAAAGTCTCCACAACGAGGCTATGGGACATTCCAGGCGCGGAGTGTCCAGGGAGAAAGAGCCTCCTTGGTGGCAGAGCCTCGCCTCGGTTCGACCACATCCTACATTTGCTCCCTGTGAGATGCTGTCATTCAGAGCCTCAGTGTCCTCATCTGCAAAGTGAGAAGAACACTTCTCACCTCCTAAGGGGACTGGAATAAAGCTCAACAAGAAAAGACTTCCGGTACAAACTGTCAGTAAGCATTATTTCTACAAGAAATGCCCAAGGTGGAAAGAATCTCAGAATCTTATCCAACATCCCATTTTAAAGATAAAAATGTGGGGGTGCCTGGGTAGCTCAGTCGGTTAAGCATCAGACTTTGGCTCAGGTCATGATCTCACGGTTCATGAGTTCAAGCCCCACGTCGGGCTCTGTGCTCACAGCTCAAAGCCTGGAGCCTGCTTAGGATTCTGTGTCTCCCTCTCTCTCTCTCTGCTCCTCCCCCGCTCATGCTCTGTCTCTCTCTCTCTCTCAAATAAACATAAAAAAATTGTTTTTAATAAATAAAGATAAGAACGTGGAGGCACAAAGACTGAAACTGTGCAGGTGAAGAGCTTAGTGAGGACAAAGTCACCCCCACCCTGGCCCACCCCACCCCCCACCCTACCCGGACCCATTCTCTGGGCTTTCTCCACAGGTTCCATTCTGACCACAAGGGAACTGGGAGAGGCTCCCTCATCAACAACCGTCTCAAAACACCTCTTCAGGAAAGTTCTGAAAACTTGCTCAAAACTCCCCCACAGTTCTCCATACCATTATAGGTGCTGCTAGCCCAGGACAGGGATGGCAGGGGGTGAGGGGGTTGATGAAGGGCCCCGCAGACTAGGCCCAACCTCCCGAAATCCTGAGTCTGCTCCAACCCCCAGGCACGCTCAAGCAGCCTGGGCTCCTCACCATCCCCACCCCTGAACCATGCTGGGCCCCCCCCATCTGTCAGGCATAGCCCCAACAACGGCCAGCTTCCACTTCCAGAGTCACTATCTGACCCTCACTTTGCCCAAAATGACAGGGGTATCTTATAAAAATAAGCTTTGATTTTCAGGTGCCTCTAGGGAGCCACTTCTTCTTATGCTCCCTAGCTGGAGTCTAGAAAGATCTAGAATCTTCCTGGCAGTCTGCAATAACCTCTCCAGCCTTTCTCACCTCCCCTATAACCCTCAGCTCAGAGCAGACATTCAATGACTTGTTGAAGGAATAACACCACCTTGGTACAACCATTAAGTTTGTAGATTAGCATTTTCATCAATCAAAGATGTGGAAAACATCGCAGTAGCTCGGTCGTGAAAACACCCCGAAGGCAAAAGCGAATAACTACTTTCTTCTGGGAAGCCTCGTACAATCTCACACGGACCAAATGAAAAGCACCAATCTCACAATTAGAAGATTTTGAAGAGTCTGATGCAGGACTCTGAACTAAAACATAAACCCATGGTTGCTCTAATTGGCTAAATTTTGTCCTAAATGCAAAGGTTGGCCCCAGCATTCCAGAAAGTCCTACATTTCCTCTGTATCTCTAACCAAGACCACCGTTTTTCAATGAAGTGGGCCGACTCTGTTTCACTTCTGTGATTCCAAAGAGGCCTGTTATTAAAATCAGAAACCCAGCAGCAGCTGGATACTCCCATTGCTTCTAGAACACGCTGTATTTAAATTCTGAATTCCTGAAAGTCACCCTGCAGAGAGGAGCCAGCCCCTCCCCCTCAGTCATGACACACACATAAAATTTACTGTTGGGACAGGTCGGTTTACCTATACAGACACACAAGGGAAAGGGAATCAAAAGGCCGGGGAATTCTCCACAAATTAGGTCCATCCATCAAAGGTTCCTCCTCTCAAAATCAGAGGAGTGTTACAGCCTCGGATCCGAAAGCCACACTTCGCTGCACTGCAACAACTAGAAAAAGAAATTCCAATTTCCTCCTCTGCTCTGGAATAGAGAATACAAGATTTTTACTCACCTTTGGAGCGAGTAGAGATGTCCATGCCCTCCACCACCTCCTGTTCTGTTTTTATTTCCTCTTCAGCCAAGCTGAAACAGAGCAAATTAGGTTCACGTTTAGGTAGACTGAGAACTTGCCCCATGGGGGCAGCTATTTAGAAGTTCTAACAACAAACCCGCATTGAAGCCAATCCCCCATCCTTATGCAGGGCTGGGGGGCGGGGGGGGGGGGCAAGAAACCCACGTTGGATTTCAAACAAAAGTGTTAAGACTCCTAAAGGGGTTTTTCAAACCACTAGGTTGTTCTTTTTTTAAGTCAAATTACTATTCCAGTTGTCATGCTGTTGGGGGATGCAAAAAAAAAAAAAAAAACAAAAACAAAAAAACATTTTTTTTTTTTTTAGACACACAATTACAATCTGCCCCTGAGGGCCAATGAGAACCCAGCCAACAAGTAAACAAGTGTCTTGTTGTTAACACTGGGTTCAGGTTAGAGGTGGTTCACAGGGTACCCTGAGTTCTGATCTCTGAATTCTGCAAGGCAGGGAGCATTACACAGACCTCTTGGCTAAATCTTAGGATTTCTCGACGAGGCAGGAACGTGTAAAAATATACAGGTGAAATTGCAAAGTGAAAAAATATGCCCAGGTTAGAAGCAAAAAGCCTGGTCTCAGAACATTCATTCAAAACACTAGCACTTGTCCCAGGAATTGGGCTTGGGGTACCCACACTCCCATCCCCTGGATGTTTCCTCTCAGTAGCAGGCATGGCTCAGAGAAAGCATTCAGCACTCTTGAGCTGTGACTAATTATCCCCCACCACAAAAGTGGAATGAGGAAGGATTATTTAAAAGACAGGCTGAGTTGGGGGTTGGGGGGGAGCAGTCCCCTTGGCTGGGAAGGTCTACCAGACTCTTCTCTCACTCTCTCGGCTGGAACTCCTGTTGAACAGAGTGCAGACCATTTCATGTGTTCCGGAACCACACACACACACACACACACACACACACACACACACACACACACCTCTCCCAGGCAAGCCAGTAGAGTTCTGCTTTAGCAGGTGCAAAATGTTCGAGGTGCTGGAACTTCCCAAGCACTCAGGGTGACCATGAAGTGATATGAATCTGAGGAAGTACTTTAGCTGCAATCCCATCAGTCTGTGGTTCACCATGAAGAAATGGGTGCATCACCAACTGACATGGCTGGAATTTTCCATTTGGAAGACTCAAAGCCAGGACTGGAGGGGAAGGCTGAGTGAGAGAGGAAGGATCAGAATGTCCCTTCTGTGCTCTGTGGCCTGAGACTGTGACAAAAGGGGAGTCCAAAATGGCCTGGAACCTCAGGATCCACAGAAATGGATTTAGGAGAGGGCCATGTCTGATAAGGGAAGAGGGTTCAGGATAAGAACCAGACAGAAAGGAAGAAATTATGGCCCAGAAGAAAATTAGAAGAACTTGCACACCTCAAACTTAACTAGTCCCAGCAGAGAGAATAAAGAGAGGTAGTTTGAAATTGGTTGGAATATTAACACACTTTGCTCACTGATATGGAACCCTATTAACAATTTCACTTATAGCATCTGCAGAGAAAGCCCGCGACACAAATTCACCAAAGAAACAACGGGCATGTTGTCACAAACGGTTTCCATCAAAAAGACTCTTCGATGTAAACACTTCACTAACATGCAATATTCCAGGGTGATTTGTGGAAGGTGATTTCAGCACGTTTACCTTTTTACTCCCAACTTCAGAGACAGACATTCTCAACAGGGAAACACAGACACTCTGCCTGCAACCACACACATATTGTCCAAATGGATACTGCTGACAGTTTCTTGCTTGGGGTGCCTGGAAATACATTTGCGTAAAACACCCAGAGCAGCTCTCAGAGATGATCTGAGTTGAGCTGATCAACCCAAAGAGAACAAACAGCAACCTTGATCTTTCTAACAACTAGAATCTGTTTCCCTCTCTAGCATGAAGTATGTGAAATCCTAAACTCACTGCCACTGATCCCCTATTTTGAGTGACAGAGAAAACACTCAGCTGGGATCCAACCAAAACGTACAGTGAGAAAACGATTATGCAGAATAGAGCCCCCAAAACCCACTTGAAGGATTTCTGCGGTGATGAAAACATTCAAAGGTGTATTGATCATGGAGGAGGGACTGCATTCAAGAGAACAATTATTTGGCCTCCTACAGCCCAGAGGCGCAGAGTACTTCAGGCAGGGATGCTGCTGAGAAGCTAGGAAAATGCAAACTAGTTATGTGGTGGCTGTTTGCTGCTGCAGAAGGGGGGGAAGGGGGGGGTGAGTGAAGTTGTTTTATCTTTATCTTTCCAAGTATTACCAGTGGGCACCATATTCACCCCACTTTACCAGCAGCATCACCAGCTTCAGCCAAGGATTTTAAGCATGATTTCAGAAAACCCATCTTTTTCGCAGATCAGCAAGCCGCCCTTTCAAAGGGAGCCCGTGCACGCACTTGCAACGCACACAGACATACAATAACTTGCATTTGACTAAAGGAAATTGCAGTGTCTATGCGTTAAAAGGGAAAAAACTTCATTTACAAGAGCAAAGACCAGAATGCAAAATGAGTCATTTTGAATAGCCACATCTAAAGGGACTTCCTTTTTTCTACACCACTGATCTCAGTTTTCTTGGTTGTTGTTCTGTTTTGTTTTGTTATTTTATTTATTTATTTATTTATTTTTTGGTTTAGTGTGAAGCACCAGTATGTTGTTAGGGGGAAAATTATGAATATTACATCAAAAGCTCTGTACCTGTCTGAATGCCCCCCCACAGACCGTGGTCAATTTAGGTTAAAAACTGTTCAGTCATTTGGAGGAGAAAAAAAAAAGTCAAATTCTAATTGTTAAAAAGAAAAGCCAGCTGCACCCGGGGAAAAGACTTTGAACTCTTGTCATTAACACATGAAAGTCTTAAAAAATATACAGCATCTTTCCTATCTGCTAGCTTCCAGCAACCCCGATTATTTAAATCAAAAACAATGGAACAACAAGTCCTTGTTTAAAACTGACATTACTTTTTTTTTTTTTTAAAGTCCACTGAGGAGGCAGGGGGCCAGCTAAAGAAAAGGGCAAAAAATTAGCTGAAAACCCAAACTACAGCCTTTCACCCCAACAGGAAAATACACCATCAACTAGTTGTATAGGATATATATGTTCCCACCGCTTTCACTCACAGTTACCCTAAGTCACTTGCCTGTGGATTTCACAAACTGATACATTTCAGGCAATTAAAGAAGAAACAGCAGCAGCTTCTGCAAATACAACCAAGACTTTCCCATCCGGTCCCAGAAAGAATAAAAGATTTCTCCCCCAGTGCCTGAGCAAGAAAACCTCGGCTGACTTCTTAACCTGCATGCACTGGAAAAGAGGAATTAAAAAGTTGAATATGAAGCGCTGAACCTCCAGGATGTTTTAAGCCTTCTGATTATTAATTCTGAGGACTCAAGGCTGGTCCGTAATTCCCAGGAATGCCATCCCCTCCACACTTCCAAAAGAGAGAGAGAAAGAAAAAGAGCAAACATCTAGTTTTGACAGGAAAAAAAAAAAAAAAAAAAAAAAAGCCTGGATACACAATGCCCAGATCTTTCTTTTCCCCAAGTGCCCCTACTATTTGACTTTTAACCAAGAATATCTAACCCATCTAGAATATATAACCAGCATGCACAAGACTCTGGTTCTACAGCTGAGGATCATCGCACAGCAATTCAAGAATCATGCATCATTCGGAAGGGCTTTTCCTTTAGGTTTTTACTTTCATTCAAAATCCCAAACTGGTCCAGGCTGTAAGAAAAATGTAATCCCCAAGACACAACATCTTCCTCTTCTAGATCACCAAATGTGAACATCAAAATAAGAAAACCATGCTTCCCTAAATCTGCAATTAATTTTTTTTAAATTGGGGGGGGGGGGAGGGAATGGTTAGCAGAGCAGCTTTATTTATATAAGCACTCACCTAAAACAGGCAGAGTCATCGGTAGCTAAGCTATTTATGCAGGATTCTTAAAATGGCGTCTTGCAACACTGCCTCATTCCTGTATTGAAGCTAAAATGGTAGCAGTTTGTTCAATAGCTGTAGCTCCTGTTGAAGCAGCCCTGCTAGTTTCAAAGCCACCTTCCTAAATATCTGAACTAGGAAAAGCTCAACCAAAGGACACCAACAACCCAACGTTTAGCAGCTTAAAAAAAAAATCTGCAATGACAGGGGGAGTTTGTGAAGTCACAGGTTCCTAAGGAAAACCCTTTCCTTTTAGAGCCTGAGCCTCCAAACAGGAGGCTCTGAGGTGAGGCCCCCTGGCCCTCAAATTAGGTGGGTGGGAGGTTAGGAATGACGCAGCCCTAAGGAGCTGTCAACTGCCGACAGACAGACAGGTGTCCGTACAAACGCAAAAATGCTAAAAGGGAGCAAGCTGGGGAGGGGGGGAGGAAGCCCATTCCCCCTTCTGGATACATCAGAAACCAGCTTTGCATCCCTACCAAAAAGGAGCTAGGTAGTAAAATGAAAGTGTTTCAAGGCTAGCAGTCACCTGAAAAGCCAAGCCAAAGGGCCACACCCCTGTCTGAGGCCAAGGTAAAATAAACAGGCTGTTTAATCAGCCTGAAAACGGCCACCAAATCCCCAGCCAGTCCTAAGACAGTTAACCTCCAGGAAAGACAATCTGAGTCTGCAGAGCAAAACAACAGTCAAACAGTGCCCTTAGCCAATGCACGGGATACTCACACATCGGATTTTTGTCCACCCCCAACAGAGCCCTGAAAATTAACAATGGGTTTTGCAAAACCCGCTTTCAGAGGCCGAACGAACAGCCTCATAGTGGATAATGTAAATTTACTGTTGCAGGTCTGAGAATTGGCCTCGCAACTCTGGTGCTGAGTGGGGAGTTTCAAGGTGACTGCTTTGTAGCTCCAGGGGAGAAAGGAGGGCATGGTGCCCAAGGCTGTGCCGGGGCAAGGACGGGTGGTTGGCTCCTCACCGCCGGCCGGTAGGTAGGTAATCTTGATGAGGAGGGACAGCCTGGCGGCGACGCTTAGCTGCGTGCTGACATGGCTCCCGCCTGCTTGTTTATCTGTAAGGAGAGTGGGGAGTGGGGGGAAGGGCAGCCCAGCCTTAGCGACCCAGCCAAGGGTGAATCCTCACTTGTTTCGCGTTTAAGAACCAGGAGAGAGAGGACTTCTACACAGATGCCCTTTCTAAACCTCTGCTGCGGGGTGGCGAAGACACTTGTGCACGTTATCTTTCTTTTCAGGGTCAACCAGACAGAGGCAAAGCCAGACCTAGGGCCTCTCGGCTGACAAATGTTGCCTGTGCCACAGGAGAGGAGGAGAAAAGAAGGCCAAAGAAACAAAGAGATCACACATTTTGAAGTGGTTGGACTTTTTAAAAACCTACCTTTGCCTCCAGGGTTTTCTGGGTTACTGTCATCCTGGCTTTTTAAAAAGGGACCCGGTCCCCCCCTCCCCCCCCCCCCCCCCCCGCCATTTAAGACCTGAAGAAGTTTCCCCACTGTTCTCCCAGGGAAAGAAAGGGGGGAATGTTTTGTTTAAAAGAAAAGGGGTTACAAGAAAGAAAGAAGGAAAGAAAGAAAAAGCCATTGTTTTCATCCCTAATTTATAATCCAAGAGGCCCCATTGTTTCTTTCTTTCTGACTCAAATCTTTGGGCTGTTAATTATAAAAGTAACCGGACTCCGCTCCAACAGGCTAACTATGTTCTTGCGCAGCCATTAGAAAAACTCTGTAGAAAGTTTACTGAGTGATTATATATAATTAATTCCTAGTTACAGACGGAACACTGACCATTTTCTGGAGCAAGCACTCACTCCCCCTCCCCCACGTGAATGCCACTTAATTTCCCAAAGCAGAAAGTGAATCCATCCTGGAGGGTCTTGAAGGAAAAAAAAGAGAGAGGGAGAGAGAGAGAGAGAGAGAAGAATCAGCTCCAGTGTGTCTGTGTTTGTTCCTCGCAGCTGTGCGTCCTCTTTGGGGACTGAGGAGGCAGAAGGAAAAAGGAAAACAACCCAAGTTCCGTACCTCCCTCTGAAATTTATAACCGTGGCAGAAAGATCACTCTACCTTGATGTGAAAAAGAACAAGGGAGGGGGAGGGAATGCCCCAGGAATGGAATGTAGGAGACTCTTCAGCTTGGCGGATCAGCTTCTCCTAAAAGGAACAAAGCTGGTAGAAACTTCCAGAAGGCCCGTTCTCAGTCTGGCCACTCCAATTGTCAATCTGTAACCTTCCCTCCAAGTCTATTGGTTCAAAGCTGCAGAGAGGAGCCCCATTGGGCTGCTCTGTAAGCCAGCACTGCTGTCCCTACCTAGTCCTGCTGCAATGCAGACATTTCTTTTTTTCCCCCTTAGTGAAGCTGGGAAATAAGCTACTTTGGAAACAATTAACTTTTTACAGACTCAGGCTTGGTGGTGGCCACAGTACCAGAGAAAAGTGGCCAGCCTGGTCCAGGGCCGGGAACCTGCTGGGGCTGCACATTTGAACACAGACCTTGGAGCTTTTAGAGGATGAATGCCTTGCCCTTAGGTTTTCTTCCAGTCCAACAAACACACCATTATGCAAACGTCGAAGGCACCAAACCAGGAGTCTTGTGATTAGATATTACTTCTAGGGAGGCCACAAGAACCTCAATATGTAATTTCCATTTACAGCCAGAAGATAAGAACAAAGAAAATAGCTAAGTGTCTGGACTTATTTGTGCGGGGTGGCAGCACTATTCAGTTTTATGTACATAACATCATTAACTGCCTGCACTTCTTAACTCTAAAAAGCTGGCCTTACACAGCCTTTCCTTAACTTAGAAATTGGTACATTTCTCGTTATCAAATGAGCCCTTTGCCAACTGATGCTACAAGGTGGGTGGGTGGCTGGACGCTGAACTGAAAGGAAAAAAAAAAAAGATCACGGACTCCATAAAGTTGGTGTCACACAACAATTGAATACATTTCCAGCATTTACAGTCATGCTAGACTGGTCTTCAGGCTGGAAACCTGTGTAGTGAACTTCGGGGTAAATTCTGAAGCTAACGCTAAACAGTCCACTTTTCTCACTCTTAAGTTCCAGCTGCAGCATTAAGAGATCAGGGGAAGTGTAAGAAGTGAGAAATAAATCCTAAGTAAAAGCGAGCAAGCATACAGATGTGTGGGGTCAGGCTGGGGAAAAGGCCAAATCTGTTGTGCAGTGTGAGTAAGTAGTCCTGAATCAAACCAAGTTTGGTGGTGGGTGGGATTTTACACTACAAGTCAGTCTCCTAAAACATTAATACTGCCACCCTCACCCCCACCCCCACCCCCACCCCCACCCCCACCCCAGGCTGCTGCCTCACCAAGGTTTAAGGCTCTGTGCCTCTAAGAAGCAGCACTTTTTGTTACATTTCACAAGCAGATCACCTACCCAGAGTTCTAGCTAATATCCAAACAATCCCAATTAAAGGTCTCCTCCCAAGTCACAATGAACTGAACATTTCTCCCCTGTCTGAGGGTAAACAGGAAGTGTGATCTCCAATCCTAGCAGCAGGTTATCAGGAAAAACAGTGGAATTCAAACAGTCACCTAAAATCAAGACACCATTAAAAAGCCCTTCTTTGGTTCCTGCTAATGAAAAGCCCCCCAACTGCTGTAGGCAAGACCCTCTGCCACAAACAGACCCCAAACGTCCGCCAAACTCTTTATACATGGTCACAGAGGAAATGGATTTGCTTTACTTACCCAACAAATGTTCAAGCAACCGTCTCATTTTTCCACAGTTAAGAAGAGAGAACAGGCAGGCAGGCAGATTTGGGACTTGATCAAAAAGGAAATTTTCTTTTTTTTAAACAGTTACATGGGATTATTAAACGCACACACACACAACGACAACACAACCCAACAACTGAATATGGAATGCTGTCATGAGCCACAGACATGATTTTATTTCCTCTGCACTCCATCACAGAGGAGGACAGAGGATGATACAATGTAAGAGAGGGAGAGCAAAATGAAAACAAGGATAAAAGATACATTAGTTCCTTGAAAATCATGCAAGAGTAGAAAGCTAAGGGATTCGAAACGAGTCCTCACAGATTTATTGCAGGATGTTGTCCAACCTCCCTCCCCCTCTACACACACACCCCCCCCCATCCCCATCCCTACTCCAAAAACTTCCTCCAAAGCCTAGAAAACACTTTCAGAAACATTTGCTGGCTGTAGGCTGGCTTGCAGAAGAACACTCTGTATCAACAGAAGTCAGGAAAAAAGGCTGAACAATGTAGTTTCAAGTGAGGAAACCCTGTAGGGAGAGAAAAGACCATGTAGAGACTCACTACCACCCACCTAGGCCCCAGGAGCTAGGAGCTCTCCTTAGCACTGCTCTGCTCAGGGCTTGGTTCTTTTTAAAACACACGTCCTCTCTTGTCAGAACTTACTCGAGCCTTCCCAGAACCTCTTTGGAGAGGTAAACTTGCCTGCTGTGCTGTCATGAGCTCTCCTTAGAGAGGAGCCTGCTTCTTACCTTCCATTTTCTTCCCCCAGCAGGCATGTGACACAAGAGAAGACAATAGTGCAGGGGGGGGGGGGGCTGCTCAGAGAGAGGGGGAGAGAGAGAGAAGGAGAGAGAGGAGGAAAAAAAAAAAAAAAAAAAAGGGAAGAAGAAGAAAAAAAAAGCTTCTTTTTTGGCATTCCAGGATCTAGCTTCAAACTATTCCAGAAACACCATGTCCTGGTGGAAGAAAAGGTGTGCCAGGCCTTTGCCAGTTTGCAAAATCAAGCTATGGCTAATGGCTACTTAGCCATGTGACCCAAGAAAGCAAAAAAATTCTCTCTAAACAGTTGCAAGTTAACCTAAGTGCTGTGGGGGTGAGTGTGGCACGGCCAGCCACAGAGAAATCACACTGCTCGCCCACAATTCGGATGTCTCAGAGGGAGGGGGAGAAAAGATGGTTAAAAAGTCCAGCTTACCTCTGTGGATGCATTGTTAACACTGTGTAATGTCAATACTTATAAAACATGGAGGACAGGCTCCTAGTTCTCACAGAAAAAGGGTTTGGCACTTCGGCTTGATGATCTGGCCGCCTAATAAAAGCTCATCCCCGATTGGCTGCCCCGGCAAATCGGAGTGTAAGGCCGCCCGGGATTGGCTGAAACACTTCCTGAGCGATTATCTTTGTGAGGCTCTGGTGAGCCAAGAGCCATCCTGTGCATAGAAAAAGACAGGCTAAGCTAGGCCTTTTGCAGCAAGAAAAACTTGGGAAAGGGGCCCCCAGACGCACTTCTCCCACACCCTGGCTGGGTTTCCCGGCACGGGCAAACCAGTGCAGCCAGCCTGACCTGCTCCAGCAAAGCCTGAGGCCCGGATGCCACGGGGAAGGGAGTTTTTGGGGTGAGCTGAAAGGGCTCACCCTCACCTGCCCCCACAGAAGCGGCTCTCGGCTAGGAGGGAGCCTGGCCCTTTTCTAGAACAGTCCAGCAGGATGGTTTTCCTCCCCCCCCCCCCCGCCCCGCGGGGGAAGAGGGGTGGGAAGCAAAGCCGAGGAGTGGGGAGCCCCAGGAAAGCAGCCAAGGGGGCACGCAAGCAAGAGGGGTTGGAGGAAGGCCTCTGAGGAGCTGAGGGGGAAAGAGAACAGGCGAGCCCCCCACCCCACCCCAAGAAATCGCTAAAGGGCAGCCCTGGCTCCTGGGGGGGGGGGGGGGGACAGGGGATCGGGGCTGCTGAGCAGAGGAGGGAAACAGAATGGTCAGCTTTGCATAGTCATTGTCAAAACGCCTCCTGGAAAAGCAGGCCAGAGAGCCGGCCATTCCCGGGCCGAGAATCTAACTTCTCGCCCCCCTCGGCCAGCACTCAAAGGAAAACCAAAATGGGCTCCTGCCTCCCTGCCAGGATGCCAACGGGCCCCCCTGTCCGTCCTTACCCTAAGAAAAGCCAAATGCGCTCCTAGCAGGCCACATGCCTAGATCTACAAACTTCCCTTCCCCTCCCGGCCCCCTCCCCCACCACTGAGGCCTGCTAAACCTGTCAGTTAAACAAAAATCTGACTTCCGTATTAGTCTGCAATGCCTTCAGCTTCCTGCCTATTAACCCTCTCTCGGACTCTGGGCCTGGCTGGGAAAAACTAGGCCCTGAGATCGCAGAAAAGGCCTGTGGAAAAATACCAGCTGCGGCTCTCCCGGCAGATGCAGAAAGAGAGAGAGAGGGAGAGAGAGAGAGAGAGAGGGTGAGCCGCTGTCTCTCGCCTTTGCTTCCCAAGGAGGCGTGTACCTTCTGAATCCAGGGCACAGGCAGTGCCTCTCGGTCTGAGAAGCCATTTAAATCCAGAGGGAGAAAGAAAGATGTCAAGCCCAGCGAGGGAACAAGAACCCCCATTATGAGCCAGGCCTACACCCACAGCTTAGCCCTTCCTGCCACAATCATTCCTGTATGTATGTTCTTGGGGAACCGGGCCCTCGGTGGGCAGACAAATCCCATGAGCTTTATAAGGATTCTTGCTTAAATTTATTTCCACAGAGAACGGCTTCTTTTCGTCCCCTAAGGCAGATGGAACAGCTATTTCACACACAGCCCTACTCTTGGCAGTCCCCCACCCCCATCTCTGGCACTGTTCCCCAGTAAAATATTAACTAGTTTTTCGGAGCTACTTATAATTCCATCCATTTCAATAGTATTAGGAGGTCTCTTGCCTGTTTCCTCCCGAAGGCTGCCTTTGTAGTTGGTCTGTACCCTGAGAAAGAAAAGGCAAATGCAAAACGATCTGAAAATGTCCATGCTTGCTTGGTTGCAGCTTTTTTTTTTCTTTCCCTCAAAGACAAGGTGCTTCATTAACAAGATTTTTTTTTTTTTTTTCAAACACCAAGCTAGAACAACAGAAGCTAAACAAACACCATGCTTTAGAGGCTGGAGAAAGCTTCCAGAGGTGATGCAGCCATATGCCAGGAAGTAAAACTAGGGCCCAGTAAAGTCTCCCGTCTCCTCCTAAAATTAGGACTCGGTGGGCTTTCCTGTCCCACACGGTCCGTTCCCACAAAGAAAACATAGCGCCGATCGCCTGCTCTCCCTGCCCCCCGCCCCCCCACATGGACAACAGATGCCCACCTCGCGCACATCAATTCTTCCTGGCTGGGAATCTTCTATAGACACACAGGAACAAGCCAGGAATCCAAACACACTGTACTGCAGGGTCAGGGCCCAGGCTCCTTGAAAAGGGAGGGGATTTTGTTGCTGTTGTGTATGAGGCCGAAGAGGCCAAGATGCAGGGAGGGACACCCCGACAAGGGTCCAGCACTCAGGACAACAAGCCTGGGCCTCGCTGCAAGGGAGGGGCCCCCTCCCCACGCGTACAGGGAGACCAAGTGGGGGACAAGAGGTGGAGGCCGGGGCTAATCAGACTGTGCTGTCCCTCCTGGCCGCGTGGGCAGCGGCCCTCTGCCACCATCCCATAGGGAACCCCGTCTGCCTCTGCAGGTGCTGATTTGGGGGGGACGGGCATGTCTGTGGTGGATCTCGTGTGCCACTAGCTTCACGATGAGGAAATGAAATATGCCACTGGTGCGCGTGGTGGATTTTAACCCAGGATTAAAGCTTGTTGCATAAGCAGCTGTGGCTTCCTCCCCGCCTCCCCCCCTCCCCCCCCCCCCCCCCCCCCCCCCCCCCCTGATCACTTGATCACTTGAAATGTTTTCTGGGGCAAAGAGCAGGAAGCTGCTGGCTTTTTCTGCCAGCTCTGCTCCGTTTGAGGAATGCTGTTGGTAGGTCTGAGGTTATCAGAAAGACGGCGATTTGGCTGGGGACGGAGACAAAGGTATGGTGGCAGATGGAATCCTGGGAGGCACAGGGATTGAAAAGGAAGCCCCGGGCAGGCCTACTAAGGGCCAATCCTGGACTCGATGGAATGTGGCCGATACGCAGGAAATAAAGAAACCGAATGTTGCCAGCCTCCATCTAGAGATCATTCAGTGGCCCTTCTCAGACACCCCCTGCACAGAGTAGCCCCAACAGCGAGGGCTGTTCACCCTGGGCCTGCCACGGTGCTAAATCAGCGCTTTGCACTGACTGACTCCGTGAGGCAGGGAGCATTGTTAGAGATCTGGAACCGAGCCCAGAGAGGTGAAGTGAGCTGCACAAGGTCACACAGCTGGCAAGTGCCAGAAACCGGACTTCCAACCCAGTTAGGACTCCACATCCCTAAATTCCGTACCTTCACCTGCCTCTAAAGAAAGGAACAAAAGAAAAAGAGAACCCAGCAGAGCAGAAACAAGGCTAAAATCTACCAAGAGCAACTGACTGATCGGTGTTTTCTTTTAGGAGACCGACTCCACTGAGAGAAGTTTTAAGTACTGAAGGATAGAGGTGGGATACCTTCAGCTCAGACTCATTTAAGGCCCGGAGAAAGCTCCTCTCTCCCTACAAACCTCCACCAAGATGTTAAGGGGAACTCTCTGCCATCTCCAAAATCAGGATTTTAGGGGCGCCTGGGTGGCTCAGTCGGTTAAGCAGCCGACTTCGGCTCAGGTCATGATCTCGTGGTCCGTGAGTTCGAGCCCCGTGTCAGGCTCTGTGCTGACAGCTCAGAGCCTGGAGCCTGTTTCGGATTCTGTGTCTCCCTCTCTCTGACCCTCCCCCGTTCATGCTTGGTCTCTCTGTCTCAAAAATAAATAAACGTTAAAAAAAAAATTGTTTTTTTAATAAAATAAAAAAAAATAAAATCAGGTTTTTATATTCCTTGAAATCAGTGGTTCTCAATGAGGGGTGGTTTTGCTCTCACCTCCCCCCCTCCCCCCACCAGGGGATATATGGCAATGTCTGGAGACTTCTGGGTTGTCACATTTGGGGGGAGAGGTCCTAGTGGCATCTAGTGGGCAGAGGGGAGACCAGGGACGTTGCTAACCATCCCCCAACAAGGATCTATGCTATCCACAACGTCCACAGTGCTGAGGTAGGGAAACCTTGGCTTGAATGCAAAGGAAGAAAAAAATCCAAGCACCCAACCACCGTGGAGCTGGATGGAAAAGCCAGGACAGGCCTAAACAAGCAGGTTCCGAGGTGATATGAATAAGCAATGAACTAATAAAAATAGACTAAAACATGTCTCTCTTACTATTCCCAGGGGATGGAGAGCCTCAGAGAACAGAATCAGGCTCACAGAAGCCAGGCAGAGTGTGTCGGTGATAAAGCTGGCCTCAAAGGAGAGGAAGGGCTGACCCGGCTCCCTTCCCCAGGCACCTCGCCGCCGAGGCCTGGCCTCATGGAAATGGCTCTCCACTCCCGCTGGCCAGCAGCCAGGCCAACAGCAGCCTCGGCAAGCTGCATCCCCAGATAGCCTCTTCGAGGACTAGGAAAGTAAGTGTACTTGGGAGTTATCTGCCTTAAGCTAGCAGCAGGCCGCCCCATCCGTTAGGGGAGGCGGGCGGGATTGAGGCAGGGAAGTGTTTTAAATATCTTTTGTTTTGTTCCTTTTCGGCCAATCGGAACCGAGGCCAACTTCGGGCAGGGTGACAGAAGGTCTCACCTTCAGATCATGGAGCTGAAGGAGTCATGTTACAGCCACAAAGAGGTAATTAGGACATGTCCCTACCTTGGAGAAAAGGTGCCCTCTGGAAGGTCTTTTTTTTTTTTTTACTTCTTTCTAGGAGAGACTGGCAGGATTAAAAAAAATGGACGGGGGTGGGAAGGGCAGGTGGAAAGGGCTGGGGCGCGGTTGGGGGGGGGGGGGGTGGTTCATGACCATCAGGCAGATGGCCTCAGTGTGGGTAGCCCGAGACTTAAAGGATGCGGAGAGAAAATGCAAGTCAGAAGGAAGATTCAGGACCTGCCCTCACCTGCTCTTTTTACTTCCTAGTAATTACCGTTATGGAAAGAAGAGCGCATACTTATTGGCTGTTTGTTTCTTTCTCCCACTAGACCCGTGGCGATGTCAGGAGACGTTTTAGGTTGTCCGATCTGGAGGAAGGGCGGGTGCTACTGAGATCCAGAAGGTACAGACCAGGAATGCTGCCAAACACAGGGCAGCCCCCCCCCACACACACACACACACAACCGAGAACTAGCCAGCCCCAAGTATCCCTAGTGCCTTGAGGCTGAGAAAGCCTGCCCCAAACCAAGAGCTTCACCAAGGCAGAGGCTTGTCCGAATTCTTCACCACGGTGCCCTCAGTCTAATGCTGTGTGTCAGAGCTCAATTAATTAAACACCATTTCCCACCAGGACAGGTGCGCTAGTCTCCTATCCGAGCCCCCTGTATCTGCCCTTGGCACATGCTTGTGGGGAGAAGGATGTGTGGGAAGAAACTGGGGATTTGTACACACACACACACACACAAAGAGGCTGCAGGCCTTTGAAAAGAAGTCAGGCCTCCGCCCTCCTCTGCTCAAAAACCGTCAACAGATCCCACCTCATTCAGAGTAAGAGCCCCAGTGCTAAAAATGGCCCACTGGACCAGTGCCCTGCTCCTGATCCCTGACTCCTTGTCAGGCCTAACCTTAGCCTCGGGGCCTTTCCCCTTGATCTCCCACAGCCCCTCCCCCCAGCCCACCTTCCTGGTCCCCAAACCACCTAACACAAGCCCTTTTCCCTCCTCAGGGTATCAGCCTTCCCGCCTTCTCTTCTGCGTACCCCCTCCCTGCTCCCTCCCGGATGCCTCCCCATCAGAACCCTGGCTCCGTGGCCAGCCCTCTTTTTACACTTTAACCTTTTCTCTTTCTTTCCACATCAAGAGGCAGGACTGTGCAGTGATTGAGTACGTGGCAGCTGGCCTCAGACTGTCTGACGTCTGGGTGTGAATCCAGCTGTCCCACTGGCCTGGGCAGCTAGGCTGGGCAGCCTTGCTTGAGGTATGAAATTCTTTGGGACTTGATTTCCTCATCTGTGCAATGGGAGCCATAATAATACTGATGATAATACCCACCTGGAAATTCACTGACTCCGTGTGGTCAAGCACGGGTAGCCACACACACAGTGAGCACTCATGCGGTTGCAATTAGGATTTCCCTCTGCTCACTCTTAAAAAGGTAATTTCTGAATGCCTCCAAGTCATTTCTCTTCCTTTTGTCAACATCAAACGTCCCAAAGAAGCACAAGGATACATCCTGGTAGCTGGCACGTTCTAAGCATTGTCAGCTACTGTTCTAAGCAATTTCCATAAACTAACCAATCACCCTCACAAACCTGTGTGCAATGGGCACCTTAGAGTCATCAACCCATTTCCCAGATGAGGAAGCTGGGGAAGTATTCATAGCCTCCTTCTCTTTCCATCTCCTTCTGCCTGCTCCTCACTTTTTCCTCAACGCCTTTCAATTATTTACCCAGAAATTGCCGTGCCATCAATAAGGGACTGATTGAGTAAACGTGGTCCTGCCCCACAGACAGAAGACTCTACAGCTGTGGCCCAAGAATCTGGGAACTCTTACGTACCGATACGGAACACACTCTAAGACCCATTCTTGAGTTGAAAAACAAAACAAAACAAGAACAGTATGTGAAATATGTCATTTAAAAAAAAAATAGGCAAACCTCTGTGTCTTTTTCTTAACAGGTTTGCTTATTGGGGAGCTGGCTCAGTTGGGAAAGCATGCGACTCTTGATCTCGGGGCTGTGAGTCTGAGCCCCACGTGGGGTGTAGAGATTACATATAGACACATGTTTGCTTATTATGCACTGAATTTCTTGGAAGCATACTTAAAAAATTGCTAACACTTTGCATCCAAAGGGTCCTGGGTGGCAGGAACGGGAAGGAGATTTTTTACTGCTGTCTCTTTTGAATTTCAACCACGCGAATGTACTACTTCTTCCAAAATAAATTAGTAAATGTAATAGAGTATTAGGAAAATTGTGGAAGACTATGAAATAGGCAAAAAAAAAAAAAAAAAAAAAAGATTAATGGGTAGCTTGTTCTGGTGCGTTGGGTTACCTGCACTTTTGTTTCTGAGCTTTTCACAGCTCAGCCACTGGTAGAAAACCAATAGTAATGCAAAAGACGCTTGTCCATAGACATGCAAATTAAGTCCCTGGAATGCGATGGATTACTGCCTGGTGGATCTGGGGGAGTTTTGCTAGTTTTCGCATCTATTCATAAATGCATGTCAGCATGCCTTGTATGAGCCCTGCTCTGACTCCGTCTTTGAATCGGTCGTCCGATCATCATCCGTGCGTCCTCATGAATAATGAGTTACGTAAAATACATAAAACAGGTTCATTTTATATTTGTATGTAGCTGGTTAAAATGAATTATTTTAAATCGTAATTTCTTTTAAAAGAAAAACAATGGGGCGCCTGGGTGGCTCAGTCGGTTAAGCGGCCGACTTCGGCTCAGGTCATGATCTCGCGGTCCGTGGGTTCGAGCCCCGCGTCGGGCTCTGTGCTGACAGCTCAGAGCCTGGAGCCTGTTTCGGATTCTGTGTCTCCCTCTTTCTCTGACCCTCCCCTGTTCATGCTCTCTCTCTGTCTCAAAAATAAATAAATGTTAAAAAAAAAATTTTTTTTTTTTAAGTAAAAGAAAAACAAGTCCTCATTCACTTCCAAGAACGAACTCCAACTTAGTCTTGGGGTCCACTGTTTGTGCGTTGACCTCATGCTAACATCTGATGCTGAACACCTCAGAGTTTCCAAAACACTTCCCTGCCCAGCGACTGCTGCACTGACTGCTGGAGCTCCTCTCCCTCCAGACTCTGTTGCCTCCTGGCCCTCAGGCTCTTTATCTGGGCCAGCCTGTTGGGGACAGGGTGGGGGAAGGGGTCCATTCCAAGCTTCCTCTCTAAGGAACTTGAGCAAGTTAGTTTGCCTTTTCGGGCCTCAGTTTCCAAGTCTGAGAATCAGACATCGTGAGGATGATTTGACACAGGCACAGAGTACGTGCTCAAGAAATGTTAGATGATTTTTCTTTCCTTGAAACCGTATCTACCACAGCAGATTCTCCCCTGAACCCCAGACCTTCTAACTCCTGGGCAAGCATTTTCTTGTTATTGATTCAGGCAGTCCACAAATAGGTTGGAGCACTTCCTGTACCCCTAAGCACCAGATTGTCTCTTGCTCCTGTGTTCAAGGACTGAACAAGGGAGGTAATGAACAATTAAATAAATACATGAATAAGATTAAAAATAGCATTAGGTGACCAGCAGAAGAGCGGCCTGTGGAATGCACTGAAGGCCGAGTGCCCAGGCTGCCCTGTGGTTGGGATGAGGGCTGTTTGGGGTGGTTGATTCTGCGGACCAGGCCGAGGAGCCCTGCGGAGGGGCTAGTTTGAGGGAGTCAAGAAGTTGGGTTTGCTGTGCTCAGTAAGAGGTCCCAGCAGCCCCCACGCTAGAGGCCAATGCTATGTTATGAAGAAAAGCAGGGTGAGGGTATAGAGAAGTGACAGGATGGGGGTGTCTGCTTTAGACAGGTAGAAAGGGCTCCAGTGAGGCTGTGACATTTGAGCTGAATGAAGGAGATAAGAGCCTTCCTGGTGGAGGTAATAGCATGTACAAAGGCCCCGAGGCAAGCCTGAGCTTGGTAACTTGGTGTTTCTGAGGAACAAAAAGAGGCCAAGTGTGGCCGCTGTGAAAGGAGGTGCAAAGGAGTTGCGCATGGAGGTAAAGGCAAGGCCATGGTCACTATTCTGTGTGCAACCCTTCCATTACTCGGACTGAAAATATTCCAGAACGTTCTTTTACCTTCCCATACACCTGCCAAACAAAGCATTTCAAAACACATTTTGATTACGATCACTTTTCCTGATGTTTTCAAAAAACCTTCAGCAATTCTCCACTCATCAATGCAACCCAGACTTAGCCTATCGGGACCCCTTTATCTGATTCCACACTTGACTTCCCCCTCACCTCCCTCTATTGTTCAGTGAATCTGGCAAGCATGCCCCAAGTAGGCCCCACCTTGGTTCCTTCTCCCGGTATCTCTTGTTGGAATAACACCCACCTTCAAATCCCAGTGTCCTTCCTTCTTTCTAACCTGGGAGCCTTCCTGGCTCCTTACCTCCTACTCCACTAGAGCACATACCCCCCCCTCCACGCCCTGCCCATGGGACTTAGCGTGGGGGCTGCTGGGACCTCTTATTGAGCAAAGCAAACCCAACTTCTTGACTCCCTCAAACTAGCCCCTCCGCAGGGCTCCTCGGCCTGGTCCGTAGAATCAACCACCCCAAACAGCCCTCATCCCAACCAAGGGCCAACCTGGGCGCTCGGCCCTGAGTGTATTCCAGACACAGCTCTTCTGCTGGTCACCTAATCCCTCTGATGGGTGCCACCGCCCTGCTCATAGGACTGCTACTGTCTCTCCCCGGGGGTTCTCAATCACTCACTATAGACTTGCCTGGGGATTCCGCTCTAATTCTCCCCCGGAGTGTGTGTTTTACCTCCCAGGGAATCCCACTGTGCAGTCAAGGCTTTGAATCCTGATCCAACTGGTCTCCTGCGGGAGGGACCAGATTAACAAGACATCACCTGCCTTCCCAAAGCCCTCTATGGGCAGCACTATTCATGATAGAGCCGAAAGGTGGCAACCGCCAATGGTCCATCCACGGATGGACGGACAAATGGAGAAATAACGCACACAAGGGAACGTTGCTATTATTCAGCCGTAGAACGGAATAAATGCTCTCTGTCAAGGAAGCCAGTCAACGAAAGCCACATATTGTTTGATTTCGTGTCCACGACGTGTCCAGAATAGGCAAGTCCAAAAGAGAGTCTCACTTAGGATAAAATCCCAAATCCCCCACAGGGCCTTCCCCTCAACTCCTACCCATTTCCTTCCCCCCTGCTCCCTCCACTCCGGCTACCTGTCTGCCACCTGGCTGTTTCTCAATGCAACTTTTGCTTTTTGGGGTCTCTCTTTTGACCCTGAAGCTTAGAGGTATTCGTATCTCGCTCTTTATTTATTTATTTATTTTTATGTTTATTTCTGAGAGTGGGGATGGGCAGAGAGAGAGGGAGACACAGAATCCAGAAGCAAGCTCCAGGCTCCGAGCTGCCAGCACAGAGCCCGACACAGGGCTCGAACTCACAAACCGGGAGATCATGACCTGAGCCGAGGTCAGACGCCTAACCGACTGAACCATACAGGCACCCCTGTATCTCGCTCTTAAGTCTCTCTTGTTATGTTATAAACTCCAGGAGTGTAGAACGGTGTCTTACAGATCATGGGGCCCCTTCAGCAGCACCATGACTATTAAGATAACTCGGTGCTGGGGGCGCCTGGGTGGCGCAGTCGGTTAAGCGTCCGACTTCAGCCAGGTCACGATCTCACGGTCCGTGAGTTCGAGCCCCGCGTCAGGCTCTGGGCTGATGGCTCAGAGCCTGGAGCCTGTTTCCGATTCTGTGTGTCTCCCTCTCTCTCTGTCCCTCCCCCGTTCATGCTCTGTCTCTCTCTGTCCCAAAAATAAATAAACGTTGAAAAAAAAAATTAAAAAAAAAAAAAAGATAACTCGGTGCTTGATGAATGACTAAGGAAACAACGGATCCATTCATTCATTCCACATGGTTAGATCCACTTTCTGGCATCATGCCAAGCCTTCATACCTTCCTATTTTCTTTTCTTTTTTTTTTTAAGTAAACTCTATCGCCAACACGGGGCTTGAACTCACGACCCTGAGATCAAGAGTTGTATGCTCTACGGACTGACCCAGCCTGGTGCTCCTATACCTTCCCATTTTGAATCACAGCCTTTCATTTACCTGCTCAAAACCCTCTGATGGCTTCAGGAGTCTATAAACTGTGGCCCTCGGGCCAAATCACCTGCCCCACCACCTGTTTCCCTCTAGCCCTGGAGCTAAGAATGTTTTGTTTTGTTTTGTTACATTTAAAAATAGCTGGGGGGGGGGGCAGGCGGTACCTGGGTTGCTCAGTTTTTTAAGCCTCCAACTTTGGCTCAGGTCATGATCTCACGGTTCATGAGTTTGAGCCCTGCATCAGGCTCTGTGCCTGGAGCCTATTTCGGATTCTGTGTCTCCCTCCCTCTCTGCCCCTCCCCCACTCACACTCTGTCTCTCTCTCTCAAAAACATTAAAAAATTTAAAAAAATAAAAATAGTAGAAGTAGTTGGAAAAAGGGGTACCTGGCCAGCTTAGTGGGTGAAGCGTGCAACTCTTGATCTCGGGGTTGTGAGTTCGAGCCCCACATTGGGTACAGAGAGTACTTAAAAATGAAATCTTAAAAAAAAAAAAATGTTGAAAAAAACTAATAAAACTTTGGGGCACCGGGGCCAGGCTGGCTCAGTAGGTAGCGCATGTGACTCTCAATCTCAGGGGCATCGGTTCAAGCCCCGCGTGGGCATGGAGCCACTAACTAGATAAATAAAAGTAACTTGTCACATAAATTATATGAAATTCGAATTTTTTAGTGTCCGTAGTAGAGTGTTACTGGCACAAAACCACAGGCTCTCATTTATTTGCTGTCTATGGCTGCATTTGTACTACAAGGGTAGGGTCGAATAGCTGCCAACAAGAGACCATACGTGGCCCTCAAAGCCCAAAACATGGACTATCTGGTCCTTTACAGAAAACCTTTGCAACCCCCCCCCCCCCTTTCAGAAGAAAATCCTGTCTCTGAACAGGGCCGGCAGAGCCCTATGTGGGCCGGTCCCCTGTTCTCTGAGCTCATCTCAAGAGACCTCCCTCCTTCCCTGTGTTGTGGCAACACCGGCCTCCTTTTCTCAGCTCGTCCAGTATTTTCCAGGCTACTTCCCACCTCAGGTCCTGTGCCCCTCCCACCTGGAACGCCTTCATTCGCAACAAAGAAGCGCCTTGTGTCTTCGCCGGCTTATTTTTTATCTGTAGACAAAGGCAGGGACTTTGTGTATCCATTCGCCAGTATTCCCTGGGCCAGCACAGGCCTGGAGAGTAGTAGTTGCTCAATAAGTATTTGTGCACGGACTCGCATTTTCTTCTTAACACAAGATCTACACAACATCTCCAGCAGATCCACCATGGCCCTAATTTGGTTTTGCACAATCAGGTAGAACGGTATGAAGTTACAATTTGTACATGAATTTAAAAAGTCGCACTACTGAAACTGGTAATTTCATCCATGGCGATATGTAGAAATATAAATCAACTAATTCGCCCCTTCAACTGTTTACTGCACTCCAGCCACCCTGACCCACTTTGGAGTCCTCAAAATGTGCTGGTTGTCTCCTGCCAAATAGAGCCCACCCCTCATGGACCTTTGCACATGCTCTTTCACTTTGGGTCCAGGACCAAATGTCTCCTCCTCCAGGAGTGCCCCTGGGGTCACATCTTGTCACAACAGTGGTTTCATTACCTTCCCAGCACTTAGCAGCACATTCAAAAACTAGGTGTTGTGTTCGGTTTTCAAGGAAACTTGTTTTCTTATCCGCTGTCGTGACCCCAGCATCTAGAGCTGGTCTCGCATTGGGGAATCACTCAATGTTTGCTCACTTGAGTGAATGCAATCACTTGATCTCCTGTACATACTTTTTAAGTAGTTTGCTTAAGACCGGGTACAAAAAGATGCCCAACACGTACTTGCTAAGTAATTGGAGTGACTTCTGTGGGCTTTGGCCTCCTCCTACAGCCACCCCTGCCTCCATCACCCTCCTCATTGTCATGACAACATCATCAGCACCAGCACGGCACTTTGGGAGCCTTCCCAGGTCAGGCATCGTTCTGAGCACATTTTATGTATTAATTAGCTCGGCTAAGAGCTCTGTGAACCAGGTACTACCCCCGCCTTCATTTTACAGATGAGGAAACTGAAGCACAGAAAGATTAAGGTAAATTGACCCGTCTGAAAAAGCAAGACGTTCATAAGAAAAACGAAGTCCAAGCCCTCTCGGCCTCTAAAATTCCAAGAAAGGACTACTTTGGACAAAGGGGACCAAAACAGACAGGAAACGCCAAGGCAATCAGGAACCGATTTAGCAACAACAACAAAAAGACACCAAGGACAAAGAAATCTCAGACTCGGGGCGGACTTGACCAAAACTCAACTCCCAGGAGCTCTCAGGTCACCAATCTCCCTCCCGGGTATTTTCCTTTGCAGCTCTGAAGCCCCCAACCTGGGCGTCACCCTTGACCTCTCCCTCTCCCAGCTCCCACCCCGGAGCCTTGCGGGATTTACCTTCGCAGCCTCTTCCACTGCCGACTCCGGCCGCGTAGCTCCATTCTGCAGAGCTCGTGGCCAGCTCCAGAGCCACCATTATCTGTTATCTGGGCAGGAAGGGAACAGCCTCCCACCAGCCCCCAGGCCCCAGTCTGATCCCATCCCCCACCCGAAGCAGCCCGAGGGAGCTTTTGAAATTTCAATTTGGGCCCGGACACACACCCCTCCCCACCCCCACTTGTAAACCCCTTCAAAGGTTTGCCATTGTTCTCAGGCGAAAGTCTCGAATTCTTAACTGAGCTTTAGGGGGCCTGCAGGATTCCCTTCTGCAGCTTCCTCTCAGGTCTCTGACTTCCGGCCAGATCCCAGCCTGCTTGGAAGGCTCTTGAAGCCTGGCTGGCGCGGTCCAAATCCTGACCCTGCCACTCACTCACTGTGTGACCTTGTGCAAGTAACTTAACCTCTCTGGGCCTATAAAACGTGGATAACACCTCCCAGAGTGTCCTCAGAATTAAATTAGTTCCTGTATGGGGCGCCCGGGCGGGTCAGTCGTTAAGCATTCGGCTCAGGTCCTGAGTTTGAGCCCCACGTTGGGCTCAGAGCTGCCTGCTTGGGATCCTCTCTCTCTCTTCCGCCCTTACCTTGCTCTCTCTCACTCTCTGTCAAAATAAATAAACTTTAAAAAAATAATTAAATTAGTTCCTGTAGTAAAAGAAATTATTTAGCGGAGTTTGGCTCAGCTATCACTGCTATTATCAGGAACTCCTACTCATTCAAAATCCAGTACAAAATTAATTTCAGGGTAGGCTTCATGGGCCCACTTCCCAAATGAATCAGACACTCCTACCTTTCTGTATGTTGCCCTCGTGATGTTCGTGGCATCATCATTTAATACCTGATACGTGTTTAATAACTGAGTTTATATTCCTGTGATTGATTTCTTACTTACTGTCTGTTTTGTCCAATCCCGTATCTCTCTGGCATAGAGCAGGTGCTCAAAAGTAATTTGGTGAATGCTGAAGGGGAAATGGCTGGATGAGTCAACTGCCAGGATGCCCAGATCGCTAATTTTCAAGTCAAAGAAATTAGGAAAGCTGAACTTCCATGAGGATGCAAGAAAACTGCAGCCTGGTGGGGGTATCTGGGTTACGAAAGGAAGCGACAGTGATTGACAAGTGAAATTGGGTGTGGCCCATAGGAGCTGCCCCCAGGCCCTGCTCAGGCTATACCACAAGGTGTCCCTTTGGAACCAGAGCTGCTGAGGAGTCAAAGTCCCCTGGCTGATGTGGCGGGCTACCCTGGGACACGTGGCTGCAGAAACCGCCTGGCTGCTAAGCCTTCCCGGCATTGTCCCTTCTCGCTGCTCTTACCCACCCGTTCCGTGCACCAGCCCCAGGAGCAGACTTACCCTGATGCCTCTAGTCCCGGGTTTACCCCAGGCCTCCACCGGCTTGACATCAGAAGCCCTGTAGAGTGGCCAGACTTAGCAAATAAAAATACAGGGTGCCCAGTTAAATTTGAATTTTAAATGAATGAACAATTTTCTAGTCTAAGTATACCCTGTGTTTAATCTGGCATCCCTAAGGCTCTGGCCCTATCAAACCCTCCCCAGCAGTGTCTGCTCTCAGTTAACTTTCTGTTTTGGAGCCCTGAGCTTTGGAAGGGCTCCTGAGCCCCCCTCCTTCCCTGAGCCTCTCCAGTGTGTTTCTGCCTCTGGGTTAGGGAATTAACAGTATCAGCCATGTAGGGAGGGGTTAGATACTACAGGTCTGGCAACCTAACCAGTAAAGGGGTGTCTCAGTCGGTTGAGTGTCCGACTTCCGCTCAGGTCACGATCTCACGGTTTGTGAGTTCGAGCCCCGCGTCGGGCTCTGTGCTGACAGCTCGGATCCTGGAGCCTGCTTCCGATTCTGTGTCTTCCTCTCTCTCCGCCCCTCCCCTGCTCATGTTCTGTCTCTCTCTCTCAAAAATAAATAATAAACATTAAAAAAGAAACCAGAGGGAAACAAAAGAACAACGAGTATGGCCATTCTTCTCCTCCGTTTTTCTGGACTCCATCTCCTAGGGTCCTCACCACAAACCCTTCTCAGTTACGCAGCAAGGATGAGTGAACCCATTTTACAGAAGAGAAATTCAGGCGGAGGGCCAATAAGCAAAGTCCCCAGTCTTTAGGATTCTCAGGCTAAAGCTCTTCTTGAATCTGTATCAGATGTGAATGTGCAGTAGGCTAGAAGCTACAGAAGGACAGGGACCTGTCTTTGGTTTTGGTGGTGGACCCGTGGAGCCCAACACGGTGCCTGGCCCTTAGTGGCCACTGGATACCTGTTTATGGAACGAATGAATACAAACCCAGCAGAGTCTCCACGATATGATAAGAGGGCGAACGCTCTTGTGCGCTCTCTCTGTCTCCCCCTTCCTCTCTCTCTCTCTCTCTCTCTCTCCCTCTCTCTCTCTCTCTCTCCATGTTCTGGGTCTTGAGCCCAGGTCTGCCTCCCTGTGTTTTCTCCACAACACCAACTGTATGGAGGGCGGGAAGGGGGGTGGTTACGCTTAAGCAGCTTCCTGGTTTTTCCTCGGAGATGAAGCAAAATGACAAAACGGAGCTTCAAAAGGAAAGAAACATGACCAGGGAATGTCAAAACAGCCTCGCTGGTTGTTTTCTTGCTGGGGAGAACGGACTTCAAGAACTCAATGCAACACCGTTGCATTCGGTAGTCATTAAACAGCTGCCATACCTTCCCATTTGCTGGCAAATCGCCCTGAAACAAAAAGGGAATAAATGAATACCCAGGAGAAAAGGATTTTCCAGGGTATCTGAGGAGATGTGTTAAATCCAACCCAGAGAACCCCATGAGAATATGGAGCCACAGGACGGACTTGCTGATGACCTCCCTTGGAGAATCAGTCACCAGGGAAACAGGCACCTGCTAGGCCTGTTCGTAGTTGCCCCCACCTGGACCTGAAGCCCGACATGAACGTTGGGAGTCTGACTCAGGGAATTATTTTCTATTTCCCACTGATGTTTTCTTTTATCGGTGGTAGGGATGAGATGGCCATGAGGGGTGGTATAAAAGTTGAGAGTTTGAGACCCATTGAATCAGGACCTGGGCTCTTTGTAACTAACCGGAAGTGACCGGCAGCCATTTTCAGTAAGTTCTCACCTTTGGGATGCTTCCCCCATAACCAATGCCAGCCTGGTCACGGGTCTCAGTCTGACCAGTGGGCATTGCTGTGTGGACTTCCCCTAACAGGCTCTGCTGGAGAGGCCCTTCAGCTTCTCAGAGAGGCCTTATCCGGAGATGGCCAGCCCCACCCAGCAGTCTACAACGTCACGCTGTTGTACCCAGCACAGCGGTTATCAGCAATCACATCACGTCCTCCTCCTATTTATTGACTTGGCTCTCAGTCTCCCAGCTGGGCCATCAGCACCAAAGACCGGATGCTGCCTGACTAGTTCTCTCTGGACCCCCAGCCCCTCAGCAGGCACCAAGACAGGATGAATACTAGTAATTAAATAATGACTGCCTGCTAACTATGCCTGCTAACAGCTTTGAGATTTTTTTTCATAGATGAAGCCATTGAACCCTCACAGCATTGTGAGACAGGTAGCTTGATTAAGATGCTTTGCACTGGCTGTTCCCTCTCCTTGGAATGCCCTTCCCTCAGATGTCCACAGGACTCACCCCCTGTCTTCATTCAGGACTCTGCTCAAATGTCACCCACTCAGAAGCCTTCCCTCACGCCCTCCCGAAAGCAGCACCCTGACTCCCATACCCTGCTGTTAGGGATTGAACTGTGTTCCCCCCAAAAAAGGGATGTTCAACACCCCAGTAGCTCAGAATGGGGCCATTTTGAAAATAGGATCTTTACAGAGGTAATCAAGTGAGGATGGGGTCATGCGGGTGACCTAATCCAATATGACTGCTGTCTTTTTGAAAAAATTTTTTAAATGTTTATTTTTGAGAGAGAGAGACAGAGCATGAACAGGGGAGGGTCAGAGAGAGAGGGAGACACAGAATCCGAAACAAGCTGCAGGCTCTGAGCAGCCAGCACAGAGTCCAATGCGGGGCTCGAACTCACGGACCGTGAGATCACGACCTGAGCCGAAGTTGGACGCTTAACCGACTGAGCCACCCAGGCGCCCCTGACTGCTGTCTTTACATAATAAAGAAATTTGGACACAAAGACAGACAGGCACAGAAGAAAGACAATGTGAAGAGTCGCCAAGGAAGTCATGTGAAGACACAACATTGGAGTGAAGTATCTAGAAGCCAAGGAAAGCCAAAATTGCCTGAAAACCAGCAGCAGCTAGAAAGAGGCTAGAGCTCTACGGGTTTAGGACGAGCAGCGTCCAGCCCACAGTTTGGTTCCAGACTTCTGGCCTCTAGAGCTGTGTGGGACCCAATAAATCTCTCTGCTGTTTCAAAACACCCAGTTTGGCCCAGTTTGCAGTACTTTGTTACGACAGTCTTAGGACACAGATACACCTGCTCTATTTTCCTTTCTTGCTCTGATCACCACCTGCCACTGAATGTATTCATTCATCTATTTGCTCCCAGCGCCCACAAGGAACACCAGTCTCAAGATTTGCACATCTGTTACAAGGCCTGGCATTTACGTGTTCCTTCAAGAAGTGTTTATTGAGTGTCTACTATGTGCCAGCTCCTGCTGTAACTGGGGGGGATGCAGCTGTGAGTGTGATAAACAAACACAAAGATCCTTGGCTTTTTAAAGCTAATGGTCTAGTTAGAAGAGATAGATACTAGGGAGGCCTGGGTGGCTCAGTCACTTAAGCGACCGACTTCGGCTCAGGTCATGATCTCAAGGTTTGTGAGTTCCAGCCCGGTGTCGGGCTCTGTGCTGACCGCTCGAAGCCTGGAGCCTGCTTCCAATTCTGTGTCTCCCCCTCTCTCTGCCCCTCCTCCGCTCCCACTCTGTCTCTCTTGGTCTCAAAATCAAAGGAACATTAAAAAAATTTTTTAAAAAGCGACAGATAATAAACAAAAAATGGTGGCAAGCACTGTGGAGAAAAATATAGCAGGAAGGGAGGTGGGGAGTTTGGGGCGGGCGGTGGTGATAATCAGGGTAGACAGAGGCTGCCGCGGGAGGGAGGTGACAGCTGAGTCAAGACCTGAACAAGGTGAGGGAGGAGGCATGGGGGTGTCTGAGGAGCTCATTGCAGAGAGGGCAGTGGTTCCCAACCTGGGCGATTTTGACCCACAGACGACGTTTGGCAATTTCTGGAGCTCTGGAGGTGAGCGTCGATCGTCGCACAGTCCCCAGCCCGAGGCCAGGGGGTCCGGCGGTGAGAAGCCCCGTCCTGAGGGTCTCCTGTGCGGGGGTGTGGGGGGGGGGGGAGTTGGGTGCTGGAGGAAACTCAGGGAGCTTGCTGTGCCGGAAGGTTTGGTTCCCTGGGGAGACAGCGGTGGCTGAGGTCAGAGGCACCGAGGAACAGGAGGGTCTTTTAGGCTGTTTTAAAGAGCTCCGTTTTTATCCCAAATAAGACAGGAAATCACTGGAAGCTTCTCAGCAAAGAAAGACAGGCCGACATGTTCTAAATGGTTAACGTGGCAGTGGGGTTGGAAACAGATGGACCGAGGCGGGGACAAGGGCCGACTGGGGAGACCAGCGAGCAGGGGGTTGGAATATTCCAGGCCTGAGGTGAAGGTGGCTGGCTTGGGGAGAGGGTGGAGGCTGTGAGGTTGGAAGAAGGGGAGAGATTCTGGAAAGTTCAGCTGACAGGGTTTGTGTGGGTGGGAGAGGCATGGGTGGTTTTAGGGGTTTCTGGCAGCTGGGAGCACAGAGGTAGGGTCAGCTGGGACGGAACAGCTGCAGGAGGGCAGTGGGGACAGAACATGGGAGGGGATGACGAACCAGTAGTCGTCCAGGTGCAGCTGTCCCGGAGGCAGTTGGGTAATGGAGTTCAGAGGGAGTTTGCGCTGAAGGCATAAATATCAGCGTAGAGAGGGTGTTAAGAGCCACAGTACAGGGGTGCCTGGCTGGCTCAGTAGTTAGAGCATGCAACTCTTGATCTCAGAGCTCAGAGTTCAAGCCCCATGTTGGGTATAGTTGCTTAAAATAAAATCTAAGAAAGAAGGAAAAGAAGGAAGGAAGGAAGGAAGGGCCACAATACAAACATATCACTTAGAACTGGGGGTTCTAGGGACAAGAGGATGGTCCAAGGGCCAATATCTAGGGCCCCCCATAGCTAGAATGTTTGGCTACAGTAAGCCAACAAAGATGACAAGAAGTTCCCAGGGACGTGGGAGGAGAACCAGGACAGGGGTGTCCTAGAACCTAGGAAGAAAGTGTCTGAAGGGCGAAGGCATGACCACCTTGTCAAATGCTCCTGACTGGTCAGGTTGGATGAGGCCTGAGTGCTGACCACCGGACCTAGGAATATGGCGGTCACTGGCAAATAGGTCATTAACACGCAGAAGCAGGTGATAAACCTTTGTTGATGGGATGTCTCAGATGACCTCAAAAGATTGCCACTCTAAGGCACACGAAAGGAGCAGAGGAAGGTGTGGGTTCAGGTCTGGCCCAGGCATTTTTTAATTGTGTGACCTTGGACAAGTTCCTGTCTGCCCCAGTGACCCCCAACAGTGTCAGGGTAAATGAGATCATGAAAAGTAAAGAGCTTCTCAGCCTTGAACACTGTGAAGTACCTTATAAGGGCCAGGGGTGATTGTTGCCAACTGAGCATTTATGTGAGACTCTCAAGGTCGGTCAGCTTCTGCTGACATCATTCCACAGAGAACAGATTGAGAATTCTCAACCTTTCAAGAATGCTGCATCCTGTTAATACAAGGTCTGAACTTTACTGCTTCCTGACAAAGAGAGAATGCATACAGTATATTAATTGAACATTTATTGTGAATAGGAAATGCATGTACACTGTAAAGAATTACAATACAGGACTTTTTTTAAAGTACAGAAATTTAGGGCGCCTGGGTGGCTCAGTCGGTTGAGCAGCTGACTTCGGCTCAGGTCATGATCTCGCGGTCTGTGAGTTCGAGCCCCGCGTCGGGCTCTGTGCTGACAGCTCGGAGCCTGGAGCCGGCTTTGGATTCTCTGTCTTCCTCTCTCTCCCCCCCCCCCCCCCCCCCGCCCCACTCACACTCTGTCTCTCTCTCAAAAATAAATAAACATAAAAAAAATTTTACTAAAAAAAAAAAATAAAATGTGACATTATTGTCACGTTACTAATGTGCACGCTTCTCGGCTATGTATGCGAGAAGCTACGTGAAGGCGATTTTTTAGGGGTTCCATTTTGTGTGCGTTGGGATGGGGCAGATTTTGGCTGAGTACTCTAGGAGGAAGCCCCCCAGTCTGAGGCTGGGCATTCTAAGGAACAGATGGGCCCTCCTTCTGATAGAACTGGGGCCCTCCTGCTGGTAAGACAGCAGGAGGGACAAGATTTAACCATTCATTAGCAGGAGGGATAGACCTAGAGTCTAACGGGGAGAGATGAAGTCAGATGTCAATAGGAGAATTGAATTACAAAGCTGGAGAACAAAAAGGCTAGCAGTGGTAGCAGATTCAGAATGCTCGTTTTTATTTTTTTAATTTTTTTTTAACGTTTTATTTATTTTTGAGACAGGAAGAGACAGAGCATGAACAGGGGAGGGTCAGAGAGAGAGAGACACAGAATCCGAAACAGGCTCCAGCCTCTGAGCTGGTCAGCCCAGAGCCCGACGCGGGGCTCGAACTCACGGACCATGAGATCATGACCCGAGCCGAAGTCAGCTGCCCAACCGACTGAGCCACCCAGGCGCCCCAAGAATACTCTTTTTTAATAAGATACTGGGTGAGCTTGGATGTCCAGGTTTATAGCAAGGGTAACATGTGTTTTACTCTCCAGCAGCCAGGCGCTGGGCAAAGCATCGTCGGCTCATGTAAATGTCAGAATGATCCCCTAAGATTGGAGCCATTGTTGTCTCTATTTAAAGATGGGGAAACCGAGGCTCAGAAAGGTTCATCCAGTGTCACCCAGCAAGTAAAAGGCAGAATCAGGCTGTGAATGCTGTTCTCGCTGACGCCAAGGGGCAGGGCGTGGGCGCTCAAGTGGCCAGAGGTGGAAACATTTCCTGCCTGAGAGTCTGTGCCCTGCTGCAGGGACGAACCTTGGTGGTCTTACCCTAAGGGAAATAAGCCAGACACAGAAGGACTAATGCCATATGACCCCACTTCTAGGAGGTCTTTAGGCAAATTCACAGCCACAGAAAGTAGAAGGGTGGTTACCAAGGCCTGGAGGAAAGGGGGAATGGGGAGTTAGTGTCTCAGGGGTGTGGAGTTTCCTTTTGGAAAGGTGCAAAAGCTCTGGAGAAGGACAGCCGTGATGGCGGTGAAACAATATGAACGTACTTAATCCACGGAACTGTATACTTAAAATGGTAAAAATGGTAAATTTATGTTACGTATGTTCTACCACAATTACAAAAGAAGCCCGGGTGGGGGGATGGGTGAAATAGGTGGAGGGGGTTAAGAGGTACAAACCTCCATGTATAACATAAATGAGTCACCCGGATGCAAAGCACAGCATAGGGAATACAGTCAACACTATTGTAACAACCTCGTATGGTGACCAATGGTGACCATACGTAATTGCAATGAGCATTTTGTGATGTGCACAAATGTCAATTCACTAGGTTGTGCACCTGAAACTAGCTAGTTCTGTAATATTGTGTGTCAAGTATAGTTCAATTAAAAAAAATAAGCCTGAGTCAGCCTTGCCTCTTTTCTGTGTGTGTGACTGTGCCCCCCCACCACACCCCCAACAGACCCTAAGGCCTCACTTCGACTTTTTTCTTTTTTAAGATTTTATTTATTTATTTTTTAATGTTTATTTTTGAGAGGGAGAGAGAGAGACAAAGTGAGCAGGGGAAGGGGCAGAGAGAGAGGGAGACAGAATCCGAAGCAGGCTCCAGCTCTGAGCTGTCAGCACAGAGCCCGATGCTGGGCTTGAACTCATGAACCGTAAGATCATGAGCTGAGCTGAAGACGGAAGCTTAACCGACTGAGCCCCGCAGGTACTCTTGTTTATTTTTTTGTTATTTTTTACTTACTTATTTAAAAATTTTAACATTTACTTATTATTGAGAGACGGAGAGACACAGAGCGTAAGCAGGGGAGGGGCAGAGAGAGGAGGAGACCCAGAATCCGAAGCAGGCTCCAGGCACTGAGCTGTCAGCACGGAGCCCTACGCGGGGCTCGAACTCACAAACTGTGAGATCATGACCTGAGCTGAGCTAAGGTCAGAAGCTTAACCGACTGAGCGCCCCAGGCGCCCCTCCCGGCTCTCACTTCTGAATAAACTGGAGTCCAGCTTCTCCTGGGAGTCCTCCCTGCACCCTGTGGAACAGGAGCCCCAGCCACCCCAGGTATCTCCACCTGCTGGGTGGCCCAGCCAGTCTGCCTGGCAGACCCACCTCCGCTTCTACCCCTGGTCAGGCCACAGTCTGTTCTCCACGACAGGTGATCATCAGAGCTCCTCCCTCCTTGGCTCAGAATCCTCCTGGGGCTCCCGCCCCACTTGGGGTGAGGTCTGAGTCTTACCCACGACTCTGGAGTCAGTGATGGGGATGTTTCAGAACTAGGTGCAGCGGCCGGAGCACAGCACTGGGAACATACTACGTGCCACTGAATTGCTCTCTTCAAATGGTGAATGTTATGTTGACTTTCATATCAATAAATTATTCACAAAAAATTTTCGAAAGCTGACTGCAGCCCGGCTAAACTACCAAGATTTTGCAGTGTAAACGGGGAGCCATTTAACCTAGAATTCTAAAAAGAACCAGACGGTAATAAACCCCTCGAGAATGAAGTTTGCACTGATTAAGAAACACACCATTTTTTTTTTTCTTAAGTAAGCTCTATAACCAATGTGGGGCTTGAAGTCAAGACCCTGAGATCAAGAGTCCCATGGTCTACCAACTGAGCCGGCCAGGCGCCCCAGAAACAGAACCCATCAGCATGACCCCTGGGGCCCTACACAGTCTGTGCCCCCAAGCCCTACTCTCTGAGCTCAACTCCCTCCCACCCTCTCCAGCTCACCCTGCACCTCTCTCTGTCTGTCTTTACATCACAACCCCTGGGGCCCCAGGGCCTTTGCACTGGTCACTCGCTCTCTTGGCTTCTCTTCCCTTCCCTCATACGCTTCTAGACATCCCTGCCCTCACTTCATTACGTCTCTGCCCAAGTGTCACCTCCCTGACCACTCACTCTGTTTACAACAGCACCCCCCGACCCCTACCCTATCATTCTACTGTCTCACCTGTTTTGCTTCTCTCCATATACTCACAGCTATGGGCTGGACGGCATTCCCTCCCCAACTCACATGTTGAAGTCCTAATTCCAGTATTTGTACATGCGACTTTATTTGAAGAGAGGGTCTTTACAGAGGTCAGCACGTTAAAAGGACCTGTGTCCTTATCAGCAGAAGACATTCGGACACAGGGACTGACACATAGGGAAAGACAATGTGCAGAAGAGACGGCTGTGTACAGGCCGAGGAGAGAGGCCTGGGACGCGTCCTTCCCTGAGCGCCCTCAGAAGGAAACAGCTTTGCCAACAGACACATTGATCTTGGACTTCTAGTCTGTTACAAGGGTGAGACGGTTCATCTCTGAGGCTTCAGCCACCTGGTCTGTGGCACCAAGCGAAGGCACTTGTCACGACCTGTCCTGCACTGTATCTGGGTACTGTCTGTCCCCTCACCTGCTCCACGGGCCTCAGGGATTTCTCCCTGTTTCCATCACTGCTGTGGCCCCAGGGCCGAGGTCGGTGTATGGCAGGTTGCAGGGGTGGGGGGCGGGTATGTGTTTCTACAAGTGCTGAATTTCTGGGGCAGTAGCCGGTCGGGGGCAAGGGAGCCGTAGGGGAGCCGTGAAAAATGGGGGACAGGGCGGGGAAACCATGTGGGCTTATTCCTGTCTGGTCTCTGTAACTCTGTGACGTTTTACAGGGGAGAGAATCGAGGTTCAGAGAGGGGAAGTGTAGGAGCTAATTAACGACCCTCAAAGATATCAGAACTGGTAAATGTTACCTTATCTGGAAAAGGGGCCTTTGCAGGCGTGATTCAGCTAAGGGTCTTGAGATGGGGAGACTGCCTGGAAGGACTCCCCGCAGCCGGTGGGTCCTGGGTGAAATCTCACGGATCCTTCCTTGTAAGAGAAAGGTAGTGGGGGCTTTGAGGACAGAAGAGAAGGCAATGTGGCCATGGAGGCAAAGGCCGGAATGATGTGGCCACAGGCCAAGGAAGCTGGAAGGAGCAAGGAACGGGAAGGAATTCTCACGGAGCACGGACCTGCTCCGTGGCACTGATTTCGGGTCTCTGGGCTCCAGGACCGTGAGAGAATAAATTTCTGTTATTTTTAGGCCAAAGAAAAATGAAAAGCAATGCAGCTCCGAATAAGGAGTCTGAGAATCTTCCCCGTCTTCCCCGCCAACCCTGGACAGACCCACCGTCTTCTCTGGCCGGGACTTCCACACACGGCTCCCTTCCCGGTCCACTGATGTCCATCCATGTCCCCCAGCCACGGTACCTTCTCCATGTGCAGTCAGAGCCACCCTACGGTCATGTCTTCTCTCACCTGAAAACCCTTCGAAGCTTTCTCACTGCACTTGGGGGTTTCTTCCAAATTCTTTTTTTTTTTTTTTTAAAGTAAGCTCTACACCCAACATGGGGCTTGAACTCACGAGGACCCTGAGATCAAGAGTCGCATGCTCTGCCGGCTGAGTCAGCCAGGTGCCCTGGATCTCTTCCAAAATTCCTAAGGCATCCTGCAAGGCCCAACCTCCTCGGGGTCCAGATCTGAAATGCTTGCAGGGGCCCCCTACAGGGTAAGGAGCGAGTCTGGCTGCACTGCAGAGGTCAAAACCAAACCTACGGCCCTACTCCCACTCCCACTGTTCTTACTCAGAAATGTGGGCCGAAGATGGCCAGACCTTATGATTTTTGCAAAGTCTGGAAGTCCAGATTTTTATGGAAAACCACTTTAAAAACACAACCCACAACACTAAAGTTAGTCCATGTTTAAAACCCATGGAACAGGCAAAAATCTGCAGAGCTGCTCCATGGACTGTGTCTGGCCCATGAACCACTGGTTCTTGACCTTGGGGCCAGCTACTGTGAGTCCTGCTGGCCTCTCTCAGACTGCCGTGTCTCCAGCTACTTTCAGTTTCAATTTTAGTTCCTGAAACTGGGCCCAGGCTGCTTCCGTCTGCGTGGCCTTCTGGCTCTTTGCTTTGAATAATGCTGCACTTGGCTTCCCTTTGAGCCTGGCTACTACTGACTCATCCACTTCTTTTTTTAAAACATTTTATTAAAAAAATTTTTTTTTCTTAATGTAATCTCTACCCCCAACATGGGGCTGGAACTCATGACCCTGAGATCAGGAGTCACGTGCTCTACCGACTGAGCCAGCCAGGAACCCCCGATTTATGTACTTAACTTCAGTGCTATTATCCCAGAAGGGCCTTCTCTGGCCGCCCCCCAACTAGGTTAGCAACACCACCCGTCCCCAAGTTTTAGTCACCCTTTACTCCTTTTCTTTTTCTTCCTAGTGCTTACCTCCTTTGTTGAGAATAGATTCACGGGGGAGATCATTGGTGGAATGTCATTCTGCCCATCCCAGGCCCTCTGAAGTGCACAGACCTAGGGTGCCTGGCTGGCTCAGTTGGTAAAGCATGAGACTCTTGATCTCGGGGTCGTGAGTTCGAGCCCCAACATGCGGTGTAGAGTTTACTTAAAAAATTGAACAAAACCCCCCTAATTAAATAAATAAATTAGGGGCACGGACTTGGCTGAGCACAGACCCCATGTGTGGCACACATACCTCGGATCTGTGCGGCCGCGTGACTAAGGTGTGGCCAGAAGGAGAGGTGATCTGACATCACAGGACCAGAAGGTGGCAGAGCTGGACTGGAATCTAGGGCTGTCTGATTCTTCCGGGCGGGGCTGCTGCTTCCCTGGATAAGGGAGGAGCTGAGAACCTGTGCGGATTCCCTCCGGGGCCGCTGGGTCCTCGCCTGCTTGAGTGTCTCCAGGCTGGAACCAGGACGAAGGGATGGCCTGGCACCGACTACACAGACGAACCTGACACCCCGCGGAGAGTGAAGCAAGAAGATGGAAGGGACGGGACGCCTGGGTGGCTCAGCCGGTTGGGCGTGCACCTTCGGCTCCGGCCATGATCTCAGGGTTCATGAGTTCGAGCCCCACGCGGGCTCTGTGCTGGCAGCTCAGCGCCTGGAACCTGTTTTGGATTCTGCTTCTCCCTTTGTCTCTGCCCCTCCCCCGCTCGCACTCTGTCTCTGTCTCTCTCTCAAAAACAAACATAAAAAAGTTCAAAAATGAATGAACATCAGGGCGCCTGGGTGGCTCAGTCAGTTAAGCGGCCGACTTCGGCTCAGGTCACGCTCTCACGGTTTGTGAGTTCGAGCCCTGCGTCCGGCTCTGTGCTGACAGCTCGGAACTTGGAGCCTGCTTCCGATTCTGCGTCTCCCTCTCTCTCTCTCTGCCCCTCCCCCACTCGTGCTCTGTATGTCTCTCTCTCTCTCAAAAATAAACATTTAAGAAAATAAAAAAAAAAAAAAAAAAAAGGAAGATGGAAGGGACTGAGTGAGGCACTGAGTCACCCTGCACAGGGACCCTGAGGCAGGGCTCCCGGTCAGGCTAGACTGAAATCAACATGCCTTCCTGCTCTTGGGCTAAGACAAGTCCGTGAGTGAGCCACCTGCTCCAGAAAATACTGGCCATAGCTTACTTATCAAGGTTAATAAGTTGCTCCTCAAGGCTCCCTTTCAGGACCCTGTGCTCACCAGTCCAAAGCTATTGGGTCCCTGCCTTACAAGACCTGTCTCACAAGCACCCAGTTCTAGGCCTCCAAACCCTGTGGGTGTCCTCCCCTGCCTTCCCCCTCTTGAGACACCAGGGACTGTCTCCAGGTACTTTTGCTTGAACAACAGGTTTTTCTAGCGACTGTTGGGAGCAAAAGGGCTGACATTCCAATGTCTGTTTCAGGGCAGCCTGGCTTTTGCTCTTCTGGAGCTACCTGACTTAGAAAGAAACATATCCGGGCAAGTTGATGCTCATGTCGGCCTATTAAGCATAAATCATACACCGTAAAAGTGTCCTGAGAAACCCCTTCTCGACCCCGCAGTTGAGAGTGGATACTGTGTCTCAGCTGGTTCCACTCTGCCAGCTCCCCCTTTTCCACAAGAACAAAAGAACTATTTCTTTGAGCTCTAGATGAAGCCGTTGTTTAGCGGTACATTGAATGCAAAACGCACAGCTCTGACTTTTAATCCTCAGGCTCACATGGGAAGGTGTGGCCGGGGGCGACCAACTCCTCCTGGTTTGCCTGGGAGAGTTTTGGTGTGGGGTGGTTGTTTTTTTTTAAGATTCTAGTTTTGAGTGATCTCTACACCCAACGTGGGGCTTGAACTCCCAAGCCTGACACTGAGAGTCGTGTGCTCTGACTGAGCCCGCCAAGGAGCCCCTGTTTCAGGTTTTTATCTTTTAATTATTTTAATTACGTTGTATGTCTTAAAAGTTTATTTCTGAGAGAGAGAGAGAGAGAGTGGGGAGCACGGGGGAGGAGACAGAGAGAGAGGGAGAGAAAGAACCCCAAGCAGGCTCCACCCTGTCAGCACGAGAACCCGACGCAGGGCTTGAACTCACGAACCGTGAGATCACGACCTGAGCCGAAACTAAGAGTCGGGTGCCTCACTGACCGAGCCACCCAGACACCCCTGTTTCCATTTTTTCAAACTGAACATCCCACATCCTAAGAACCCCTCGGTCCCAGAACGGTTGGTCAGCCTATAAAAGGGTATCTCTGGGAGAGGCACACTGGGACCAAGACTGACCCAGGGACCACCGGGGATAAGAGTCCTTGACTCCCTTCCTTGCAGCCACATGCTCGAGTGGGTTGGTGGACAGACTCCGTTAGAAAGAAAATTTCTGTCGGTGCAGAATGGGCAGAATAGTCCTGGAAGGAGGCACAGGAAGGTGCCTTCCGGGGATGAGAGCCTGGGTTGTGGGTTTCAGGCAAGGAAGGGACACTTTACTCTTTGTTCTTTTGATGCCTTTGGGTTTTTACTATGCAGATGTACGCCTGCTTAGGGAAATGCACCTATTTAGAAATAAAATGTTATTTAACACCCTTTTCTTTGCAGAAGGTGCACATCTATGCGTTTGGGTAAGTCAAAGGGACTCAGCACGAGGGTTCCCTCCTTTGTCTCTGTAACTACGCTCAACCTGCATGTGAATTCTCCAAGTTAATGTGCTTTTCTCTACATTTCTTGAGTGCAGACATGGGCTACGGGATACCCTTGTTTTCTCCATAGTCCCCCTGAACTCACATCTACGTCCTTAGTCCTTAGAGCTAACTGCTCCCTGATTTATTTCTTTGAAAAGTTTGCCTTGGGGCACCTGGGTGGCTCAGTCCCTTAGGCATCTGACTTTGGCTCAGGTCATGATCTCAGGGTTCATGGGTTTGAGCCCCACATCCGGCTCCGTGCCGACAGCATGGACCCTGGACCCTGCGTGGGCTTCTGTGTCTCCCCCTCTCTGCCCCTCCCCCGCGTGTGCTCCCAGGGGCTCTCTCTCAAAAATAAACAAATAAACAAAAGAAGAGAAAAGTTTGCCTTAAAGGCCCAGAATCTAAACTTCTTCCAGTGCCTATACAACAAGCCCACTGTAAATTGCTTATTAATAATTAACTCACCTCCCTGGAATGCATTTATATGTTTAGACATTAATTTGTTCTCTGCTTAAGGAGAAGACAATTCTGTTGCTGTAAGAAGTTGTAGGTTTTTGGTAAGTCCGCCTGGGCTGGCCCCTCCCTCCTTCAGAGACCTGCTAGGGACTCAGAAGGCAGCCTCTTGAGCAAGGCTGGGACAGGGGGAGGCCAGCGAGGCCCAGGGCCCCACATTTAAGGAGGCCAGGTGCGGGCTCTCAGGCACGCACTCTGGACTCGTGAGTGTCTCCTTAAATGCTGGTTCTGGAAGCCTCGGAGGGGCGGGGGGGGGGGGGACACAGGTACTAGCCCTACTTTTCAGTAGAGGGCTGATGAGTCCTGGCTCTGTGACTGACCAGGAGGTGGGCAGGTGCAGTGATATTTAATGTCCCAGAGTCCCTGGGTCTTCAGCTACGAGGTGGGGTTCTTGGTGAGGATTAGGGGCCCTCCAGCATACTGCAAACGCCCCCCTCTTTGCTGTCCCTTTTACCCTTTCTGCCCAGGGCCAAGCCCCAGGCCAGGTGCTTTCTGTAGTTTATTTCTTCCTAACTGACACGGGAGAAAACGAAGACCCAGGCTGGGAGGGCAGCAGAGGCTCTGAAGCCAGGCCTCTCTGACCCTCATTACCCAAACACCGGAGGCTTTATTATAAACGGCAAGATGATGCTTTCAGTGCGGTGCTGTTCAGTCCTCACTGGGCATCCGTATCACCTGAGGAATCTTTAAAAGCACAGATGCTTCCCCAAATCCTGGATTAATTGGTCTGGGGACAGGACTAGGCACTGATACGCTTTTTAAGGAGCTCAGCTGATTCGAATGTGCAGCCAGGTTGAGAATCGGCGTTCTTGGAACTAAAAGCTTTAGATTAGCTCTAAAGAGAACTTGAAGGGGCATTTACAAAAATTTTAAAACAACGTTTTATTTATTTTTGAGAGGCAGAGGGTGAGCAGGGGAGGGGCAGAGAGAGAGAGGGAGACACAGAATGTGAAGCAGGCTCCAGGCTCTGAGCTGTCAGCACAGAGCCCAGTGCAGGGCTTGAACTCATGAATCATGAGATTATGACCTGAGCCGAAATCCAATGCTTAACCAAATGAGCCACCCAGATGCCCCATCAAAGGGGGCATTTTTTAAAAGATTGTATTTTATTTGTTATTTATTTATTTTTTTGCTGTTTATTTTTGAGAGAGAGAGAGAGCACATGCTCAAACAGGGTTCAGGGCAGAGAGAGAGAAAGGCACAGAATCTGAAACAGGCTCCAGTCTCTGAGCTGTCAGCACAGAGCCCAACATAGGGCCTGAACTCATGAACCATGAGATCATGACCTGAGTCAAAATCAGATGCTCAACCGACTGAGCCACCCAGGTGCCCCTAAGATTTTATTTTTTTATTTTTAAAAATTTTTTTTTAACGTTTATTTATTTTTGAGACAGAGAGAGACAGAGCATGAATGGGGGAAGGTCAGAGAGAGAGGGAGACACAGAATCTGAAACAGGCTCCAGGCTCCGAGCTGTCAGCACACAGCCCGACGCTGGGCTCGAACTCACGGCGGCGAGATCATGACCTGAGCCGAAGTCGGATGCCCAACCGACTGAGCCACCCAGGCGGCCCTCTAAGATTTTATTTTTAAGTCATCTCTATGCATAACGTGGGGCTCAAACTCAGAACCCTGAGATCAAAAGTGGAATGCTCCAGTGACTGGGCCAGCGGGGTGCCCCTCAAAGGGGGCGTTTCTGAATTTCAGCTACTAAAGAGCGGTGCGTGTGTATACACACATCACCACCAACTCAGGATTGCAGCTTTGCAGCCGGTGAGACAATGTGGGTTTCCCCAACCCCCCCCAGTCCCAGCTCTACTCCTCAACAGCTATGCATTGGGGGAAATCTCATTACCTCCCTAAATCCACCTGAGCACTCTCCGAAACACCTTAAGCACTGATCGAGGGACACAGGGTGGAGCTTAATCAAAACGTCTGAGTTGGGGAGCAGGGGGGTGCGGGTCAGGGCTGGGTAGGGCTGAGAATTTGCATCCCCCGCAAATTCCCAGGGGCCGCCGCCGATGGTCCAGGGGAAACACTTTGAGAACCGCTGCTGTGAGCTGATCGTAATTAACAACCCTGATGAGGTTCACCAAGGCCCATTTCAGATCAATCCTCAGTGCCTGCCAGCTGCCTCTCATGGCATCCTCACAGCAGTGGGGTCTCATCATCACCATTATTTCTCGGAGGTGATGACGCAGGCTCCCAAGCGCGAAAAGGCCGCGTCCAGGGTCACAACAGGCCAAAAGCGGCGGAAGTGTGGGTTTAACCAGAACTAGAGGCAGGACAGGACCTGTGCAGTCGACTTCCTGGCAGACACCACAGCAAGCTCTCCGACCACCTGCTTGAGCTCGCATCCAAAACCACGCGGCACACCCCGGGCTGCAGCCGCCAGAAGCCTTCCTGCCTCCCACGCGGGGATCACCAGCGCCTCGCAGAGAGCCTGCGTTCGCCTCCGTGGAGGCCTGGCGCCCCCTGGTGGCCGTTCGGGGAACAGCGCCGCGCCGCCCAGGCTGGGCGCTCTGCTGTCTTGAGTGAGTCATCGGCATTCTTCGGCCTCCTTACTAACATGGAAAATATTATTCAGTCCATTCCTTCCTCAGAAAGAACTCCGGGTGTTGAAAAGGGGTGGGGACTTTAGAACTGAGGAATGTAAAGGAAGGGCGGTGGACCGGGCCCTGGGGAGCTCAGGGGGCTGGGGTAAAAGGGTAAAGATGGGGAAAGCACAGCTGAGAACAATCCGGGCTTTCACCTTTTGACCTTCCCAAGATTCCTGCTGAGGAATTTCCAGAACCCAACCTCCAGGAGCAGTTGCAAAAGGCCGGTGTGTTGCCTCCGTGCCTGTGCCTGCTTCCAGAGCTGGTCCATTTCTTCTTTCATTTATTCACTCAATGGGTATATGGTTTTGAATTTTCTTTTTTCTTTTTTAAAATTTACATCCAAATTAGCATCCAGTGCAACAGTGATTTCAGGAGTAGATTCCTCAGTGCCCCTTCCCCCTTTAGACCACCCCCCCCATAACCCCTCCAGTAACTCTCCGTTTGTTCTCCATATTTATGAGTCTCTTCTGTTTTGTCCCCCTCCCTGTTTTTAGATTATTTTTGTTTCCCTTCCCTTGTGTTTATCTGTTCTGTGCCTTAAAGTCCTCATATGAATGAAGTCCTATGATATTTGTCTTTCTCTGACTAATTTCACTTAGCCTAATACCCTCCAGTTCCATCCACGTAGTTGCAAATGGCAAGATTTCATTCTTTTCGGTTGTCAAGTAAAACTCCATTGTATATATATACGACATCTTCTTTATCCATTCATCCATCGATGGACATTTGGGCTCTTTTCATACTTTGGCCATTGTCGATAGTGCTGCTATAAACATGGGGGTGCATGTGCCCCTTCGAAACAGCACACCTGTATCCCGTGGATAAATACCTAGCAGTGCAATTCAGTGGATATTTTTAAGAGCCTACTATGTGCCTGCACTTTTCTAGGTGCTGGGGATACAGAAATAAACAGAACGGACAGGATCCCTGCCTCCGTGGATGCTTTCCCACCAGAGAATGAATGAATGAACAGATGGAGGAAAATGAGAAAAGGGGGTGGGGACCTCAAAGGGAAGATGACATTTAAGCAAAAACTTGAGGGAGGCGAGGGAAAGAGGCAGATATCTGGGGGAAGGACATTCCAGGAAGACAGAATGGTAAGAGCAAAGGCCCTGGGGCAGGAGCCAGTATGTATGTTGGAGCACATGGACCAGGTTCTTGAAAATAAGGTGGGATCTATTTTATATTAGCTGGGATCGACTTGTTCTGTTATTAATTACACTAGACCGACTCACTGTCAAAACCAAATCCTTATTTCAGCCGGATCAGGGCGGGTTGAGGAGAGCGCAGGAGGTGGGAAAGGGTGGGTTAGTAGCAATAAACGAGGCTTGGAGAGAGTTTACTTTAAAAAAGAGGAGAGGGGCACTTGGCTGGCTCCTGCGGTAGAGCATGCGACTCATGGTCTCAGGGTCATGAGTTCAAGGCTGTTTTGGGGGTAGAGTTTCCTTAAAAACAAAACAAAACAAAACAAACCCTAAAAACAGGAAGGGGTCCAAATGGATAAGAAATACTAAGACTCATGTGCATGTTGACTTTGAATGGCCATAGGTTTTGGGTCCTGAAACTGCTCGCTGTTTTCTTTCTTTCTTTCTTTCTTTCTTTCTTTCTTTCTTTCTTTTTTCTTTTTCTTTCTTTCTTTCTCTTTCTCTCTTTCTTTCTTCCTCTCTTTCTCTTTCTCTCTTTCTTTCTTTCTTTTCTCTCTTTCTCTTTCTCTCTTTCTTTCTTTCTCTCTTTCTTTCTCTCCTTCTCTCTCTCTTTTTCTTTTAAGTGTTTTATTTATTTATTTTGGGGGGGGAGGTCAGAGAGAGGTGAGAGACAATCCCCAGCAGGCCCTGCATGGTCAGCCCAGAGCCTGACATGAGGTTTGATCTCACGAACCACAAGATCATGACCTAAGCCTACCAGCGTCTGTGTCTCCATCTGCTTGTGCAGTGGCTCCTGGGAGCATTGCCTCCAGTGACACTTCCGTCTCCTCAATGTCCTTGACCTCTACCGTGGGGTCTGAATAGCCAGGCCCGAGCTGTAGCAGCGTCTGAGTGCCATGCTGTCGCCCTCCCGTGCTGCACATGGTTCTGGAGGCTCTGAAGGCAGGAGAGCAAGGGCACTGGAGCGTCCTTGTCAGGCCCACCAACCCTAAGGCCAAGGGGGAGATTGCGTAAAAATAAAATCTTGTATTTAAGCGGAGCTTGGAGGATGAAGAAGGAGTTGGCCACATGAAGGCTCTGGACAAAGTCTCTCAAGCAACATGCCTCCGGAAGGGAATTTGAAAAACCAAGATGGCGGGGGCGGGGGGGGTGTGTGTGCAGCTAGACTGATTGGAGTACAATGAAGGAAGCCGAGAATGGATGAGGTGAAATCCGAGGCCAGGGGCAAATCGTGGAGGATCTTGAAGGCCCTGGAGAAGAGTTCGGGTCTTATCCTGGTTGTTTTGGAACACCCATGGCGAATTTTAAGTAAGGGTCTCTGGCATGGCTGGAGTTTTCAGATTCACCTAATTGCTGGGTGGACAGGCATTCACAGTGGAGCCAGAGTGGAGGCAGGGAGACCAAGCGATGGTGGGTGGTGGAGAGCGGGATGGGAGCCAAAGCCCACAGGGATGCTACTCCTGGATGGGAAATGAGAGAAAACAGAAACTGAGAGCTGCTCCCTACTTTTGTGCTTATCGAAGCCCAATAGAAGGGAGCAGATTTTGGTGGGGCAAGAGGCAATCAAAGATTCTGTTCTGCACCATTGGCAATGGCTAGAGATGCTACTCTACAGATCTGGACGCGCTCAGGGGACAGGAGACATAACTGGGGACGTCATCAGCTTTGAGATGCCATTTAAAATCTTGATACTGGGGGCGCCTGGGTGGCTTAGTTGGTCGAGCGCCGACTCCAGGTCACAATCTCATGGTTTGTGAGTTCAAGTCCCGCATCAGGATCTCTGCTGTCAGCGAGGAGCCTGCTTCAGAACCTCTGTCCCCCTCTTTGTGCCTCCCCTGCTCCTGTTCTCTCTCCAAAATAAATAAACGTTTAAAAAAGAAATAAAAGTAAACTCTTGATACTGAACAAGATCCTCTAGAAAGAGGGCGGTTCCCAGGGCGCCTGAGTGGTTCAGTCAGTGAAGCAAGTGTCCAATTCCTGATGGCTTTTATGTATATATGTATTATGTGTGTGTGTGTATATGTATACATGTACATATGTGTGTATATATGCGCATATATGTGTATATGTATACGTGTACATACGTATATGTGTATATGTGTATATATACACGTATATGTATATACGTGTATATATATGTATACATATATACTCATATATATATGTATACATATATATATATATATATATATACACACACATATATATTTTTAGGGAAGAGAAGGCTTTACTGATAAATAAGTTACAATGAAATAGATAGAGTGATGGTTTTTTGGGGAATAAAAACTGAAGCAGAATCTCAGTCTCTCTCCAGCCTGGCTCTAGCCTTCAGCTTACAGGTCAATGTGGATGAGGAGGCCTGTGTGCACATGCTGGGCCTTCTGGGCCCTTGGGGGTCTCTGTCTTCCTGGCAGGCGTTCAGGCACTGTCTTAGACCCACCACCCCTGAGAGGAGCAGCAGCCTTGACTCTGGGCCCCACGTTGGCCCCTTGGGCAACAGCCTCTTTAGGGACCTCGCTTTCCTTCTTTTTGGCTGGAGAAGCGTCACTAATCTTGCCCTTGGGAACCGTGGATCTTGAACTCTGACTCCTAGCTTTTGTGTTCATGTGGGCCTCACCGTCTGGCTTCTCCTTGTGCCTTTGACCTTGGACTTCCCACTGGAGCCAGGGGCACTAGGAAGTGTCTGGCTGGCCTTGTCGGGCTGCTGGGAGGCCTTCCTGGCCTCACTCAGTCTTGCCTCTTGGTCTTTGGTCTGGCTGCCTTTCTTGGGAGCCTTCTCGGCTGCACCTGGTTTGGGAGAAACCTTGTCCTCACTTCTCCTGGCTTCATGGGTCCCCTTTTCACCTCACCTGGGTTGGGAGGGTCCTTCTTTGCCTCCTTTGGTTGTTTGGGGCCCTTCTCCTTGGCCTCACCAGGCCTCCTGGGGGCTGTCATGGTGGATGTCTTCCCTGGTTGGACTTTCCTTTTGTGCTTGGGAACTCAGTTAAGCTGCCAGAGGCCCCAGCATGGGGCTCGAACTCACGACCCCAAGATCAAGAGTTGCACACTCCACCGACTGAGCCAACCAGGTGCCCCCCAATAAATCTTTATAAAAAAAGAAAAGGGGGTTCCTGGGTGGCTAAGTTGGTTGAGCATCCCACTTCGACTCAGATCATGATCTTGCAGTTAATGGGTTTGAGCCTTGTGTCGGGCTCTGTGCTGACAGCTCAGAGCCAGGATCCTGCTTTGGATTCTGTGTCTCCCTCTCTCTCTCTCTGTCTCTCTCTGCCCCTCCCCTACTCATGCTCTGTCTCTCTCTCTCTCTCAGAAATAATCATTAAAATATTTATTTATTTAATTTATTTAAATTTACATCCCATTAGTTAGCACATAGTGCAACAATGATTTCAGGAGTAGATTCCTCAGTGCCCCTTCCCCATTTAGCCCATCCCCCCCTCCCACAACCCCTCCCGTAACCCTCTGTTTGTTCTCCATATTTATGACTCTCTTCTGTTTTGTCCCCCTCCCTGTTTTTTATATTATTTTTGCTTCCGTTCCCTTATGTTTATCCGTTTTGTATCTTAACGTCCTCATATGAATAAAGTCCTATGATATTTGCCTTTCTCTGACTAATTTTGTTTAGCACAATACCCTCCAGTTCCATCCACGTGGTTGCAAAGGGCAAGATTTCATTCTTTTTGATTGCCGAGCAATATTCCATTGTCTATATATACCACATCTTCTTTATCCATTCATCCATCGATGGACATTGGGGCTCTTTCCATCCTTTGGCTATTGTTGATAGTGCTGCTATAAACATGGGGGTGCGTGTGTCCCTTCAAAACAGCACACCTGTATCCTATGGATAAATGCCTAGTAGTGCAATTGCCGGGTCGTAGGGTAGTTCTATTTTTAGTTTTTTGAGGAACCTCCGTACTGTTTTCCAGAGTGGCTGCACCAGCTTGCATCCCCACCAGCAGCGCAAAAGAGATCCTCTTTCTCCGCATCCTCGCCAACATCTGTTGTTGCCTGAGTTGTTCATGTTAGCCCTTCTGACAGGTGTGAGGTGGTATCTCGTTGTGGTTTTGATTTGTATTTCCCGGATGATGAGTGATGTTGACACATGATGTTTTTTTCACGTGTCGGTTGGCCATCTGGATGTCTTCTTTGGAGAAGTGTCTATTCATGTCTTTTGCCCATTTCTTCACTGGATGATTTGTTTTTCGGGTGTTGAGTTTGATAAGTTCTCTATAGATTTTGGATACTAACCCTCTTTATCTGATACGTTGTTTGCAAATATCTCTCTCATTCTGTTGGTTGCCTTTTAGTTTTGCTGATTGTTTCCTTTGCTGTGCAGAAGCTTTTTGTTTTGATGAGGTCCCAATAGTTCATTTTTGCTTTTATTTCCCTTGCCTCTGGAGACGTGTTGAGTAAGAAGTTGCTGTGGCCAATCAAAGAGGTTTTTGCCTGCTTTCTCCTCGGGGATTTTGATGGCTTCCTGTCTTATGTTTAGGTCTTTCATCCATTTTGAGTTTATTTTTGTGTATGGTGTGAGAAAGTGGTCCAGGTTAGTTTTTCTGTGTGTTGCCGTCCAGTTTTCCCAGCACCACTTGCTGAAGAGACTGTCTTTATTCCATTGGGTATTCTTTCCTGCTTTGTCAAAGATTAGTTGGCCATACATTTGTGGGTCCATTTCTGGGTTCTCTATTCTGTTCCATTGATCTGAGTGTCTGTTTTTGTGCCAGTACCATACTGTCTTGATGATTACAGCTTTGTAATACAGCTTGAAGTCCGGGATTGTGATGCCTCCTGCTTTGGTTTTCTTTTTCAAGATTGCTGTGCGGGCTATTCGGGGTCTTTTCTGGTTCCATACAAATTTTAGGATTGTTTGTTCTAGCTCTGTGAAGAATGCTGGTGTTATTTTGACAAGGATTGCAAAAATTTTTTTCTTTACATTTTTTTTTTTAACGTTTATTCATTTTTGAGACAGACAGAGACAGAGCATGAATGGGGGAAGGTCAGAGAGAGAGGGAGACACAGAATCTGAAACAGGCTCCAGGCTCTGAGCTGTCAGCACCGAGCCCCACGCGGGGCTCGAACCCACGGACCGCGAGATCATGACCTGAGCCGAAGTTGGACGCCCAACCGACTGAGCCACCCAGGCGCCCCCAAAAATTTTTTTCTTAAATAAATAAAAAAAAAAAAAAGGAAAAAAGAACCCTAAGGGTTATAGCCTCCATTATCAGGGTACCAAGAGAATTCGCTGAACTATATTTAAGAAATGTTTTAGGTCAATAAAGTAATAATAATGACCATTGAGGGAAGAACAATAATATTAAATTAATAATACTCATTGAGTACATGATTAGTGTGTGAGTTCCATCGCTGTACAAAGACTGAAAAAAGAAGAGTAGATTTTTCTCTCTCACTTAATGGTCCATATACTCTAGGAGGCCAACAGCTCTGTGGGCGGCTCTAACTTGTTGCTCAGTATCTTCAACATGTGGCTTTCACCAGGAGGACCAAGACAGCTGCCTCAGCTCCCAGGAGGGAACAGAGAGGCAAGGCTCTCTCTTTCCCTTTCAAGGTCTTGATCCCGGAAGATGCCTCATTGGCCAGAACCTTATCACGTGGTCGCATTTGGCCGCGAGGAAAGCTGGCAAATGTAATCTTTATTTTGTTAAAGTTTATTTATTTTGAGAGAGAGAGAGAGAAAAATTGTAAGTGCGAGTGGGGGAGGGGCACAGAGAGAGAGAGAGAGAGAAGTGGGGGTGGGAGGAGAGAGAATCCCCAAGCAGGCTCCACGCTGTCAGCACAGAGCCCGCTGCAGGGCTCAATCCCACCACCCTGAAATCACGACCTGAGCCCAAATCCAGAGTTGGAAGCTCAACCCACTGGGCCACCCAAGCGCCCCTGGCGAATGCGATCTTTAATTGGGCAGCCCGGGGCTTCCTTCCGGTCACGTCTGGCAAAGAGGAGTCTGTCCTCATTACTAGCAATGCAAGTGCACGTTTTACATTTACACACATAGTCTTGTGTCACGGGGTTCATTTGGTTTCTTTTTTTTTTTCACTGCATTTGCAAGATCGATTCACGTCTCTATGAAAAACTAGTCCGTGCCTTCCAGGGGCTTTCCCAGACTGGGTGCATCAGGCATATTTAACCAACGCACTCCCCTAGCGAGGCGCCCCCACCCTCGCCTCCACCTGCACCTGCTGCTTCTACATGTGTCATTGCCGTGGGCATCTGCGTGCACGTGTCCTGGGGACCGGATGAGCTGTTCTGTGGACTCCATCCCCAGGAGAGGAGGCGCCCGGTCATGGGGACGTGGGTGGCACGGAAGGCTGGGTTGCCTCCCACAGAACTGCTCCCAATCTTTACTCCCACCAGCTGTCGCGGGGGTTTCCGTAGTCTCCCACAGGTATTTTGTTCATCTGCGTTACACCTGGAGTTGGACATCTGTTGTTTTTGCCAGGCTATATCCATTCTTCCTTATTCCGGTCACTGGACCCTAGGTTTCTTTTGGGGAACCATCGCTAATCTCAACCCACCTGATTCAGATGGCTGTGGCCTTGCTGTCTCACCTTCTAGTTGATATGAGTGGGCACTGGCCAATCAGAATCTTGCAATTCCCAGTCATTCAGGTGAAGGCAGGTGACTGACGCTAAGCCAAATCAGAGCCGACTCAGGACTTCTACTGGGACTGTTGGGGGAAAGGTGCCCTCTTTCCCTGGGAGTGTCTAAGCCGGTAAGTCAGGAGCTGCTGGAGGCCATCAGTGCTACTGTCTCAGGGGGAAAGCTGCTTGAGGGTGAAGTCTTTGCAGAAGAAAGCATCTGAAAGATGACTAAATCATGATGTTGTTGTGTATGCCCCTGGAACCAACCATGCCTGAAGCAGGTATACAGTGAAGCTTATAATTCATAAGCCAATGAATGTATATTGTTTTTTTTGAAATTTTATTTTTATTTTTATTTATTTTTCAGTATATGAAATTTATTGTCAAATTGGTTTCCATACAACACCCAGTGTATTGGTTTTTTTTTTTAAGTTTTAAATTTATTTTAAGTAAACTCTATACCTCACGTGGGGCTCGAACCCACAACCCTGAGATCAAGAGTCGCACACTCCTCTGACTGAGCCAGCCAGGCCCCTCTCATTTTCTGCTTTTTAAATTTTTTATTATTTTTAAAAAAATTTTGATTAAAAAATTTTTTTAAATGTTTATTTTTGACAGAGCATGAGTGGGGAGGGGCAGAGAGAGAGGGAGACCCAGAATTCGAAGCAGGCTCCAGGCTCTGAGCTGTCAGCACAGAGCCCGGTTGGGGGCCCGAATTCATGGACTATGAGATTATGACCTGAGCTGAAGTCAAGCGCTCAACCGACTGAGCCACCCAGGCGCCCCTAATTTTGATTTTTTAATGTTTTTGTTTGAGAGAGACAGAGAGAGAGAGCAAGCTGGGGAGAAGGGCAGAGAGAGAGAGAAAGAGAATCTTAAACAGATTCCACGCTCAGCATGGAACCCAACGCAGGGCTTGATCCAACGACCCTGGCATCATAACCTGAGCTGAAATCAAGAGTCGGACACCCAACTGACTAAGCCACCCAGGCACCCCTATGTTTTTTTTAAGTAGCCTCCACACCCAGCATGGGGCTTGAACTCAGAACCCTGAGATCAAGAGTTGCACACTCCACTGACTGAGTCAGCCAGGAACCTCATTCTCTGCAGAAGCCTATTTGAGTTGGGCGAAGGAAAGCCATGACCAAGAGAATTCAGACTAACTACCCCACTGCCAAGCACATCGTAGGTCACAGAAGAAATGTTGAATGAATGAGTCCATGTGTGGGAATAAATTAGACATCAGAAATAGCCACCCAGTGTTATATGCCCCCACGAGTTCTCCAGGAGTTCAGATGAAATAGTACTGGGAAGGCCCATTAATAAGAAAATGGGCCTCAAAAAATCCCTTTTTTTAAATTCAAATCTTCAGGCTAAGATATATGTAAGCTCATTCACCATAGTTTATTTTTGTTCCTTTTGTTTCCAGACAATGACCAATCGCTTCCTCGTTAAACGAGGAAGGTATCTGACACACACACCCCCCATCGTCCCCCTAGAGGGATGGAAAGGAGATGAGCAGGTATAAGACTTTCTGTTCTGCAGCTTTTCCAGGGATGTTTCCCTTTGTGCTTGTTTTTACGAAGAGTGTGGTACTGAGAGATCCTAAGAGTGAGCACATTAGTGCCATCCATTCTTTCTATGTGTATTTATTTATTTAAATAATCTCTACACACAATAAGGGGCTTGCTTGAACTTGTGACCCCAAGATCAAGAGTCTATGCTCTTCGTTTTTTTGTGTTAGAGAGAGAGAGAGGCCCCAAGCAGGCTCCCCACTGTCAGCACAGAGCCCAACTCGGGCCTCGACCCCAGGAACCGTGAGATCATGACCTGAGCCGAAACCAAGAGTTGGACACTCAGCTGACTGAGCCGCCCCAGGCTCTCCTGGCCTTTGGATTTTTTTTAAAAAAGATTTTATTTTGGGGGCACCCGGGTGGCTCGGAATGGAGCCTGCTTGGAATTCTCTCTCCCCATCTTTTCCTCTTCCCCACTGGCATGCTCTCTCTCTCTCTCTCTCTCTCTCTCAAAGAAAAAAAAAGAAAAGAAAAAAAAGATTTTATTTTTAAGTAATCTCTGCACCAAACGTGGGGCTTGAACTTACAACCCCCAAATCAAAAGTTGCGTGTTATACTGTCTGAGCCAGCCACGTGCCCCGTGCCTTTGGATTTTTCGCTCATAAACAAAAGTAATACATAGAGGAAAAAAAAGTAATACGTGTAGTTTATTTTTTTAATGTTTATTTTTGAGAGAAAGAGAGAGAGCATGAGTCGGGGAGGGGCAGAGAAAGAAGGAGACACAGAATCCAAACAGGCTCCAGGCTCCAAGCTGTCAGCACAGAGCCTGATGCAGGGCTCGAACCCACAAACCATGAGATTGTGACCTGAGCTGAAGTTGGACGCTCAACCAACTGAGCCACCCAGGCGCTCCAATAGTGGAAGCTTCTTTGCTCACTCTGCAGCAGTGCAGGAGAGATTAAAAGTGCCTGACAATTGTCAGTGGGATGTCCAAGTCCCTACAGGATTCGGGGATCCCTGTATAATCCTGGGTAAGAGGAGGAAAAAGCCACCTGGGTGATACAGGTGTAATTGGCTCCTCATGGCACTTAGGTGACTTGGGTGGTCCCTTTGAAGATCAGCCTCTGTGATGCGAGCCTGGAGGGGAGGGTCTGATTTGTTTTTATCTCTATTTTTAAGCCCCAAATTTCCAATTCATTAAAAAAGAAACCTGGGGGCACCAACTCTCAAGGAGCCCATTAAGGTTTGACTTTGGGGAATTGGCTTTTGAATTGCCAAGCAAAATGAAATCATAAATATAATTATGTCATTGTACTGTTGTGTCTAAGTAGCTTAAGAAATGAATCTGTGAGAGTTGGGGGGGGGGGGGGCTACAAACAGCGGACAACCTGATTCAGAGTGGCTTGTATTTTCTCCCAAAACAAGGAATCTGGAAGTAGGTAGCTGCTGTTGCTGGTTGAATGGTACCAGGGTCAGGTGCTCTGTGATCCCCTTGGCCTTCAGCTCATGGTGCAGCAACATGGCTGCTGTAGCTCCAGGCATCGCTTCAGTGTTCAAGGCAGGAAGAGGTAGGGGAGGGGCTGGAGCCAGTCGCATCTGTCCCTTCTATCAGGAAAACGAACATATTCCTGGAAATCCACCAGCATAGTTGGCAACGAGCTGCAGAGGAGCTTTCCAGCTTCTAAAACAGGAGGAAGAGGAGAGTCAAAGGTTGGGAGCAGTTGCTGGCTTAGCCTGCCGGCTGGCTGTGTCCACCACAAGAAAACTCAGAAAACCCACAGTGTTTGGAATATTGAAATCTCTTGTCCTTCCTTCGGGTCTTGCACCTAAATGATGGACGCTGAAATAATTTTTCATGGCTGTGTACACCCACAGGAGACCGAATAGTAATTCACTACGTGAGTTATTAAGGGTTATTAAAATGCAGTATTCATGAACTAAAATTAGCCAACTTATCCACACCCGTGTTCTGCCAAGTCCATCTGGCTACCGCTCAGTGCTTGATGGCCTTGCCTTTGCATAAGTAGCTGAAATTCGTACAATTTAAGGAGAAGACACTTTGTTCTTGGTGTTATCTTGAATTCGTTATGGTTCTCAACAGCAGCTTCTATTTCCTGTGGACTAAAAGGTATTACACCCCATCGCGGGTTGAATTGTGCCTTCCCAAAAGGTAGGCTCAAGTCCTAATCCTCTGCTTGTGAATGTGACCTTATTTGGAAATAGGGTCATTGCAGATGGAATCAAATTAAAATGAGGTCACTCTGGATGAGCGTGGGTCCTAATCCAGTGACTGGAATCTTCAGAAGAAGAGAAAACAGGCCTTCGCGCGCTGCTTATGGGAATGTAAAATGCAAAACGGTTCGGCCCTTCCTCCAAAAGTTAAATATAAAATTACCAATTTTACGGTAATTTTGACCATACTATGGAATTATGACCAATTCCACTCCTAGGGATAGACCCCAAATAATTGAACACAGGTATTCAAAGAAATACCCTTGCGAACAAATGTTCGTGGCACCACTATTCACGAAAGCCAAAAAAGGTAGAAACAACCCCAATGTCCCTCAACTGATGAATGGGTAAACGGAAGGTGTTATATTCGTACACTGGCCCATTATCCAGGCTCGAAAAGGAAGGAGGTACTGATACCTGTGGATCAAGTGTGGATGACCCTTGAAAACACCACGCTAAGTGAAAGAAGTCACACGCCTCCTGTAGGACGTCGTTGGTATGGAGTGCCCAGAATGGGTGAATTCACAGGAAAGGAAAGCTGATTAATGATCGCCAGAGGCCAGAAGGAGAGAGGCACGGAGAATGACACAAACAGGCACAAGGTTCCTTTTAGGGTGATGAAAATATTTTAGGCCTAGGTGATGAGCTAGGTAGTGGTGATACAACGCTACGATTGTGCTAGAGATCACCGATGGTTAAATTTACGCCATGTGAATTTCACCTACATTTTGAAGGAGAAGGAGGAGCAGGGGGAGGAAGGAAAGAAAAAGAAAGAACCATGAGAGTTATAGCTTGCGGCCATATGAAAAAAATCCTTATACATTTCTATACGGTTACAGCCTTCGGGCAGGATCTTTTAACTTTTTTTTAAAGTTTTATTTATTTAAGTAACTTCTACACCCCGTGTGGGGCTCGAACTCACAACACCAGGATCCCACGCTCTACCAACTGAGCTAGCTAGGCGCCCCAGGATCTTTTAACATTTTTACGTTTCTACGGGATGGCTTCCACTCTTAGGAACCGATGGATATAGGTGAGGGAAGGTTTACATGGTATCATTCACAGTGGCAAACATAGTGAACAAAGCAGGTGCCTGGCTGGCTCAGGCGGTAGAGCACGCGACTCTTGATCTCGGGGTGGTGAAGTCAAGCCCCACGTTGGGTGCGGAGCTTACTCAAAAGAAAAAAATCAAACAAAAAAGGATTAAAAAAAATGGCAAAGCAAATATTAATCCTTAGGGAGTGGTTGAATACATCATGGTACGGCCACACCACAAAATAGAAGCACCCCCCCCCTATATTGCACAATCACTGACGTGCTTTCTGCCAGGTCACCTGGAGGGATTTCTGACACTGTTAAATGAGAAAAGCAAAGTGCAGAAAAATGAGGATAACATGATGTCATCTATATAAACTCCTGTGTATTCGGTATAAATCTACATGTGTCTCTATGTGTGTTTGTGTATCTATCTGTGTCCAAACACATAGGGGTACATGACTTCGTATAAAATTACGTATACCCCTATCTTTATAGGGGTATATGAACTAGAGGCGAGGAAGGGAGAGGAAAAGGAGAAAAGGTGGGAGGAGGAGCTAACCAGAAAAAAGGAAGAGAAACAGGACGATTTCCCTAGAAAAGGAAACCTGCCCAATACATACGATATGGTCACCCTTATGATTGTATGCAAAATTATGCACGTGTGCATAATATGCACGTATAAAAACTTTTCAATCATAAACTTACTTTTAATGCATCCTAATGAATCAAACAGAACTAAACACAGAATTAGAATTACTATTGCCTTGGCTTCCTCATTATCAATTAATCCGTGATGCCTCGTTCGTGCGGAATGTAAAGCTGCATATTTGCATGAACGATGTTTCTGGTGTATAATTTTCCACTTATCTGGCATTATAATATGTATGCGTTAGGATTCAAGTATGAATTATTCAGCATCTCCCCCCAAATATATCCCGAATCTTCCATATTAATTTATGTGATTAAATAATTAATATAAGTGCTTACAGCATCCCTGCCCCCAAAAGAGAGAGCGTTCAGTCTTCACCTCCCGGGCAGCTGAGGTCCTCAAAGGAGATGGCCTTTGCCCACTGGTTTCCCCGGACTTTTATGACGCGGAGAACGAACTAGGAGACAGAGGGGAAGCTATGGAGCAGATGTCTGTATTTTCACCCGCTGGGCATTCGTCAAAGGGACCACCCCGCCTACATCGCCATCCCATTTGGTTCCTCTAGGTCCCTGTCTGGAATCAACTCCCGCTGTGGATGCGCGCCACGGGCCTGCCCAATCAGAGGACATTATTTATCTGGCCACTGTGATTGGTTCAGGGCTGGACACATGACCCGAAGCTGGACCAATCAGAGGATTCACTGACTACCCTGGGCTGCTGAAACTGTCAAGGGCGCGCTCCTTTCTTAGAACTGTCTTCGCCACCGCACGGAGAGAGGCAAGCCTGTCCAGGGAGAGGCAGCGCAGGAGGGAGTGAAAGATTCTGGTGACCAGGTTCTCCCAGGGGTGGAAGACGGAATTACTTTGGACATTTTATTTCGGTGCTTCAAGTCGTAGTAAATAGTCCCCCCAAGTTAAAAAAAAATTTTTTAACTCAGTTTGAGTGTGATTCATTCACGGTTGCAGAAGGGGTCTCAAGTCAAGGGGAGAAAGGATGAAGAGCTAGACCAGTAGTGTTCAAACCTCGATGCGGAACACCTAAGCCTTGGTGCCTCAAACACAGATTCTGACCTAACTGGCTGGTGGTATGGCCTTGGCATCCAGATTTTTAAAAAAAGTTTTATTTATTTATTTTGAGAGAGAGAGAGAGAGAGAGAGAGAGAGAGAGAGAGAACTCCATTAGGGGAGGGGCAGAGAGAGAGAGGGAGAGAGAGAATCCCAAGCAGGCTCCAAGCTGCCAGTGCAGAGCCCAACGCGGGGCTTGAACTCATGAACTCAAGATCATGACCTGAGCCAAGATCAAGAGACAGATGCTTCACTGACTGAGCCACCCAGGTGCCCCCCAATTTTTTTTTAAGATTTTATTTTTGGGGCACCTAGGTGGCTCGGTCGGTTTAGCGTCCAGCTTCGGCTCAGGTCATGATCTCACAGTCGTGAGCTGGAGCCCCAACTCGGGCTCTGTGCTGACAGCTTGGAGCCTGGAACCTGCTGTGGATTCTGTGTCTCCCTCTCTGCCCCTCCCCCATACACACACACACACACTCTCTCTCTCTCTCTCTCTCTCTCTCTCTCTCTCAAAAATAAATAAATAAATAAATAAAGATTTTATTTTTAAGTAATCTCCACACCCAGGGTAGGGCTCAAACTCACAACCCCAAGACCAAGAGCATGTTCCACTGACTAAGCTAGCCAAGTACCCTGGCATCCAGATTTTTCTAAACTGTCAAGATGTGCAGCCAAACTTAGGAATCAGTCAGCCAGGTTAGGTGCTTCTCCTTTTTCTTTCTTTTTAATGTTTTTTTTAATGTTTATTTATTTTTGATAGAGCATGAGCAGGGGAGGGCAGAGAGAGAGGGAGACCCAGAATCCTAAGTAGGCTCCAGGTTCTGGGCTGTTTGCACCAGAGCCCGGCGTGGGGCTTGAACCCACAAACCGTGAGATCATGACCTGAGCTGAAGTGGGTTGCTCAACCGACTGAGTCACCCAGGCGCCCCGAGAACCTCTCGTCTAACAGGTTGAGAGGAGGGAGGAGAAGAGCTTAGGTGAGGGGGTGAAGGCAGGGCTTGGTAAACCAGGAGTTGGAGCCGTTGAAAGGCATGGGGTGGGGGTGAGGGGAGGCCAGAAAAGACAGGGACTTCTAATTAGTATGGCTGGGAATTTCTTTCAATGTTCTTGAGAGATATGTATGGGAAATGCAGCTCCTTTTTAATGTCTTTTGGCTGTTGAACTGTTTCCTTTTTTTTTTAAGTTCATTTAAAAAAATTTTTTAGTAATCTCTACACCCAACGTGGGACTTTAACTCACGATCCCGAGATCAAGAGTCCCATGCTCCACTGACTGAGCCAGCCAAGTGCCCCCGTTGAACTGTTTCTTGAATATGACATCTCCAAGGCTAAACCCACATGGGTCTCTGAGTTTGTGAAGCTTTGCAATTGTCCAGCTACTCTCCACTGTTGTCACTATTTTTTTTTTTTTTTTTTTTGGCCCATGAGAAAGTGAACACGGGTGAAGGGCCACGGAGATTTTGCCCCATGGAGTGGGTCACAGTCCAGAGAGTTAGCTTCTGTGGAAATGAGGAAGTTGAGGGGTGTTGTGGAGCCAGAAAAAAATGGTTTACCCTGCAGAGACAATATTTTTTTTTAATGTTTATTTATTTCTGAGACAGAGACAGAGCATGAGGGAGGGGCAGAGAGAGCGAGGGAGACACAGAATCCAAAGCAGGCTCCAGGCTCTGAGCTGTCAGCCCAGGGCCCGATGCGGGGCTTGAACTCACAAACCGTGAGATCATGACCGGAGCCGAAGTCGGTCGCTCAACCGACTGAGCCATCCAGGCACCCCTACCCTGCAGAGACAATATTAATTGATTTAGCACCCCAGCAAGTACTGTTTTGTATTGTTTGTGGTACTTTAATTCTTCATCTGAGCTCTCTCCAGACTCGTGGCACATTCATCATGGGCAGGAATCTTGGGTTCTGGTTTTTTGTTTTGTTTTCCCTTTATTCTTTCTTTCTTTAAATATTTCCTCAACATTCACCATGTGTCAAGCCCTGTTTGAGGCTCTGAAGATACAGCTACAAGTCAAACCAGACCATAGCAAAGATAGCTGGTTGATGGCTAGTAGCCATTTTCTCCCTTCTTTCTTTAATAATAGAATTCATGAGTTTCAGCCGGCACAAGATTGTCCGGTTGATGACTACATTTCTGAGCCTTTTTTTTTTCTTTTGGATCTAAGCGTTCACGTAACTGAGCTCTGAGATGTTCGTGTGAGTTTATGTGAGATGTGAGCAGAAATGATGTATGCTCATTTCAGTTCATGCCCTTAAGAGGAATGGATATGTTCCCTCTTTGCCCTTTCTCCTGCCTTTTACCATTGGCTGGGATGCAGATGTGATGGCAGGAGCCAGTGCAGCTACCTTGGACGCAGAGATTGAAGCTCTGTGTTGAGTTTGCCAATGCTAGTAACCTAGAACCACCTAAGTCTGGATTGGTAAGTGAGAGAGAAATAAACTTGATTTTTGAGCCAAATAAAGCCAATAAACTTAAGGCCTCTTTGTTATAGCAGCCAAGATCTAGTACCCAAACTAATAAGTCCCTAATCTCCACCTCTAGTGGAGGCAATTAAAAACAAAACAGGGAGAAGTGCTGAGACAGAGATAATCCCTTGTTGAGGTGGGGCTATAAATTAGGTCATGCACAGCATAGGCTGGGATGCTGGTGACAGATCAGTGATTAAAACAGTAAAACATCCTCAAATCAAGGCAAAACTCTGCCCAAATGGATCTTACAATCTAGCGGGGAGAGATATATTGTCTCACAAAACAAGAAATCCAGAGATAGGTGACCTGGTGCTAGTGGATACAGAGGTTCAATACTGTCTTCAGGGACCCATACTCTTTCCATCTCTTCGTTCTGCTGTCCTTAGAGTGTAGACCCTGTTCCCAGCGTTGGAACATCACAGTTACAATATGGCTGCCACAGCTCCAGGCATCACGCCACGTGCACATTATCCTAGTGGAGTAAAAGAACAGGGACTGTTCCCTTTCACGCAGCTCTTCTTTTTTTCTCCTGGAAGGAAAACTTTCTCAGAAGTCCCCAGCGGATTTTAAGTCCCATTTTCTAGAATTGTATCACATTCCTGAGAAAATCACTGGCAAAGGGGAAGGGGAGGAGACAGCTGCGACTGGCTGAAGCTGGTGGTTTTCAAAGTCTTAAATATTATTAATGACGTGGTTACATTGATTGATGTGTGCTGTATTAGAAGTTAAAACTGAAAATTTTATTAAAAAAAAATTTTTTTTAATGTTTATTTATCTTTGAGACAGAGACAGACAGAGCATGAACGGGGGAGGGTCAGAGAGAGAGGGAGACACAGAATCCGAAGCAGGCTCCAGGCTCTGAGCTGTCAGCACAGAGCCCGACGCGGGGCTCGAACTCACGAACCATGAGATCATGACCTGAGCCGAAGTCGGAGGCTCAACTGACTGAGCCACCCAGGTGCCCCAAAACTGAAAATTTTAAATATACGTGATCATTGGTTCATTTAAAATTATCCTTTAGGTGTTACGTTAGGGGCGCCTGGACAGCTCAGTTCGTTAAGTGTCCCACTTCGGCTCAGGTCATGATCTCACCATTTGTGAGTTTGAGCCCCACATCGGGCTCTGTGCTGATAGCTCAGAGCCTGGAACCTGCTTCAGATTCTATGCCTCCCTCTTTCTGCCCCTCCCCCACTCGCACTCTGTCTCTCTCTCTCTCTCTCTCAAAAATAAATACACGTAAAAAAGGTTTTTTTAAAGGGGCACCTGGGTGGTTCAGTCGGTTAAGCGTCAGCTCGGGTCATGATCTCACAATTTGTGAGTTCGAGCCCCACATTGGGCTCTTTGCTGACAGCTCAGAGCCTGGAGCCTGTTTCAGATTCCGTCTTCTTCTCTCTCTGTCCCTCCCCTGCTCACACTCTTTCTCTCTGTGTCTCTCAAAAATAATAAGATAAACATTAAAAAATTTTTTTAATTAAAAAAAGGTAAGTTAAATAACACTTTTTAAAAATGAAAAATGGCATTTTTTTTTCCACCTGAACAAACAAAACTTAGTGGAGGGGCGCCTAGGTGGCTCACTAGGTTGAGCATCCGACTTCGGCTCGGGTCATGATCTCACAGTTCGTGGGTTCGAGCCCCGCGTCGGGCTCTGTGCTGATGGCTCAGAGCCTGGGGCCTGCTTCGGATTCTGTGTCTCCCTCTCTCTCTCTCTGCCCTCCCTTGCTCACACTCTGTCTCTCTCTTCTCTCTCTCAAAAGTAAACATTAAAAAAATTTTTTTTTAATTGGTGGAAAAGTGAAATTGTTTTACATTTTTCTTTATCTCTTTAATGTCTGATTTAATAGAAGAAGCCAGATTATAATTTCTCCTTCTGCATTCAATCCATCGTGATATGTTGTTTTGCTTGAAACGCAGAAAGAAATTCTGGCCTCACAGAGATACGTTATCACAAAAAGGAGGGTCCGGTGGATTCCCTGAAAAGGTCTCAGGGACTCCCAGTGGCTCTTGGACCACGCTTTGGAAAACCACTGGCTTAGCTCAATCAGAACTCACTCCTGGGCTATGGAGGGGCTTACCCCCACCCCTAACTCCACTCGGCTCAGCCTCCCTGTAAACGCACGGTTGTTTCCATTCCTGAACAAAACCACAGTTCTCTTAGCAAACAGAAAGGAGGGTAGTGGCTGTTGCTTTGGCAGCCCGTAGTGTTTGCCACAAAGCGCTTTAAGGTGGTGGTTTGTAAACTTATCTGACTGCATCTCATGGGAAGAAATACATTTAACATACGCTTTGCACATGCACACTACAGGAAGAAAAGTCTTATAAAATACTTAGCCTTGCAACATGCAGTGCCTTCTGATATTTTCTATTCCTTTTATTCTATTTTCTTTCATTGGAAAAAAAAAGTGCCGGCCATAACCCATTACATTCATTTCATGACTCACTAGTGGGTCATAATCCTCAGTGTGAAAAATACTGCTCTCCAGGGACTTGTTGATTGATTGGATGGAGGGGTTGGACTGAGGTATCTGAGAGGAGGGAATTCAATAGGAATTGCCTCAAAAGTTGACCAGGGAAATTCCCTGAGATGCCCATGGTGACCCTGCCTTTTTTCGTACTGCGTATGTTAATTCCTTTATGTTTAGCAGGGGGAAGAAGGCTCAACCCAAATAGCCGTAAGTTAAAGAGAAGGAGAAGGAGAAGGAGAAGGAGAAGAAGAATTTATTGACTCACAGAATTGGAAAGCCCAGGGGTGTCATGAGCTTCAGGCATAGCTGGAACCAGGTATGCTCAAACGGTGAGTATCTATCAGTCTCCACCTATAAACTCTGATGCCCTCCATATTGGCACCGATCTCAGGAAATAGTGGTCCCCTTCAGCTTTCCGACTGCAAAAACCATGAGGGCAAGAAAACTACATCTTCCTGGTAGTTCTAGAAAGATGTCCTAGTGCTGGTGCTTATTGGCCAAACCTGAGTCGTCTGTTCACCTTGGGAAGGTGATGTTGAGGTTAGCCACATCTGAATCACATGGGATCGGGGTGGATGGACAGTGGCTCCCCAGTGGAGAATTAAAAACCTGTTGCTTTATGAAGGGGATAGGATTACGATCAGGCAAAACCAGCAGATGTTCACTACCCCAAGCTCCATGAGGGAAAAGGAAAATGTTGGGTGTTGACCACCATTATATTCTCAGTGACTGGTACAGACTAGGCTCAGAAAATACTTGTTGTATGTAAAAGGACTATTTTGTTTGTGTGATAGAGTACCCTGGGCCACTTCGCGTGTTTCAAAAGGGAAAAGAAGTAAGGATACACAGATCAACAGAAGAGAATAGAGAGGCCAGTTTGGACTAACATATATATGGCCAACTGCTTTTCAACCAGAGCAGTAAGATAATTCCATGAGGGAAAAAAAACCTTTGTTTTTCAACCAATGTTCCTGGAACAATTGGATATTCATACTGAAAAGGGTGAACCCAACTCCTACCTCGCACCATACGTGAAAAATATTCAAGATAGATCAGAGAACTAAATATAGAAGCTAAAATTAGAAGCTCCTAGAAGAAAGTATAGGACCCAGTTGAGACGGGCAAGGATCTTTTATCTTGAAAAAATTTTTAATCTATTAATTTATTTTGAGAGAGCGAGCACAAGTGTGGAGGGGCAGAGAGAGAAGAGAGAGAGACTCTCAAACAGGTTCTGGACCGTCAGGGCAGAGCCCAATGCAGGGTTTGAACCCATGAGCCATGAGATCATGACCTGAGTTGAAGCTGGCCACTTAACCGGCTGAACCACCCAGGCTTTTTTCCATTTTTAATTTAATTTTTTATAAGATTATTTTCCTTACCATACGTATTTATTTATATTTAAACATTTTAAAATTTTATTTTAGAGAGTGTGGACACGAGTGGGGGAGAGGGGCAGAGAAAGAGAGACAGAGAATCTTAAGCAGGCTCCATGCTCAATGTGGGGCCCGACTCAGGACTGAATCAATCCACTGCGGTCAGAAGGGAGCCTTCCTGGGATCCTGTCTCCCTCTCTCTGCCCCTCTCTCCTACTTGTGTGTACTCTCTCTCTGTCTCTCTCTGAAAAATAAGTAAACACTCAAAGAAACAAACGAACAAACAATACAGATATCTGACAAAGGAATTGGATCTAGAATATGTAAAGAGCTCTTACAATTCAATAACGTGAAGATAAGATGTCCAGTAAGCACATGAAAAGATACTCAACTTCATTAGTCATCAGAGAAATACAAACTAAAAACCGTAAGTAAACACCACCACACACCTATTAGAATGAGGTTTTTAGGGGCGCCTGGGCAGCTCGGTTGGTTAAGTGTCCCACTTCGGCTCAGGTCATGATCTCACCATTTGTGAGTTCGAGCCCCACATCGGGCTCTGTGCTGATAGCTCAGAGCCTGGAACCTGCTTCAGATTCTGTGCCTCCCTCTTTCTGCCCCTCCCCCACTTGCACTCTGTCTCTGTCTCTCTATCAAAAATAAATAAAAACAGTTAACAAAATGAGTTAAAAAAAAACAAACAAACAATACTCAGTGATGTCAAGAATGTGGAGTAGCTGGAACTTTCCTTCATTGTTGGTGGAAATGCAAAATGGTACAGCCACTTTGGGAGAGAGTTTGGCAGTTTCTTATACATATTTGTTTTTAACTTTTAGGAAGAGGGAGAGAGAGAGAGAGCATGAGTGGGGGAGAGGGGCAGAGGGAGAGAGAGAGAGAATTTCAAGCAGGCTGCAGCCTGACTCAGGGCTTGATCTCACGATCCTGAGATCATGACCTGAGCTGAAAGTAAGAGTCAGACACTCAACCAACTGAGCCACCCAGGAGCTCCTAGCAGTTTCTTATAAAGTTAAACATATAGCTAACATATGACTCAGCAATTCTACCTAGACATTCTGTATCTTTAAAAAAATTTTTTTTTTTTAAATTTTAAGATCAAGACCTGGGCTGAGATCAAGAGTCAGATACTTAATGACTGAGCCACCCAAGATATTTTATATCTTTTTTTTTTTAATGTTTATTTATTTTTGAAGGAGAGAGACACAGAGTGTGAGTGGGGGAGGAGCAGAGAGAGAGAGGGAGACACAATTCAAAGCAGGTTCCAGGCTCCAAGCCGTCAGCACAGAGCCCGACGCGGGTCTTGAGCCCACAAACCGCGAGATCACGACCTGAGCTGAAGTCGGACGCTTAACCGACTGAGCCACCCAGGCGCCCCAAGATATTTTATATCTTGATTGTGATGGTGGTTACATGACTATATACATTTTGTCAAAACCTATAGAACTAAAAAGGATGCGTTTCACTATGCGTAGATTAGACCTCAATAAACCTGATAACTTAATTTTTTTAATTAAAAAAAAATTTTTTTTTTTAAGTTTTAAGTAGGCTCCATGCCCAACGTGGGGCGTGAACTCACAACCCTGAGATTAAGAGGCACATGCTCTACTGACTGAGCCAGCCAGGCATCCCTGATGACATGAAACAAACAAACAAACAAACAGCTGAAAATAACAAGGAATTGTGATGATGCAGAGAAACCAGAATCCACCCGTGTTGATGGTGGGGCGATACAACATATAATGATACCAATAGAAAATATGAAAGTATAACCCAGTACAACCAATTTGGAAAACTTTGACGATTTCTTATACACTTGATCTTAGCCAAAAGGCCGAGAAGCGATGGTGATTTCTTATAAAGTCAAACACACAACTAACATAACACAGCAACCCCCTCTCATAAGTATGTACCCAAGATGAGCACGTATGTCCACACAAGCTTGTACAACAAAGTTGCACTTTCTGTTTTTAATTTTTTAAAGTAGCAACTTTTTTTTTTTTAATTTTTTATTTTTTTAACGTTTATCTACTTTTGAGACACAGAGAGACAGAGCATGAACGGGGGAGGGTCAGAGAGAGAGAGGGAGACACAGAATCTGAAACAGGCTCCAGGCTCTGAGCTGTCAGCCCAGAGCCCGATGCGGGGCTCGAACTCACGGACCGTGAGATCGTGACCTGAGCCGAAGTCAGACGCTTAACTGACTGAGCCACCCAGGCGCCCCCATAGCAACTTTTTTCATCGTAGCCCCAAACTGAAACCAACCCGAATGCCCATCAGTTGGTGAACGAATCAACAAATTACGATGTGTTAACATAGGGACTTTATTTCGTTCACTTCTGTCTCCCTGGGAACTAGAATGACTGCCTGCCTGGGACATAGTAGGCTGTTTTATGATGTGATTCTAAACTTTGAATGAACAGCATCTATCATCATAGGATTATGTAAATATTTCCCGCTGCAGAACAACTACGCTACGGGACCAACTGAAAGGGAAACAGATCTTCCTCTCTGGTTCCTTCTTCCACCAAGTGGCCCTGATCCCAGGGCTCCTGTTAAATCCCCCGCTGTCCCAAGGGTAGGGTGGTACCTTTCTACCAACAGGGTGCTGAAGCTGGCACGTCCCAGCTCACAGAAACTCATTGTACACACCTCTTCCCTTTTCCGTGCTCAGTGCCCTCCTGTTGGCAGCTTGAAATTGGCCACGGTGGGAGTATTTACGTCTCCAAATTGGAACACACGACAAATCAGGGCTTGTTTCCAAAAACCAGTTGGTCGTTCACCAGCACACCCCTGTTTCCTGCTGTCCCTAATCCCTGCCTGCCTCTTGGTCTTCTGGCTTCTCAAATGTTCCATAACTTGTGGAACCAAATTCCCACAGTGAGGATGTAAAATCCTTGCTGATAGAAGAGACACATTTATTCTATTTTATTTTATTTTTTTTATTCTATTTTATTTTATTTTATTTTATTTTATTTTATTTATTTTATTTTATTTTATTATTTTTTTACCTTTTGCTTTGAGAACATCTAGGTCTTTAGCCATACAATTTGGGTGGAACAAAAAATCGACTTTCTTCTTTATGGCAGTTTTCATACAGCCCGTTGACTTCCTGTTCTAATTTCTTGTTCTTGTGTCTTCCTGGGCCTGCTGCCCATATGTCACGCATTCTTAGGTTCATTCCACCATCTCTCACACACCATGCCTTTTTGCTTGTTTTGGTTTCCATTTTCATTTTTCTGGCACACATCTTGAATTCATTTTTGTTGGAAGGGTTACGCTTGTTTGATATGGAAATGTGGGTCTAAAGCACTTAGAAAAAATTTCGAAGCACTTTTTGCTGAAAAATTTTAGCTCCATATTCCGAAGAATTCCCTTGCTCTGATATTCCCACACCCTAATTTGGTCTTTGGCCATTTTTATTTTATTTTCCGGCACATTCACGGATATACAGTTTTTTCGAGCAACTATATTTTTAATGTCTAGAACCCTTTTCCCGTTGTCTGATTGTTTCCTTTTCCTGACAGCCTGTTCTTTAAATAAAGTTAGAGGGGCGCCTGGCTGGCTCAGTCAGTAGAGCATGCGACTCTTGATCGCAGGGGTGGGAGTTCGAGCCCCACATTGGGCATGGAGCTTACTTGAAAGAAAGAAAGAAAGAGAGAGAGAGAAAGAAAGAAAGGAAGAAAGGAAGGAAGAAAATTAGAGATAACTATGCTTGTATCTATAGACAAAATGTAGCAAGGAGAAAAGATTTTTGCACAAACAACATTGCAACAACAGAACAGAATAATAACCATCTTGTGGGCATATTGTGTTGGTGAGGTAGGAAAACAGACACTGGCATACATCTCTGGGGGCAACCTTTGTGGGGCAATTTACCAATACGTATCAAAAGTACTCTGAGGGGTTTGGCTGGCTCAGGTGTACAACTTGTGACTCTTGATCTCAGGGTGTGAGTTTGAGCCTCATGCTGAACACAGAGCCTACTTAAAAATAATTATAATGGGGCACCTGGGTGGCTCAGTTGGTTGAGCGTCCAACTTCAGCTCAGGTCGTGATCTTGTGGTCTGTGAGTTCCAGCCCCACATCGGACTCTGTGCTGACAGGTCGGAGCCTGGAGCCTGCTTTGGATTCTGTGTCTCCTTCTTCCTGCACTTCCCTTGCTCTCTCTCTGTCTGTCTCTGTCTCTCTCTCAAAAATGAACATTAAAAATTATTTTTAATAATAAAATAAAATCTTTGTAAAGTTTATTTATTTATTTTGAGAGAGAGAGAGAGAGAGCAGGGGCAGGGGAGGGGCAGAGAGAGAGAGGGAGAGAGAGAATCCCAAGCAGGCTCCATGCTGCCAGCACAGAGCCCTATGTGGGGCTTGAACTCACGAACTGTGACATCATGACCTGAGATGAAAACAAGAGTCAGATGCTTAACTGACTGAGCTATCCAAGTGCCCCAAGAAAATAAAATCTTTCAAAAAAAGTACTCTGGCATTTTCCCTTTGGCCCAGCAATTCTGTTTTCAGATATGTATATCACAGATATGCCTGTGCACATACAGAAGGTGAGTACAAAGTTTTTCGTTGTAGACTCATTGGTCATTGCAAGAGTGGAAATAAAGTTCCCATGTACAGGGAATGAGACTGAGACCCTGGAATGGTGTGCCGTGGTAAGGGAAGAACGAGGAAGCTCTCTGAGTACTGCTAGGGAATGATCTCCAGGATATGTTGGTGAGTGAAAAAGTCAAAATGCGGAAAAAATTTACGCGGAATGCCCCCTTTTGTATAAGAGGGCTAAGTATTTATGTTTCCTTAAAGACACAGAGGAAGTATTCACAAGAAACTAACAGACGTGTTTACCAGTGCTGTAGGGGAGAGGGAAGAAGTCCCTCTTTGGATCACTTTGCCTTTTTTTTTTTTTTTTTTTTTAAGTTTTTTCATTTATTTTGAGCGAGAGAGAGACTGAGCAAGCGGAGAAGGGGCAGAGAGAGAGGGACAGAGAGAATCGCAGGCACTGTCAGCACAGAGCCGATGTGGGGCTCAAACTCACGAACTGTGAGATCATGACCTGAGCTGAAATCAGGAGTAGGACACTTAACTGACTGAGCCACCCAAGGGACCTGTCTCTTTTTTTTTTTAACATTTATTTATCTTTGAGAGAAATAGAGACAAAGTGCAAGCTGGGGAGGGGCAGAGAGAGAGGGAGACACAGAATCCGAAGCAGGCTCCAGGCTCCGAGCTGTCAGCACAGAGCCGGATGCAGGGTTCGAACTCAGGAACTTCGAGATCATGACCTGAGCTGAAGTCGGACGCTTAATCGAGCGAGCCACTCAGGCACCCCTAAGATTTTATTTTTAAGTAATCTCTGCACCCAACATGGGTTTTAAACCCACAACCTTGACATCAAAAGTCACATGCTCTACCAACTGAGCCAGCCAGGCACCCTTCATTTTGCTTTTGGAAACTTATGAATGTTTTTTATTAAAAAACTAAATAGAGGGATGCCTGGGGGTCTCAGTCGGTTGAGCATCTGACTTCAGTTCAGGTCATGATCTCATGGTTGGTGGGTTCGAGCCCCGAACTGGGCTCTGCACTGGAAGTGTGGAACCTGCTTTGGATTCTCTCCCCCCTCTCTACCCCTACCCCACTTTCACCCATGTGCACACACACACACACACACACACACACACACTGTCTCTCTCTCTCTCTCAAAATAAATAAGTAAACTTAAGAAAACTAAATAGAAAAAATTAAAGCCAGAATAGATTGCTCATTTATTATGTGTCAAGTTCCATGGCGGGGGCCTTTTATACATCACCTTATCTAAACCTCAGGCTGAGAAGCAGTAGTAAAAAACCGAATTTACGGAGGGAGAGACTGATGCTCAGAGAAGTTAAGTTACACAGGTAAGTTGTGACTCTGTGATTTGAACATGGGTATGTCTGACTTGAGACCTTTGCTCTCAACACTAGGCTGACCGAGGCAGTTAACATTTAACAGCATCCACGTCTCACCTCCCTTTTGCATATTTTATTTTCATTTTCCTGTGTCCCCACCCAGTCCCTGCCCAAATGAATACATAATCATTGTAGGGAAGTTTCAATTTTCTACTTTATAAGTAATATTTCTTTCTTTATTTTTTTTCTTCCTTCCTTCCTTCCTTCCTTCCTTCCTTCCTTCCTTCCTTCAAAAAACTTTTTTGAGGGGGAATGCAGGCTGGTGCAGCCACTCTGGAAAACAGTATGGAGGTTCCTCAAAAAACTAAAAATAGAACTACGCTACGACCCAGTAATTGCACTACTAGTCATTTATCCAAGGGATACAGGTGTGCTGTTTTGAAGGGACACATGCACCCCCATGTTTATAGCAGCATGATCAACAACAGCCAAAGTATGGAAAGAGCCCAAAAGTCCATTGATGGATGAATGGATAAAGAAAATACGGTATATATATACGATGGAGTGTTACTCGGCAATCAAAAAGAATGAAATCTTGCCATTTGCAACTATGTGGATGGAACTGGAGGGTATTATGCTAAGTGAAATTAGTCAGAGAAAGACAAAAATCATATGACTTCACTCATATGATGATTTTAAGAGACAAAACTGATGAACATAAGGGAAGGGAAGCAAAAATAATATAAAAACAGGGAGGGGGACAAAACAGAAGAGACTTATAAATATGGAGAACAAACGGAGGGTTACTGGAGGGGTTATGGGAGGGGGGAGGATGGTCTAAATGGGTAAGGGGCACTAAGGAATCTACTCCTGAAATCATTTTTGCACTATATGCTAACTAATTTGGATGTAAATTAAAAAAAAATAATAAAACAAGTTAAAATTTTAAAAAAGCAAAAAAAAAAAAAAAAAAAAGAAATATGTATCCAGCCAAAAAAAATTTTTTTTTAATGTTTATTTTTAAAGGAGACAGAGACATGGGGTGCCTGGGTGGCTCAGTCGGTTGGGCGTCCGACTTCGGCTCAGATCACGATCTCGCGGTCTGTGAGTTCGAGCCCCACGTCGGGCTCTGGGCTGACAGCTCAGAGCCTGGAACCTGCTTCGGATTCTGTGTCTCCCTCTCTCTCTGCCCCTCCCCCGTTCATGCTCTGTCTCTCTCTGTCTCAAAAATAAATAAAACGTCAAAGGAGACAGAGACAGATTGTGAGTAGGTTAGGGGCAGAGAGAGAGGGAGACATGGAATCCAAAGCAGGTTTCAGGCTCTGAGCCGTCAGCACAGAGCCCGACGTGGGGCTTGAACTCACGAGCTGTGAGATCATGACCTGAGCCGAAGCGGGACGCTCAACCGACTGAGTCACCCAGGCACCCCTATTTTTTATTTTTTAACGTTTATTTATTTTGAGAGAAAGAGCTCACAAGCAGGGAGGGGCAGAGAGAGATGGAGAGAGAGAATCCCCAGCAGGCTCCATGACGTCAGCATGGAGCTCAAACCCACCAACCGTGAGCTCATGACCGGAGCCAAAATCAAGAGTGGATGCTTGACCGACTGAGCCACCCAGGCGCCCCCTGGAGGAGGGAGGTGGAATCTGTCTCAAAAGCTTGCCACGTGGACAGAGAAGACAACTTCCATGATGGTGGCTGATAAGATGCCTCCAAGGTAGGTATCAAACAAGCGTGATTAATCTTGCTTTAACTTCCATATGAATTGATATTTAAGAAAAAGTGGGACCCAATTCATCGTTCCCTCTTTAGAAATAGGAACAGGCTTGCATTAGTTTCCTGTGGCTGGGGTGACAAATACCCATTATAATCTTGGCTGAAAATGACAGAAATTGATTAGGTCACACTTCTGGAGGCTAGAAGTCTGAAAGTGCCTGCAGGTGTGGTTCCTTCTGGAGGCTCTGAGGGAGCCTTTACTCCAGGCCTGCCTCCCAGCTCCTGGTGGTCATTAGCAATCCTTGGTATTCCTGGCATGTGACTACATCGCTGGGATACCCTGCCTCTGTCTTCACGCGCTTTCTCTGTGTGTCTGTCTCTCCTGTAATAAGGACTTGGGCCCGCTCTAATCCAGTTAAACTCATAGTAATGATACGCTACCCAAAAATACAGCACCTCGACACACTGGGTGTTTTTTTTATGTCTATTTATTTCTGAGAGAGAGACAGAGTGTGAGCGGGGGACGGGCAGAGAGAGAGACACACACACAAAATTCAAAGCAGGCTCCAGGCTCTGAGCTGTCAGCACGGAGCCTGACTTGGGGCTTGAACTCACCAACTGCGGTATCATGACCTGAGCTGAAGTCGGACGCTTAACCGACCGAGCCACCCAGGCGCCCCGGGATGTTCTTTTTTCTTTAAAAAAAAAAAAAAAAAAAAAAAATTTAATAATGTTTACCTTTATTTTTGAGACAGAGAGAGACAGAGCATGAGCGGGGGAGAGGCAGAGAGAGAGGGAGACACAGAATCGGAAGCAGACTCCAGGCTCTGAGCTATCAGCACAGAGCTCAATGTGGGGCTCGAACTCGTCCACCGTGAGATCATGACCTGAGCTGAAGTCGGATGGTCAACTGACTGAGCCACCCAGGCGCCCCTCCAGGATTTTCTTTTTAAGTATTCTCTCCCCCGAACGTGGGGCTTGAACTTGCAACCCCGAGATTAAGAGTTGCACACTCCACCGACTGAGCCAGCCAGGCATTTCGGGTGTGACAGTATTAATATGCACTCCATTTTTTTCTTTTATGTTTATTTATTTATTTTGAGAGAGATAGAGACAGCACACGCAGGGGAGGGGCTGAGGGGAGAAAAAAGAGAGAGAGAGGGGAGAAAGAGAATCCCAAGCAGGCTCCTCACAGAGGCTGATGCAGGGCCCCAATTTATGAACTGCGGGATCACGACCAGAGCAGAAATTATGAGTTCCTCACTTGGGGTGCCCGAGTGGCTCAGTGGGTTAAGCGTCCGCCTTCGGCTCAGGTCATGATCTCCCGGTTTGTGGGTTTGGGTCCCGCGTCGGGCTCTGTACTGAAAGCTCAGACACCCTGGATGGAGCCTGCTTCGAGTTCTGTGTCTCCCTCTCTTTCCACCCCTCTCCCTCTAGCACTCTGTCTCTCTCAAAAATAAATAAACATTTAAAAAATTAAAAAAAAAAAAGTCAGTGGCTTAACCGACTGAGCCCCTCAGGTGCCCCTGAATTCCATTTTTCTAAAATCCTAGCTTCTGCTCTATGGTCAGTGCATAGAAGGACAGAAGGACGGAACTGAGAGGTTATGTTAGTGAACTCTAGAAAGTGCAGTTCTTTCCCCTGGAAGCAGAAATACTTGCCTGCCTATTATTTAACAGAGTGCTCTGTAAGATTACGTTGTGATGGCTGTTGATTCTAAAATTTGGGCAGCCAGCATCTGCCATACAATTATGTCAAATCACAGCATCCTGATTTTCCTCCAGGAAAACTCTCCCTTCTCCATCTCCATCCACGCAGTTTGGAGGAGCTAAGTCCATTCTTTGGCTCTACGAGTGGGCACGTGACCATGGTTCAGGAGATGAACCCATGACCGAAATTGAGCCCATCAGAGCCTTTGAGATCCAGTCCTGGCAGGGTGGAGGCAGGGGGTGGGGTGGGGCGGGGGTCGCCATTTTTCAGCCTTTTGGTTAAGATCAAGCAGAGATTCAGTCCTGGGCTTTTGCTGGAGTCGTTAGCACTGAGTGCCCGAATGCCTGGGTTATCAAACTGAATATAAAAAGCGGGAGCTCCAAGTCCCCCTCCCCCCTGCCCCCCACCTCCCCACCAGGGAGGGATAGGTTCCCTGGGTAGGAGATCAAAACAAGGGACATCAGGGCCAAGGGATCGAGAAGGTAGGCTCCCAATGACATTGTCTGAACTCCTAGATTCAGCTGTACTTGAACTCAGTCCGTAATCCTGACTACCAAGGATAAAGCAAAGAACTCTCTTTCAACCCAGTGTGAGCTGAGTTTCTGTTCTTTGCAACTAAGAGAGTCTTGACTAACCGAACATTCCTTCAGTTTCCTTGGATTTCCAGTTTATGGCTGGAAGGTGAATGAGAAGAGAGCGTATGCTAGTGAAGTATGGAAAAAGGGGGACCTTTCGGGTTATCTGATTCTATGGGGTTCTGTGCCTGGCTTTGTCTTTGAGCTATTTTGCAACTCAGCAATTTGTCCCAAACTGATAATAATGCAAATGATCCTTGCCCATAGAGATGCAAATGAATTCTGTCCATTGGAGACCCAGTTGGTTTGCACCCTAAGCAAGAGATAGTTCCAAACATCACATGTTGCCCTGCGGACATTGATCCGTTTTGTCTCTATTAGCAATTTCCTTTCAGCGTTGCTGAACTGCCTAAAAAGAAGTCGTCTTTGGATTCTCCTTTGATTCAATATTAACATCTTACTGGTTCCTTTATTAATTCACTAGTTAAGTAAAATCTTTGACAGACATTTGCTTTATTATTATTATTTTTTTAGCTTTTTAAGTTAACGCTGCATCCAATGTGGGCTCGAACTCATGACCCGGAGATGGAGAGTCACACGCTCTACTGACCGAGCCAGGCAGGTGTCCCCCCCAATTTATCTTTTACAGTGGGGGGCTCACTGCTAATGAGAAGCAGAGAGGGGTGGACTGGTGTGTGGGGGGCTATTTTAGATCAGGTGGTGGAGAAGGCTTCTCTGAGAAGGTGGCATTTAAGCAAAGATGTTGGGCCTCAGTTTTCTCACCTATAAAATGGCCTCTAGGCCCTCCGGGACTTATTTCCAATGAGTTTGTTGATTCTTCTTTCAATTGAAAGGGTATCTCTGCACTGATCTCATTGACAGTTTCTTCTTACAGCCTTTTTTTTTTTTTTTGTGATCAGTAACAACAGAAGCCAAATCCTGTCTGTTCATTTAGCCAGCTCAGTATCTATTTTGCACGCCCCTGGTAATGGCATCCCAGTTCTCTGTTGGGGAACCAGCCCTTCTCCACCCTTAGAAACCACTACGTGGCCACGCCTGGGTGGCTCAGTCGGTTCCGAGTCAGACTTCAGCTCAAGTCATGGTCTCCCCGTTGGTGAGTTCAAGCCCCACGTCGGGCTTTGTGTTGACAGCTCAGAGCCTGGAGCCTGCTTCGGATTCTGTGTCTCCCTCTCTCTCTGCTCCTCCCCTGCTTGTGCTCTCTCTCAAAGAATAAATAAACATTAAAAAAAAAAGAAAAAGAAGCCACTATGTGGTTTGGGAAGACCCTACCCCATGATCCAGGAGTGGGCATGTGACCCAGGCCTAATCAATGAAAGCATCCTCTCTCTGGCCAAAGTGATTGGCTTGGAGTGATTCAGGCTGAGCCAATGAGAGCCCACCTCAGAAGCTTTCTTGGAAGATTTGTCAAAGGGATTTCCTTTTTTCTTTCTTTCTTTTTTATTGTTTATTTATTTTTGAGAAAGAGGGATAAAGACAGAGCACGGGCTGGGGAGGGGCAGAGAGAGAGAGGGAGACACAGAACCTGAAACAGGCTCCAGGCTCTGAGCAGTCAGCCCAGAGCCCGATGCGGGGCTCGAACTCACCAACCGCGAGATGATGACCTGGGCCGAAGTCAGACGCACAACCCACTGAGCCACCCAGGCACCCCAGGATTTCCTTTTTCCATTGGGGTTGCTAGGCTGGTGGGAAGGAACCTGGAAGTGACGTGTGGAGAGATCTTCGAGGGTGAAGCTAACGTGGAAGAAAAGACCTAAGAGGACAGAGAGACCGGATACTGACAGCCAGGAGCCCTTGGAGTCACCTACGTCTGATAATCGCCCCAGCGTTTTGTTTAAGCGAGTTTAAGTTGGGCTTGTATTTCTTACAAATGTGACTCCCGACTAACACCTCAAATCATTATAGCAAAAAGCTCTAACTGCTTCTAATATAGGATCAGTGTACCCAGATTATCTCCCTAATAATTTTGTTATTCCTTAGTATATGGATACCTCGAAGTTAGTCTTTGGAATCAGAGAGATCTGGGTTCAAATGATATCTCCACTGCTTACTCAATGGATGAGCTTGTTGAATTTTGATCAAGCATACGAAACTGTTCATCTGGTATCTCTAGGCTTGAGGTATGGGAGTCACAAGCCAGACAAAATATTGCCATGCCTGTAGACTAGCGGAGAAGTTAACTTTTCTGAATCTCAGTTTCTTCACCTGTAAAATGGGTGCAAACATATTTTCAATATTTTTCAGTATTGCTGTATGAAATATTGCTATCTTGTTATTATTACTTTTTGCTGTGGATGGGATCAAGAATCCTTGTAGATTGAGACTCCCTTTCTGTAAATTGGCACTTTCTTCATTTATTTGTACACCGTATTTGTTTTTTTTTAACTTTTTAAAAATGTTTATTTATTTATTTTTGAGCGAGAGAGACAGGATGCAAGCAGGGGAGGGGCAGAGAGAGAGGGAGACACAGAATCGGAAGCAGGCTCCAGGCTCTGAGCTGTCAGCACAGAGCCCGACGCGGGGCTCGAACTCACAAACCCTGAGATCATGACCTGAGCTGAAGTCAGACCCTTAACCGACTGAGCCACCCCGGTGCCCCTATACACCATATTTATTGATCAGCGACTATATGTCAACTCAGAGGAAAGGGAGTTCGTGTCCAAATCCCAACTCTACCACTGCTTAGCCTTGGCCGAGTGGCTTAAGCCTTTGAGGCTTAATTTCAGGCAAAAAGGGTGATAAAATCTACTTCAAAGTGAAAAGAAGAGAGAAAAGCAACAGGGAAACTAAAAACCTAAAGAAAAGGTTAAAGAGGAGAATGACGAAAAAATTACGAGCATATAGTAGGCATGTTGTGGCTGTCTCTCCCCCCGCCCCTGTCCTCTCTCTGGAACACAGACCAGAACCACGCTCTGTGTTTGAGATGTTCTTCCTCTATTGCTGCTTCCTTTCTCCTTAAATATCCTTTCCTCTGGACAGGATGTTCCTGAAGGAGGCCACGAGGCAGAACATCTCTGCTAACTTTAGTTTGCTATTTTCAGCCTCAATTTGTTCCTGGACACATCAACCACGGACAGAGGAGCCTCTTCGGGCTGGACATTTCTCGCATGGTGCACTAGCGTTTTGCAGGACTTAAAAGCTTAGTTTCACTAACATCTGAGCCTTGAAACCCCGGTGTGCATCTGGGTTAGGGTGCCTCCTCCGGTCTAAAAAACCCTAAACTGCAGAAGGTAGGGCATGATGAAGCTCTTTTCAGCATTCTTTTTATTTTATTTTTTTAATTAAAAAAATTTTTTTTGTTTTTGCATTATTTGTTTTTAAAGTTTATTTATTTATTTTGAGGGAGAAAGAGACAGAGGAAGTGGGGGAGGGAGACGGAATCCCAAGCGGGCTCCACACCGCCAGCCAGCGCAGAGCCTGATGCGGGGCTTGAACCCACGAAGCCGTGAGATCATGACCTGAGCCGAAACCAGGAGTCGGACGCCTACCCGACTGAGCCACCCAGGCACCCCTGCATTCTTTTTTCAATGGACATATAGGGGAAACAACCACCACCCCCACCACAACAAACCTTCCCTCCCCCCCACCAAGACCCTCCTCATAACTGTCCCCCCAGGGGACTGAGAAGCTGGGGCATTTGTCCACTGATTCCTGTATCACATTGGTTGAGGATGGCCCCTGGCGGCATGAAGTCCCTGACACTTTTTCTGCCTGCCATGCAGCCTGTACTGGAGCCAGACCACAGGCGGAGAGGCCCGGTGTGTGAGTGGGGAGGTCGGGAGCATACCAGCACATTCTGCCACGGTGGTAGCTGACCTCAGAGGTGGGCCAAGAGGATTTGGGATGGGGTCCTAAGAGCATCAGCTACAAAGAAAATACACCTATTGGCTGGTAGAACTGGGAATACGGGGGAAAGTCTGGTTTCAGGCAGTGCTGAGTCAAGGACCTCGAGTCATGCCAACAGGACCTGGGTTCTCACCAGCTTTTAGTCCTTTTCACACAATGTTGGCTTTATTCACCACAGTGGCTCATAATCCTACCTGTCCAGGAGTCCCAGTAGAACAGAATGCTTTTTCTTCTTTTTTTTCAGTTTATTTATTTGCTTTGGGAAAGAGTGAGACACAGCAGGAGAGGGGCAGAGACGGAGAGAGGGAGAGAGAGAATCCCAAGCAGGCTCCCTTCTGTCAGCGCAGAGCCCAGTGTGGGGCTCGAACCCACGAGCTGCCAGATCACGACCTGAGCTGAAACCAAGAGTTGACGCGTGACCGACTGAGCCCGCTCCTTCTCCCCTTCTCCTTTTCAAATAAACTGTATTTTAAAAGATTTTATTTATTTATTTTTAAAAAGAGTTTATTCTTAAGTACTCTCCACACCCAATTTAGGGCTCGAACTCACAACCCCAAGATCAAGAGTCACATGCCCCGCTTTGGGTGAGCCCCGGTTCTCTCTCTACCTCTCTCTCTTTACCCCTTGCTTACTCGCTCCCTCTCCCTCTCCCTCTCTCTCTCTCTCCAAAAAAGGCATTTATTCTCATGCTAATGGGTCTACAAGTGTCAGCTGGGCTCAGCTGGCCAATTCTGCACCAGGCTGCAGGGGCGCTGGACCGGGTCAGCCCCACGTGACCTCCTCCTCCTTGGACCAGTGGCTACTTGAGACGTGTTCCTCTCAAGGCTCCCACAGGAGTTCCACGGGCCAAGTCAAACGGTGCAGGACACGACGGGCTCTGCTCTGCGCACAGGACATTTGCCAACTTTCTATTGGCCAAAGCACGTCACGTGGCCAAGCTCAGCTGTGGGACCAGGAAGTGCGCTTCAAGCGCAGTGGGAGGCCTTGCAAAGTTACTCGGCATTCACGGGTTTGTGAAAAGCGGCTCTAGGTATTATTTCCGTTATTCTGCAAATCTCTTTGTTCAGTTAAGGCCTTATGGACGTTCATCCAGGTCTGTAGGGATGGGTCTAACTGGTTCTTTTTACTTATTTATTTTTTACTTTTTAAAAATATTTATTTATTCTTGAGAGGGAGAGGGAGAGACAGACAGAGCATGAATGGGGAAGGGGCAGAGAGAGAGGGACACATAGAATCTGAAGCAGGCTCCAGCCTCCAAGCTGTCAGCCCAGAGCCTGACGCTTGACCAGTTCGAACTCTTCGAACCTCGAGATCATGACCTGAGCCGAAGTCGGACGCTTAATTGACTGAGCCACCCAGGTGCCCCTAACTGGTTCTTTTTAGTATTTGTACAAAATTGCATAGTTTAAACATGCCGCAATTTATCAGCCACTGTACTAATGAACTAAAGATCTATGTTTGCTATTTCAAGTATTTTGCCTTTTTTTTCTTTTTGCTTCAAACATTCTGCAATAAACGTCCTAGTGTGTATGTTCGTGTATGTGCTTTTTTCTATAGCACAAGTTGACAACCCAAATTCCACAGACCAAATCCAGCCCAGCATGTATTTTTGCAAATAAAGTTTTATTGGAACACAGCCAAATGCATTAATTTACATGATAGCCATAGCTGCTTTCCCACTACTCTGGCAGAGGTGACTCATTGACACAGAGACTGGATGGCCCACAAAGCCTAAAATGTTTACTATCTGGCTCTTTACAAAGGAAATTTTCTGACCCTGGTTTCATAAGAGAATCCCACGGTGGGAATGCTGGTTAACAAGAAAAGGGTATGAGTTTTTAAATTTTTAATAGATACTGACATAATTATTTTCCAGTAGTTAGGATATTCACTCTTCATTAATTTTAAAAGTTATACATGCTTGTTGTAAAAATAAAATCAAATACAGAAATGTATACAGAAGAAAGCACATTCCTCTTCTGCAATCACTGTTAGCAGTTTGGTATAGTGGGCCCAATCAGTACAATGAAGCAGACACGCAGTTCCTGCCTTCCTTTTTCTTTTTTAAGTTTATTTATTTATTTTTGAGAGAGAGAGAGAGAGAGAGAGAGAGAGAGCAAGCAGGGGAGGGGCAAAGAGAGAGAGGAAAAGAATCTTTATTATTATTTTTTACATTTATTTATTTTTGAGACAGAGAGGGACAGAGCATGAACGGGGGAGGGTCAGAGAGAGAGGGAGACACAGAATCGGAAGCAGGCTCCAGGCTCCGAGCCATCAGCCCAGAGCCCGACGTGGGGCTCGAACTCACGGACCGTGAGATCGTGACCTGAGCCGAAGTCGGTCGCCCAACCTACTGAGCCACCCAAGGCACCCCGAAAAGGGAGAATCTTAAGCAGGCTCTATGCTCAGTTTGGAGGCTGATGTGGGGCTCAATCCCACGACCCGGGGATCATCACCTGAGCTGAAATCAAGAGTTGGATGCTTAATTGACTGAGCCTCCCAGGTGCCCCCTTCTTTCCTCTTTTTAAGACAAGAATGGGGGGAACCTGGGTGGCTCGGTCAGTTAAGCATTTGACCTCGCTCGGCTCAGGTCATGATCTTGTGGTTTGTGAGTTCAAGCCCCACATCGGGTTTTCTGCTGTCAGCACAGATCCCACCGCAGATCCTCAGCCTCTCTCTGTCCCTTTCCCCCCAATGTTTTTAATAAACATTAAAAATATTTTAGAAGATAATAAAGCACGAATGGGATCGGATCATTCCTATAACTATGACCCCCCAAATAATTTCGTATTATTCTGCCCTCTTTCTGATGGCTCCTATCCAAAGAGGTGACTGCAGGTGTTTGGACACAAAAGTCCCAGTGGCCAATGCCCTCACAGAATTTCAGAGAACACCCTCAAAGTAGACTTTCAAGTCAACAGATTGAAACTTTGAATATGTGTTGTCTGAGAAGCTAAAAGTCACGTGTTTTGATGTCCTATGTCCCCGAAGAGCCATTTTCCTATGACTCTTGTGCTTCAGACCGTTCAGTGGCTTCCCAGTTCACTGAGTTAAAGATTCAAAATGCTTACCGTGGCCTGCAAGGCCCTCTGTGCCTTGGCTCTCAGCCAGGCTTCTCATGCCCATTCTTCCCCTGGTCCCTGCCTTCTTTCACTTCCTCTCAAAGTTGCACCAAGCCCTCTCAGGTCTTATCCTGGATTAGTCAGAACTCTTTCGGTCACGGGGGACAGAAATCCCATTCACATTGGCCTGTATGTAAAGGAGGATATTGGCCCGTGCACCTGAGAAGTTCCAGAGAAGGCCGGAGTAAGGAGTGGATGCCTCTAGTCTCCATTGGTTGCCCCAGCCTCTGATGTCTTATCTTCATTCCTGGTCTCTCCCAACGGGACGTGAAGTCCTCTTTAATCTTTTGTCCTGATTAGCTACCCTAGTGGAAAGAGGATTCTCACTTCCTCCCAACTGCTCTAGAAAAGGCCCTTGAATCAGCCGAGGTCAGGTGACCATCCCCAGACCAATCGTTGGGACCCGTCATGCGGGATGCACTGATTAGGCAATCCTGGGTCTCGTGCCTCCCATCTTCCCCACCAGAACGGGAGGCACGATCCGCCCCACGCGAAACTCAAGTCCTGCAGTCAGGGAGCTCCCCAAATGCAAGCCAAGGTGCTGTTACCCGGAGAAGCAAGAAGATGGCTGCTGGTGAGCAAAACAGCCGTTGTCCAGGGCAGGCCCTTTCTACCTGTTGTTCCCTCTGCCGCAACGCCCTCCTCCCACTTTTCACTGTGACCTTTAGGTTGTTCTTCACAGTTTGGGTAGAGGAGACAAAAGACTGAAAATGGCACAGATGTCTGGGGTGCCTGGGGGGCTCAGGGTGAGCAGCCAGCTTTTGATAGTGAAAGTCGTGATCTCTCAGTTTGTGGGTCGAAGCCTTGTCTCAGGCTCCATGCCGATAGTGCAGAGCCTGCTTGGGGTTCTGTCTCTCCCTCTCTCTGCCCCTCTTTGCTCGGTGCGTGCGCATTCTCTGTCAAGAAATAAATAAACTGAAAAGAAAAAGAAAAGGGCACAAATGTCTATGACCATAATAGACTGGCAGGAACAGTGATTTTCAACCCGGGGTTTTAGGATCAGCTGCGGCACCTGGGAATTTGTTAGAAACGCAAATTCTCAGGCCCCACCCTTGGTCTATTGGGTGGGCCCAGCCTCTGGGTTTTAACAAGGCCTCGGGTGATGTTGCTCAACAGTCAGTTTGAGAACCACTGGGTTAGAATATTAACGCTCACACCCACAGTGGAAAGCTATTGGGTACTTTTGTTGCAGAAACCATTTTCTTAGAGGCTTAGAACTTGAAGAAGTTGCTCATCGGTTACAAAAGCAGCAATCCTGTTTTGGGTGCTGAACTTATTCAGGTTGTTTTGTGCCCCCGGCTCCTGTAGCTTCTGTGGCACAGCGGGGAGGCTCTCTTAACCTCCACTCAAAACTCTTCTCTCTTGCCTGGAGGCCAGAGCTAAAAATGAGATTATCCAGCCCTTTTCTCCTTTGAAGCTATGTAAGAGGAAGCGTGCTGAGGGGTTACTGGAGAAGCTTTCATTCCCCTCCCACGGCATCAATAGGGATAAATACAACCAGCAAGGCCTTTTTCCCTCCCTCCTCGTTCTTGTCTGGAACACGGATGTGATGCCTGCAGCTGCGTAGCCACGTTGTAACCAGGAGATGAAAACCAGCATGCTTGGGGCGCCTGGGTGGCTCAGTTAAGTGTCCGACTCTTGAATTGGGCTTAGGTCAGGATCTCGCGGTTTGTGGGTTCGAGCCCCGCGTCGGGCTCTGTGCCGGCAGCTCGGAGCCTGGAGCCTGTTTCAGATTCTGTGTCTCCCTCTCTTCTCTGCCCCTCCCCCACTCATGCTCTGTCTCTCTCTCTCTCAAAAAATGAATAAACATTAAAAAAAATGTTTTTTTGAAATAAATAACACTTAAAAAAAATGCTAAAGATGCTGTAGCAGGAAAGTAGAAGGAAACAGAGGAATTGCTGGACACCAGCCCTGGACTGCCACCTCCTGGCTTCTCATCTTGGGAGAAAAATAATCCTGCTTCGTTCAGGCCCCTGTAGGTTGGGCTGTCTGTTACTTGCAGCAAATGCATTCCTAACACGCGTACACAGGGTTTGGGGCCAATGGTCTTAACAGGTCCTGTTTGAGATCTTAAGAATAAAAAGGGGGGCGCCTGGGTGGCGCAGTCGGTTAAGCGTCCGACTTCAGCCAGGTCACGATCTCGCGGTCCGTGAGTTCGAGCCCCGCGTCAGGCTCTGGGCTGATGGCTCGGAGCCTGGAGCCTGTTTCCGATTCTGTGTCTCCCTCTCTCTCTGCCCCTCCCCCGTTCATGCTCTGTCTCTCTCTGTCCCAAAAATAAAAAAAAAAAAAAAAAAAAAAGAATAAAAAGGGCAAATCTATTGACTCCAACATACAAAAAGAAAAAAAAAAACACAAAAAAATTAATGACTATAAGACATACTATTATCGTAGCATTATAAATTGTGAAATTCAGTCTTCATAAAAACGCCCCTATACATGCAAAGCTATTTGTCAGTTAGATTACCTCATTTTGCAAACATGCAAAGTGCCGTGTGGTAATTGCCTACAAGCCGTGGCCCATGGCAAATTCAATGAATAATAATCTAATAAATTACAAAACTAATGTCAAAATTTTCTCTAACAAAAACTTACACGTTGATGCAGGATATGGGTATATTTGCAAATCTCTTGTAACACACAACTTTTTTCTTGTCATATGCTAAGTGTGCTTTTCTTTTTTTTTTTTAATTTTTTTTTCAACGTTTTTTATTTATTTTTGGGACAGAGAGAGACAGAGCATGAACGGGCGAGGGGCAGAGAGAGAGGGAGACACAGAATCAGAAGCAGGCTCCAGGTTCTGAGCCATCAGCCCAAAGCCCGACTCGGGGCTCGAACTCACGGACCGCGAGATCGTGACCTGGCTGAAGTCGGACGCTTAACCGACTGCGCCACCCAGGCGCCCCTGCTTTTCAAGATCATTGTAGGGCATCTCTAGAGTCTGATAACATTTATTATACTTTAAGCCAATTAATTATCCAAGCTTCTAAGATAAGAAAACTTCCAGGGGCGCCTGGGTGGCTCAGTTGGTTAAGCGTCTGATTCTTGATTTCAGCTCAGGTCAGGATCTCATGATTCATGAGTCGGAGCCCTGCATTGGGCTCTGCACTTCAAGCTGCACGGCCTGCTTGGGATTCTCTGCCTCCCTCTCTCTCTGCCCCTCCCCCGCTCATTCTCTCTCAAATAAACATTAAAAAAAAAAAAGAAAGAAAGAAAACTGCCAAAATGAGGGGTGCCTGGGTGGCTCTGTTGGTTAAGCGTCCAACTCTTAGTTTCGGCTCAGGGCGTGATCTCACGGTCTGTGAGTTCGAGCCCCGCTTGGGGTTTCTCTCTCTGCCCTCCCCTTGCTCACTCTCTCTGTCTCTCTTTAAATAAACTTAAAAAAATAAATACAGAAAAATAAAAGAAAACTGCCAAAATGAGATTTAGGAGCAGGTAAATCGAGCTATCCCCTCTGTCGTTTGAAACATTGACCCCCTAGAGGAGATACTGTGAATTGTCCCTAATCTCAGTGCACTGCTAGTAATCCTCTGCTATTTTGCATTGCTCGCCACTCAGAGCCAAAATAAATCATGTCTGATGGATAGCTTTGTATGATTTTTAAATTATGTGCGTGTGAACAGAATGTATTTTATTTATTTATTTTGATAGTGGCGGTAGTTATACACGCGGAGGCAATGGCCCAAACTCAGAAATGTAAGCTTAAAATGGGTGAATTATACTGTGTGTGAAGTATATCTCAAGTAAAGCTGGGGAGAAAAAGAAAAAAAAATATTTTTAAAATGTCAAGAAGGGCTGCCTGGGTGGCTCAGTCAGTTAAATGTCGGACTCTTGATTTTGGCTCAGGTCATGATCTCACGGTTGTGAGTTTGAGCCCTGTGTCAGGCTCTGCCCTGACAGTAAGGAGCCTGCTTGGGATTCTCTCTCTCCCCCTCTCTGCTCCTCCCTGCGTGTGCACATACATTCTCTCTCTCTCTGGCTCTCAAAATAAATAAATAAACATTTAAAAAAATTTCAATGTAAAGAAAAAAGTGTCTATGTGTATTAGGATTCTCCAAAGAAACAGAATCAGTAGGAGAGCTATGTGTGTATATTACTATATTACAATATATTTGGATATACGTATATAATCTCTTTTTTTTTTTAATTAAAAAAAATTTTTTTTTTAACGTTTATTTATTTTTGAGACAGAGAGAGACAGAGCACGAACAGGGGAGGGTCAGAGAGAGAGGGAGACACAGAATCTGAAACGGGCTCCAGGCTCTGAGCTGTCAGCACAGAGCCCGACGCGGGGCTCGAACTCAGACCTCGAGATCATGACCTGAGCCGAAGTCGGACGCCCAACCAACTGAGCCACCCAGGCGCCCTATAATCTCTTTATATAAGGAATCGGCTCACACAAATATTGGAGGTTGGCAAACCCAAAATCTGCAGAGTCAATGTCCTTGTTCAACTCTGAAGGCCAGCAGGCTGTGATAGATCCAAGAGAAGCTAATGTCCTAGCTCAAAGGTCATCTTTTACTTTATCCAGACCTTCAAGTGATTGAATGAGGCCCACCACATTATGGGGGCAATCTGCTTTACTCAGTCTGCTGATTTAAATGTTCAGTGCATCTAGGGGCGCCTGGGTGGCGCAGTCGGTTAAGCGTCCGACTTCAGCCAGGTCACGATCTCGCGGTCTGTGAGTTCGAGCCCCGCGTCGGGCTCTGGACTGATGGCTCGGAGCCTGGAGCCTGTTTCCGATTCTGTGTCTCCCTCTCTCTCTGCCCCTCCCCCGTTCATGCTCTGTCTCTCTCTGTCCCAAAAATAAATAAAAAACGTTGAAAAAAAATTAAAAAAAAAAAAATAAATGTTCAGTGCATCTAAAACACACTCACAGAAACACCCAGAAAAGTACTTGGCCAGTTTTCTGGGTACCCTGTGGCCAAATCAAGTTGACACATAAAAGTAACTGTTTTACCACGTATGTATTACATCAGCACAAAAGTGAAACAAATAAGGAAGCTCTTTGCATGATATGCCTGTTACTTTTCTTTTATCATTGAGAAAGTTATCCATGTATATGGAAAATATTCAAACTGTAACAAAATGTTGCATGATTAAAAAGTTCTAGACCCTCTGACTGGAGTCATTCGCTCTTCCTGACTTCTTGTGTGTCCTTTTGAAATATGTTATGCTTGGGGCGCCTGGGTGGCGCAGTCGGTTAAGCGTCCGACTTCAGCCAGGTCACGATCTCGCGGTCTGTGAGTTCGAGCCCCGCGTCAGGCTCTGGGCTGATGGCTCGGAGCCTGGAGCCTGTTTCCGATTCTGTGTCTCCCTCTCTCTCTGCCCCTCCCCCGTTCATGCTCTGTCTCTCTCTGTCCCATAAATAAATAAAAAAAAAAAAAAAAAAAAGAAATATGTTATGCTTATACAAGCATAACTATAACTCTGTGTGTGTGTGTGTGTGTGTGTGTGTGTGTGTTTGTACATGGAGGACATTAAACCAATGTGTAAAAATCATTGGTCCTAAAGCATCACACTCCATAGTGCAAGATCCAGAGCCTGGCCTAGAGGGCGTAGATAATAAGGGTCCCTTGCAAAGTATAGAAAGCCTTCCCCTTCCTTCTCTGATAACAGGATCATGCATCAGGTTCGGAGTCCTTGTTGGAAAGGGAGACATGTTTAGAACAGCAAGAATATCAGGCTTTGAACCAGGGAGAGTTTAAGGGAATCAGTGTAATTAAAAAAACATTTTTTTTTTCGGGGCACCTGGGTGGCTCAGTCGGTTGAGCGTCGGACTTCAGCTCAGGTCATGATCTCACGGTTCGTGGGTTCGAGCCCCGCGTCGGGCTCTGTGCTGACAGCTCAGAGCCTGGAGCCTGCTTCGGATTCTGTGTCTCCCTCTCTCTCTGCCCCTGACCCACTCGCATTCTGTCTCTGTCTCTTGCAAAAATAAATAAATAAAACATTAAAAAAAAAAAACAACAAAAAACAAAACAAAACATTGTTTTTCAATGTTTATTTTTGAGAGAGGGAGACAGTGTGCGTGGGGGAGGAGCAGAGAGAGAAAGGGAGACACAGAATCTGAAATAGGCTCCAGGCTCTAAGCTGTCAGCACAGAGCCTGATGCGGGGCTCGAACTTGGGAACAGCAAGATCATGACCTAGGCTGAAGCTGGAACTTAACCGACTGAGCCACCCAGGCGCCCCTAAGGGAATCAGTTTATAGTTTTTTCCCCTTTTATATCTTTTCTGCCAGCTTTTGTTCTCACTGCCCTCTGCCCAGTGTCCCCTCTGTCCCTTTACAAAGGACAGTCAGGCTGGGGCGCCTGGGTGGCGCAGTCGGTTAAGCGTCCGACTTCAGCCAGGTCACGATCTCGCGGTCTGTGAGTTCGAGCCCCGCGTCGGGCTCTGGGCTGATGGCTCGGAGCCTGGAGCCTGTTTCCGATTCTGTGTCTCCCTCTCTCTCTCTGCCCCTCCCCCGTTCATGCTCTGTCTCTCTCTGTCCCAAAAAAAAAAAAAAAAACGTTGAAGAAAAAAAAAAACAAAAAACAAAGGACAGTCAGGCTTCTCCCCAATCTTCTTTTCGAATAAAATCTTATTAAAATTTTATTTGATTACTATTAAATAAAACCTTATTTCATTACTTAATTTTAATTAAAAAAATCTTATTTTTAGGCATGCCTGGTTGGCTCAGTTGGTGGAGCATGTGACTCTTGATCTTGGACTGGTGAGTTCGAGCCCCGTGTTGGGCGCAGAGATGACTTAAATACATTATAAAATACATATATGTATTTGAAGATTTTACTGGCAAAGAGGGTCAAGTAATATTTCCATTCTATTGTTCGTGGCTTATTTATTTTTAAAATGTTTATTTATTTATTTTGGAGAGAGAGCAAGAGAGAGGGAGAGAGAGCAGGGAAGGGGCAGAGAGAGAGGGAGACAGAGCATCCAAAGCAGGCTTCATGCTGTCAGCGCGGAGCCTGACGCGGGGCTCGAACTCACCAACCGTGAGATCATGACTTGAGGCAAAACCAAGAGTGGACCGCCCAACGGATCTAGCCACCCAGGCGCCCCATATTGTTCACGGCTTTTTAAGAACAGATGATGGTGGAAAACAAACTATCATGATATTGATGTTCTTTGGGGATCATTTCAGTGTGAAGAAACTGTTTTAAGATGTCAGTATTTATGGGGTGTAAACATGACACCCTTTTCAGCTGTTTAAAAAATGGGATTTAGGAAAAAATGTACAAGTATCTACCTAGTGTTTTGAAAACGACTGGAGAAAATGAGCGACGAAAAGGCTCGGGGACAACGAAGAAGGGAAGAGGGAGGCTCGTGGCTCAGGTTTCTGGCTCAGTGGAGTGTGATGGAGAAGAGAAAATCCGAGGGCTGAGGGCCCGGAGGGGAAAGAGCGGGCAGTGGAGGGGAACGCATGGGAGGAGGGCCTGAGCCCTCACCTGATTCTGACTAAGTCGGGGGGAGGGTGCTGAGCCGCCCCGGACACAGGCGTGGACAGGCAGAGAGCAGGCCCAGGGAGCACTCCCGAGGCATCCTTGCACGCTACCTGCCACGGGGTAGACCACGGCTGGGCTCAAGGTGGCCCTGCAGCGAGGCTGGTGGCAGGCCCTGGCCGGGCCTGGGTAGAGGTCGTAGCAGAAGCTTGGGGACGTCTGCAGCACTGGGCCAAGGTGGAGCCCAGCTCATAGCATACATTTGGGCAGCAGATGCCAAGAGAAAGCCTTGGGATGGGACCCAGCCAGATGCCCTTTGGAGGATACCCACCAGTCCCAAGTTAAAGACCAGCTTACATGCAGGGTCGACACAGTTAGGCAGATTGTGCACTGCACAAAAGCACCAGGCTGAAGGGGACTAAAATTCAGCTTTTGCTCTGGTCAAGAAGGAACTTTTTTTTTTTTTTTAATTGCCTTTTAGAGGAGAGCTTTTAAAAGCTTACATGAAGACCTCCCTCCATAGGCTGGGGCAGATGGCCTACAAAAACGTGTATAAACTCGACATTCTTTCTAAAAATTAAAAAAAAAAATTTTTACTGTTTATTTTGAGAGAGAGAGAGAGAGAGAGGAGAGAGAGAGACAGGGCGGGGGGGGGGGGGGGGTGGGCAGAGAGAGAAGGAGACACAGAATCCGAAGCAGGCTCCAGGCTCTGAGCTGTTAGCACAGAGCCCCATGTGGGGCTTGAACTCACAAACTGTGAGATCAGTGAATATTTTTGCTTGTGCTTCACCCATAGGCAATAGCATGCCGTAGCGGGCTTGTCCCTGCTCCGGAGAGCCAACTGTTCAAAATTCAGGAATCTTTTTTTTTTTTTTTTTTAAGATTTTATGTTAAAGTAATCTCTATACTCAACGTGGGGCTCAATGTTTCAGCCCTGAGATCACGAGTTGCATGCTCTATCAACTGAGCCAGCCGAGCACCCCCCAAATTTAGGAATCTTAAGAGCCAGTTGTTAAAATGTAGGTTGCTCGAAATCAGTTATTGTGGAAATATTTCCACCATGGGAGCTGGCAAATACTACAAACCAGGATGTTTTTCCTCTCCTGGAAAGCCCTTTACCAGCAGCATAGCATGAAGGGTTCCAAGGGTCAGGAGTGGGAGAGAACGTCCAATTAGCACCAAGAAATCAGAACAGGCTTTGGCCAGGACTTGTAGGTCAGGGAAGGAATTGAGATCTGGACAGCTGATTGACTCCCCCCCCCCCCCCGACCCCCCGAAACGATGGACCCTTTGAATAAAATCAGGGCACTCTCGGGGTGGGGATCCTTAACCATATAAGGTACTCTTGTCACTCTTGGTTTAATACCCAAACGGGCTGGTCACTAGGATAGAGCTATTGCCTAGAGCTGAGGTCAGAGATTATTACACAAGGTCAAGGTTTCCTCCCCTGTTTGCAGTAGTGATCAAATAGGAAAATGAATGCAGATATTTGCCAAAGCCTAAAATAGCCTCTCCAGATATTAGGCGAATGTTGGAAAATGCCCGCATGATGATTTCCACTATGATAATCACCACCCTTGCGAGGCAAAAATCAAATCCTTCTTGGTCCCGGCACAGCAACATGGCAACATCCAGCATTTCAGCCCAGTGTGACCTTATCAGCCATCGTTTTGTGCCCCCAGGAAAGGAAAGATACAAAATTAGGAAAAACAAAAAGTCCCCACCATTATCGATGACTGTACTTGTGGAGGTTAAAGAGGCGGTTTGTCCTCATATAATTGCGAACTTGGTTATTTTAATAGCAGAAATCTCAGGAATAATCATCCACATTTGGGGATAAGCACACTTGATATGAAAATCTAGGAAGCAGAATGTATCTGATTCATGATTCTTTTTTCTCACAAGATCTCGGGGACTTTCCATCCAGGTCCTGGCACCCTCCCTCCGTTGTCCTGAGGACATCCAGACAGGACAAAGAATCTGTCCCCCTTTTCTTCCCAGATTCTTCCTCAAGGGCCCCCCAGCCCCTGCACTAGTAAATGCTAGCAGCTGTCTCTTGATGTGTGAGTTGTCCCCATGCAGTAGGGACTCAAAGGCAAGCCAGTCCTGGGGGAGAAAGCAGGCATCAATTTGGGCAGCTCTGAAATCAGAGCCATAAAATGAGACTTCTGCTCCGAGAGGGGCTGTCCCCCGGGCAGCGGTAAGCAGGGCTTCCCAAACCTGAGTTCAAGGTGGGTTCAAATGTCCCCTCTCATCATGAGAGGTAGGCAGGGGGTGGTTCCTGACCAAGGAGGCCACTCAAGACAGACGGCTTTGCTGTCGGTGGGACTAGCACTGTGTGCGGCTGCTGTGGGTCACAGTCAGGCTCTTGCTTCCTTAATGCCAACCACAAGGGAACACGCGGCTGGGAGACCAGAGGCAGGAAGGGAGGGACGCCCTAACTCATTACCCTGCAGAAATCAGGTTAAAGTGCTTAACTAGGGGGACCTGGATGCCGAGGGGTGAAGTGATTTCCAGGCAGCCCCATCCCCTCGTTTCCTTTTCCCTCCTCCCTCTCCACTTTGGAAGCTCCCACCACTCGGATGAAACCCTCTGCAGAGAGACTGGAGATATGAATTCTCTGTGCTTAGCACGGACCGGGGGCCCAGGCCCGCCATTGAGACTTTCACCTCGCCTCCGGTAGGCCAGAGCGTTCACGGCCAAGGCACCTAGAGCACATGTCAGACTTATCCCATCTGAGGGCTGAGCACCATGTTGCTGAGGGCTGCTGGTGGGACAAGTCCCCAGCATTACTGCCTGCCCTAGGTGAGGTCCAGAGAATGTTCCCAGGTGGGGAATCGCAGGTACATGTAGTAGAACCCCCCCCAATCTTGGTGGCTCATGTATCCCGGTCTGTCTCCAGTTTTTACGGGGGTTGGGGGGTGCGGGGGGTGGCTCAGGAAGCTGCCACCATCTTGAGCACTGCCGATGACCCAACTAGAGAAAAAGAAAGCTGCCTGGAGAATCCCGGATCTACAATTAAATGCTCTAACCAGAAGTGATCCGTGGCTCTGGCACATCACTCATTGGCCAGAATTACTCACGCGGCCCCACCCAACTGCAGGGGGAGAGGAAGTGCCCTCCTACCTGAGCCTGGATGGCAGGGAGCTGCTTACTCTAAGTACCGAAACTTCCCACTGGCTCCAGCCATTACAGGGTAAAATGCAAGCCTATGAGCATTGTATACGTAAGACTTCCTTTAAAAAAAAAAAAATTTTTGTTTGATTTTATTTTTATTTTTTTTTATTTTTTATTTTTATTTTTTTATTTTTTTTTAACGTTTATTTATTTTTGAGACAGAGAGAGGACAGAGTATGAACAGGGGAGGGTCAGAGAGAGGGAGACACAGAATCCGAAGCAGGCTCCAGGCTCTGAGCTGTCAGCACAGAGCCTGACGCGGGGCTCGAACTCACGGACCGCGAGATCATGACCTGAGCCAAAGTCGGCCGCTTAACTGACTGAGCCACCCAGGCGCCCCAAGTTTGATTTTATTTTTGAGCGAGAGACAGAGCACGAGTGGGGAGGGGCAGAGAGAGGGAGACCCAGAATCCGAAGCAGGCCCCAGGCTCCGAGCTGTCAGCGCAGAGCCTGATGCGGGGCTCGAACCCACGAACCGCGAGATCATGACCTGAGCCGAAGTCGGACGCTCAACCGACTGAGCCACCCAGGCGCCCCTGGACATAAGACTTTCTGAGACCCGTGTCCTCTCAATGTCCATTCTTGAAATAATCACATAATTTAGCTATTGGGCCCCACACTCCTGCCTCGAAACTCTCGGTTGAGCTGAGAACTGACCATCTTCTGTGGATGGAGTCGTGCTTTTACCCCAGTGTCAATGGGGCCTACCCCTCTAGAGGAGTCAGGAACCATGTCTGTCCATACCCCTAAAATCTCCTAAAGCTTTCTACCACTCCCTTACGCACTTCCACTCCGACACCCACACTGTTTCCTTGCTCCTCCTCTAGCAGCCCAGGCTTGCACACACCCCATGGCCTTTGCACTGTGCTTTTCTCTGTCTGCCCAAAACACTCTCCTTCCAGAACTCCCTGGGGCTCCCATGCTTTCCACCCCCACATCCATGCCTTTTGTCTTGGTACCAATGCGCATCCTTGGGAGTCAAACATGGAGCCACAGTGGTGCCTGGCTAGCTTAGTCGGTGGAGCGTGTGACTCTTGATCTCGGGGTCATGAGTTCGAACCCCACATTGGGTTCGAATTTTTTAATATCAAAAAAAAAAGATGGTGGAGCCACAAAATGGGGATTCAGGGACATAGATTCCCAAATCTTCACGTGGAGGAGATGTTCCTCTGATCAGGAATTTACAGGAGCAAGAATTAACCATCTATTGTGCCAAACCACCAAGATTTGGGACTTCTCTATCAACGACCCTGACAGTACCATAATAAGTGAGCTTGTTCACGTTCAGGGGTGAAATGTTTGCAAGCCCACCTGCCTACAGTTCTCCCATTGGAAGCCATGTTCTCCAATCAGTTTTCTCAGAGGTAAAAGTGATCATTTGTCCTCCCTAGGACACCGACATTTGTCCTTCAATGTATTCTGCATTTGGATGAGGGCAGAGGATGTTGCTTATTAATTGAGACTCCTAAAAAACATGGGGCACCTGGGTGGCTCAGTAAAAAAAAAATCTTTTTAAAAAATGCTTTAAAATTTAGTTTTGAGAGAGAGAGAGAGAGAGCGAGAGAGAGCATGAGCAGAGGAGGGGCAGAAAGAGAGAGGGAGACACAGAATCCGAAGCAGGCTCCAGGCTCTGAGCTGTCGGCACAGAGCCCGACGTGGGGCTCCAACCCACAAACCGTGAGATCATGACCCGACCTGAAGTCGGATGCTTAACCGACTGAGCCACCCAGGCGCCCCACAATGGCTAACCTTCTTAACAGAGCAATGGTTCCACATTCTTAGCCACTAGGGCTTCTGATTTGAAAGCCTTGCCCTAAACTTGTTTCAATCTAACTTTGGTTCAGAAATGTTCCGATTACGTTTCCATTGCAGCTCCGTTAATCGGTGATGGTGATCAGACACAGTGAAAGAAGGAAATAGCAAGCAATTCTCTGGCCGCTTTCAAACAGGCCGAGAGTTCTAACAAACACTCGTGGTGACACAGGGCTCTTACCTCCTTGGGGCTTTCAACCTATAGTCACACCCTGAAACATCACCCAGACACTGCTCTTAGAAATTGTATGTTTGATCTCCCTCCCGTGAGGAGGGCCATATGTGCTCAGAGCTCTCAAGTGACTTCCTCCTAGAAAATAGAGCTTTCAAGCTGCATGAAGCTTGGGTCCAAAAAACCGTGACTGGTAAAAACCAACCACGTTGCCCATAGACTTCTATAGCCACACGGTCGTGTCCTATGTATTGTTATGTCATGTTATACTATAGTATTTTTTCATGCTGTTCTGTACTGTTTCATATTGTGTTTTATTTTGTTTGTTATCTACCTTCTAAGAATTAAAACTCCCCGAGGGCAGGGGTCTGGTATCGTTGCCTATGTATCCTCAGTATCTACGTGAGTGTGACAGCAAGTGTTCATGATATGTTTTTGGAATGAATATATGAGTGATCTGTTTAATATCCAAAATCAAGACATTTAAAGGAAAAAGTCTGAATTCACGAAAGTCTGGATTGTTAAAGTGGAAAATAGGAGTTATACTGGTTAAGTATGCTTTAATAGGGGAATAGTTATATAAATTATGGTAGATCCATGTTCCGGATTACGGGATCATTGAGAATATGTTGGGTTGAATGCAACAGAAAGTGTAATACTGACCGGCTGAGGGGATCGCGGGAGGCAGTTGTTCATAATCTTGCAAGATCTATGGTAACATGGGCCTCCGGTTGTGTTTGGTTAGGGGCTTGGTGATTTCATCAAGCACAAGGTTTCCTTCCAGTTTGTCTGCTGCGTCTCCCATGGCAGCAGCTAGAAACAAAAGGTGGCTCCTAATCCCACGATCCCAAGATGGCCGCCAAAGGGTCCGCAGTTAGGATTCTTCAGTCACGTTCCAAGAGGAAGATAGAGGGGCACCTGGGGGCTCAGTCGGTTAAGTGTCTGCCTTTGGCTCGGGTCATGATCTCACCGTTTGTGAGGTTGGCTCACATGGATTAATCTGGGTCTGTGCTACATGCCCATTTCCAGAGCATGGGCTGTGTGGGGCGAATGTGGTGACCAGAATGAAAATTGAGGCCTTTTCCAAAGGAAACGGAACAAAGATATGATCTATTTTCTGTGGTCAGGTGATTACATTTATGGAAAACAAAAGAAAACAAGAAACAAAAGAGCCCACACTATTTTCTATGCTCACATACGTATCTGCATAAATACGTACTAAGAACCTGGAAGGATCCAATGCAAACTTTCAGTAGTGGTTACTTCTGGGGAGGGTTCCCAAGATTGGCAATTGTGTGGTCAAGGGCTGTTTTAAGTTGACCCGGGAAAAAACGATCCTCCATCAGAGGCAATTCTGCCTTCCAGGGAACACGAGGCAGCGTCTCCAGATATTTCTGGTTGTCCAGCGGAGGCTGGGGGAGGGGAAGAGTGCTACTGGCATCTAATGGGTGGAGGCCAAGGATGCTGCTTCACAGACGGAGCCCAGAACAGCCTTCACAACCAAGAGATATCGAGCCGAAAATGCCAACAGTGCCGATGTTGAGAAACCCTGGTCTAGAACATTTTAATTTTTATAAGGAGGTGGGATTCAAATATTACTTGCAGAGCCAAAAGTTGATTTTTTTTTTTAAAGGATGTAGTGGATATTGTGATGTGCTGTCCACATAGCCCTTCAGGACCAGTCACTTATTCTCCCAGCTGCCGGGAGCCTTGGCTGCTGCTGACTCACATTTCTGGTGAATTCTCCAGAAATTGCCCTTAGCTAAAGGAAGCCGCGCTAAGATTATGAGCCCACTTCAAGAGCAGGCTTTATCCTTGAGAAACCTCAGCACTCTTGACACCTTGGGACAGTACTTGTTTGTCATGGGAGCCGTCCTGGGCACTGTGGGATGTGTGGCAACACTCTGGTCTTTCCCGCTGGATGCCCAGTAGTACCCCTCCTCCAGCAACAACAACCAAAATGTCTCCAGACATGGCCAGGTGCTCTCTGGGGACAAATTTTCTCCCCTCCCTGCAGCAAGAACCCATGCCTGGTTGGAGCCCCTGGGTGGCTCAGTGGGTTAAGCGTCCAACTTCGGCTCAGGTCATGATCTCATGGCTCATGGGTTCGAGCCCCACATCAGGCTCTGTGCTGACAGCTCAGGGCCTGGAGCCTGCTTCAGAGTCTCTGTTTTCCTCTCTGCCTCTCCCCCACTTGCGCTCTGACTCTCTCTCTCTCTGTCTCAAAAATAAAAAAAATAAACATTAAAAAACAAAAGAAAAAGAAACCAATGCCTGGTTGATGCAGGCATGCAAAGGCCCGGCCCCCCAGCCTCACTTTAGAACATCTCTGAGGGCCATCCCAGCTTTATGGCCCCGCAAGGGACTGACTGAGGCCTTCACTGCAACTGCCTCATAATTCAATTTCTCCCTGTGCACCCCCTCGCTCCCCTCACCCCTTCACGGGTGTTAAGCACTTCCCGGTAAAGGATCTATCTGCAAATCTCCCTCCCAGAAGCTGTTCCCTGGGACAACAGGTTCAGGACTGAGATCAAGGTGCAGGGGGCTTAAGTGACTTGTGGAAGGAGCCACTGCAGGTTAGAAGGAGCTAAGACCGCAACCTGTCTCCCTATTCCAGAAATGCTCATAAGCATTAAACTTCACGACCTTCTTAACATTGGGCTCTGCTGACACCACAGTGAGCCTCACTTTCCCCTCCCCACTCCTCCCCCATGCGTGTTTCTATAATTGACGGAACAGAAGAAGAATGCACAGAATGTAAAACCTGATGGCATTAACTCAATTCCTTTTTCTTTGTGGCTCCTAAGCTACACACCTTATAGACGTGCTTGTCTGTGAGTTCTTTCAACTAGTTGATGGGGCAGCAAGTCCAGACATGTAGACATTTCAACCACAAGTAATTAGCACGGCTGCTGAAAGGCCACCTGTTCAGCAGACTTTTTCCTTTGGATAAAAGTATGGATGTGAGATAAAAGGCCCATATGCACGTCATGGTTGGGACAAGGTCATTCCTCAGCGAGAGCGTCCATTTCTAACAATGTGGGACAGTTAGGGAAGTTAGAAGGCCACGGTCTGCTGTGAGAGGTCTTACTATAGCAATAATTAAGACAAATAAGATGCATTTTTTTAATCATTATATAATATATACTAATAATAAACATTAATTGAGCCATTGCTAAATGCCAGGCACTTCAAAAACATTTTTTTTAAATGTTTATTTTTGAGAGGGAGAGAGAGAGTGAGCAGGGGAGGGGCGGAGAGAGAGGGAGACACAGAATCGGAAGCAGGCTCCAGGCTCTGAGCTGTCCACACAGAGCCCGACGCGGGGCTTGAACTCCCCATCCACAAGATCGTGACCTAAGCCGAAGTCAGCTTAACCGACTGAACCATCTAGGTGCCCCTGTCAGGCACATGTTTTGCATATGCATATACATATACATATACATATACATATACATATTTCTGTATTCTATTTTCATATATTATTAAATATATTATATACTGTATTCGTATGTATTTTGCATATTATATATACTACTTATATGATATGTAATATGACATATTATGTATCATATATCTGTGAGAGAGGTATTATTGTCTTGGCTGCTGAGGAATCTGAGGCACAGAGAGGTTAAGTAACTTGCTCAAATTCCCACAGCTCTTAAGTGGTAAAGCCACTCCAGCCTGCATGACTGCTTATAATTTTCAAAAGCTATGGTTGGAGCACATTCATTCAATTGAATTCATTTATTAGGAAGAGAGAGAAAAAAAACCAACAACTGTCTTTCTCCCTTCTTCCTAGCATATAGTAGGTCTTTAAAAAATAATAAAAGTAAATAAATTGCATGGTCTTTGTCTTAAACTGGTATGTTCAAGCTGGTCAACCAGGTTCATTTAAGGAATGTGTATAAACGCTGAAAATGTATTTTTTTAAATTTTATTTTCTATTTTTTAAAATTTACATCCAAATTAGTTGGCATGTAGTGCAACAATGATTTCAGGAGTAGATTCCTTAGTGCCCCTGACCCATTCAGCCCATCCCCCCTCCCACAACCCCTCCTGTAACCCTCAGTTCTCCATATTTATGAGTCTCTTCTGTTTTGTCCCCCTCCCTGTTTTTATATTATTTTTGTTTCCCTTCCCTGTGTTCATCTGTTTTGTCTCTTAAAGTCCTCATATGAGTGAAGTCATGATTTTTGTCTTTCTCTAATTTCACTTAGCCTAATACCCTCCAGTTCCATCCACATAGTTGCAAATGGCAAGATTTCATTCTTTTTGATTGCCGAGTAACACTCCATTGTATATATATACCGTATTTTCTTTATCCATTCATCCATCCATGGACTTTTGGGCTCTTTCCATACTTTGGCTGTTGTTGATCATGCTGCTATAAACATGGGGGTGCATGTGTCCCTTCGAAACAGCACACCCGTATCCCTTGGATAAATGCCTAGTCGTGCAATTGCTGGATCGTGGGGTAGTTCTATTTTTAGTTTTTTGAGGGTCCTCCGTACTGTTTTCCAGAGTGGCTGCACCAACTTGCATTCCCAACCCCGAAAATGTATTGGTGTTCATCATAGCTGCAAAGGAAAATATAATTATGAATTAGTGATGTGTTTTCAAGCATTGTAACCGGCAACTTTCTTGTAACACCTCGGTATATTATTCAGCTACTGATCCTTCTAGGAGTGTCCTACTTCTTTTTTCCATTCGTGCGTTATATGCGAAAAGTTGGGGAGTTGATCAATTACTCAGTGTTTAACACCCTCTGCAAGGCATGTCTCTGTTGAAGGAGCGTTGCAAGAGCTAGAGCTGACTGTGTCACTCCTCTCTCTACTCAGAAACCCTGCCTTGGGCTTTGTATGGGTTTGTTTTTGCTCTACCCCTGACGGGCAGGATCTGATCAGGTTGAGCTTCCTGTAGAATAATTCACAGAAAAGCTATCTATGGCTTCGTAATCTTACTGATCTGAAATAGCAACTTAGGGTAAAGGAAGAGTGTGGAGGAAGTGGAGCATAGAGAAAAGAAAGAGAGAAAGAGAGAAAGAGAGAAAGAGAGAAAGAAAGAAAGAAAGAAAAGAAAAGAATAAAAGCCTAAGGTGATGGCCAGGCTAGATGTCCTTTATAGGAAGAAAGTGTTCAAAATCACAGGCTGAGTAGCATATTGTATTTGATGTCACTTATTTTATTTTTTAAATGTTTATTTATTTTGAGAGAGAGAGAGAGAGAGTGTGCGAGCAGGGGAGGGGCAGAGAGGGAAAGAGAGAATCCCAAGCAGGCTCCACACTGTCAGTGCAGAGCCCGAGGTGGGGCTCAGACTCACAAACCATGAGATCATGACCTGAGCCGAAACCAAGAGTCAGACGCTTAACCGACTGAGCCACCCAGCACCCCATGATGTCACATGTTTTAAAATCTAACAGAGGAAGTTAAAAAACAAAACAACACTTGGTTCTGAGATTGAACACTTCCTCCCTCCCTTTTAAGTTTATTCGAGAAGTTTAGCAGAGTGGCCTGGAGTCTGATTGCCTAGGTCCAAATCCTACCTCTGCTCCTTCCCAGTTTACCCGTAAAGGGTTACCTGAATTAATACACGTAAAGGGCTTAGAAAAGTGCCTGGCTCTCAGTAAACACTCACAAACGTTATATAATATTTTGATAAATAATAATTTGAGTGATCATTGTTTTACGGGGACACTTCTCTTCCTCACATTTCAATTCATCTAATATTGGCTTAGTTCTTTCTAGATGCCCAGCCTTGCTTTCCATTGGGTACAACTCAGTTGTGGATAACATCAAGCTACATATTGTGCTTGGGGTTGAATCTACTGGAGCTGCCATTTATTTATGTATTTATTTATTTATTTATTTAATGTTTATTTTTGAGGGAGAGAGAGAGTGAGAGCTGGGGAGGGGCAGAGACAGAGGAAGAGAGGATCTGAAGTGGGCTCTGTGATGATAGCAGTGAGCCCGATGTGGGGCTTGAACTCATGAACTGCGAGATCATGACCCGAGCCAAAGTCAGACGCTCAACCCACTGAGCCACTCAGGCACCCCGGAGTCGCCATTATTATCTAAGTTGTATGTTGGGCTGCAAAAGCCAGTAGGTCTGGGGCATGAAGACTGAGCACTCAGATGAGCCTATGCTATCTAAATAGTGATGAGTCTGATCAACACGGTTCTCTTACAATGTGAGACGTGAACAGATACCAAATTTACTACTTTACGGGATTGAATAGTGTCCCTCAAAATTCATGTCTACCTGGAAGCTAAGAATGTGATCTTCTCTAGAAATAGGGGGTTTGCAGACGTTAGCAAGTTAAAACAAGGTTGTACTGGATGAGGGTGGGCCCTAAGTACAACTTGTAAGAAGAGAGAAATTTGGACAGAGAGGCACAGACACACAGAGGCGAAGGTCACCCCAAGATGGAGATAGAGATTGGAGGGTCGCATCTACAAGTCAAGGAATAATAAGAACCACCAGCACCAACCGGAGGCTAGTGGTGGCCAGGAAGGATTCTTTCTTGGAGACTTCGAAGGGAGCACAGCCCCGCCGACACTGTGATTTCCGTCTTCTGGCTTCCGGAACTGTGAAAGAATACATTTCTGTTGTTTAAAACCACCAAGTTTGTGGTAACTTGTCATTGCAGTCCTACAAAACTCACATTCATAGTGAGAGAAATGAAAGTTAACATTACACTGACAGGCCATTTTTAACCTACTGCTTTGATAAGGATCAAAAAGTCTGATAGCAGGGATGGCTTGGGGATATATATATATATATATATATATACATATATATATATACATATATATATATGTATATATATATATTGACTTTTTGAATTCTGAGCCCTGGTAAATTACCTATTTGGAAAACAAAATAAAAATTTTCATTTTTTTTTGTATTAAATTTATTTTTTAGGGGCGCCTGGGTGGCTCAGTCGGTTAAGCGTCCGACTTCGGCTCAGGTCACGATCTCGCGGTCCGTGAGTTCTAGCCCCGCGTCGGGCTCTGGGCTGATGGCTCAGAGCCTGGAGCCTGCTTCCGATTCTGTGTCTCCCTCTCTCTCTGCCCCTCCCCCGTTCATGCTCTGTCTCTCTCTGTCTCAAAAATAAATAAAAAACCTTAAAAAAAATTAAAAAAAAATAATAAATTTATTTTTTAACATTTATCTGTGTTTGAGAGAGAGACAGAGTGCGAGCTGCAGAGGGGCACAGAGAGAGGGAGACACGGAATCCAAAGCAGGCTCCAGGCTCTGAGCTGTCGGCACAGAGCTGGAACCCATGAACCATGAGACCATGACCTGAGCCAAAGGCAGATGCTAAACTCACTGAGCCACCCAGGTGCCCCCAAAATTTAAATTTAAAAAGGTGAACAAGTTGAGGCACCCCGGCTGGCTCAGCGGGTAGCGCCTAAGACTCTTGATCTCGGGGTTGTGAGTTCGAGCCCCGCACAGGGCATAGAGTTTACTTAAAATACATAAATACAGAAGTAAGTAACTAGATAAATAAAGTATTAAAAAAATTAAAAAGTGAGCGAACTGCCATCACTAACGCATATATTCTTTGCACAACCGGTGAGCTAAGGAAAGGCTTTTATCTTTCAATGGTTGGAAAAGAAAATCAAAGAAATAATTTTTTGACGCATGAAAATTCTATACAATTCATGTTTCAATGTCCACCAGCAAAGTGAATTGAAAGTCAGCCACACTCATTCCATTGTGTTTTGGGTCTACAATGGCAGAGTTGAGACACCGAGGAAGATCCATAGAGCCTAAAATATTCATCTGGCCCTTTGCATAAACAGCTTTTGGATGCCTGTTCTAAAGAACCAAGTAATCATTTGCATGCCGGTAGAAATAGAAGGGGTTATTTAATAGCAAATGACCCTCCCATGAGGACTTTTTTTTTTTTAAGTAAACCCTACACCCAACGTGGGGCTTAAAGTCCCCACCCAGAGATCAGAAGTCACATGCTCTACCAATTGAGCCAGCCAGGTGTCCCCCATAGAGGACTTTCAAAAATTAAGCAGCTCATGAAAAACTCAAAAATAAACAGAATTTTTTTGCTTCATCTTAAAGAAGATCAGAAAATCTGGGGCTTCTGTAAACTTTAGTAAGACATAACCCTTCCTGTCTGGGTCTCCCCTTTCTCTAAGCCAGTGAGGCCATGGGGATGGGAACGTATCCCGACCGCCTTTCCTTTATCTTACTGAAAATTCAAACTATTTGGCTAACAGAAAACCAAAATGACCTGGAACTACATTTAGCTTTTACTAAGTTTAAATCAAAGCTTTCTGGTTTTGTTATTTCGATAATGGGAAGAGGACTTTATCATCAATAAAACAGGTATAAAAAGATACCTGATTCCTTGAAAGTTCAGTTCTGGGTTTCTGAGAGAAAAGAGACTCATGTAAAAAGTTAGCTCATAATAACACGGTCAGTAGCTGCATTTTTCAAACTTTTGGACAACGATCCAGAGTAAAAAAGAAATGTTATATTATGACCCGGCATACATGTGTTTACACACATACTGAAACAAAAGTATTGATTTTAACATATGTCATTTAGTGCATTCTGGTACTTTCTATGTCATTCTGTAGTTTTCTTTAAGAGGTTTTATTTATTGGGGCACCTGGGTGGCTCAGTCCGTTAAGCATCGGACTTTAGCTCTGGTCATGATCTCGTGGTTCGTGAGTGTGAGCCCCATATAGGGCTCTCTGCTGTCAGCACGGAACCTGCTTTGGATCCTCTGTCCTGCTCTCTCTCTGCCCCTCCCCTGCTTGTGCTCTCTCTCTCTCTCAAAAATAAATACACATTAAAAAAATATTTTATCTATCTACCTAGTTAAAGTTTTATTTATTTAAGCAATCTCTACACCCAACATGCAGCTGCTCAGACTCACAACCCCCAGATCGGGAACCATACACTCCACAGACTGAGCCAGCCAGGCTCCCCCTACTATTTTCTTTTTTCAACTTTTTTTTTTTTTTAATTGATTTTTGGGACAGAGAGAGACAGAGCATGAACGGGGGAGGGGCAGAGAGAGAGGGAGACACAGAATCGGAAACAGGCTCCAGGCTCTGAGCCATCAGCCCAGAGCCTGACGCGGGGCTCGAACTCACGGGCCGCGAGATCGTGACCTGGCTGAAGTCGGACGCTTAACCGACTGCGCCACCCAGGCGCCCCATCCCCCTACTATTTTCTATTCCATTTAGGTCTAGTCTAGTCTGCTTATAAATAAAATATTAGTCATGACCCGGAAAGTTAATTTTATAACCTACTAATGTATTGAAACCTGAGGTTTGAAAAACACTGGTCTATGTTCTTTAGAATCGTGGTCAAGGAGAATGGTCCCAGAAACTCGTTCAAATTAAATACAAGCAAACAGGATGGCTATATAATCATTAAAATAAATGTGGTAAAGGTCTATGTGCTGATGCAGAAAGTTGTCCGCAGAATATATTTGCAAGTTTATAAAACTGGGTTATAAATAGCACAGTATTAGGTGGGACCCTATAGTTGCAGGTGACCACACACACACACACACACACACACACACACACACCCCTCCATCCCACCTTCCCATGGCTTCAGGAAAAAGGCAATAACTGTCCATACTTGAATCACAGTTCCTTCCCCTACAGTTGGTCTGTAAGGATTGTAGGTGGGCGAAAATCACTTGACACAGGAAAATTGGGGCTAGTACTATCCAGAGAAGAGGGAAACCAATGCTACTAAAGTTCAGTAAAAAATAAGCACAATATGATCTAGCTGATGTTTACGATGATTTTTTTTCTTTTTAGAGAGAGAGCACAAGTGGGGGAGAGGGGCAGAGGGAGAGAGAGAAAGAGAGAGAGAGAGAGAGAGAGAGAGAGAGAATCCCAAGCAGGCTCTGCACTGTCAGCACAGAGCCTGATGCAGGGCTCGAACCCGTGAACCATGAAATCATGACCTGAGCTGAAATCAAGAGTCAGACACTTGAAAGACTGAGCCACCCAGGTTCTTCTTGCCTTCTTTTCTTCGGATGGAAATATTGTTATTGCCTTTTAAAATACACTGGTTAAAATAAAATAAAATAAAATAAAATAAAATAAAATAAAATAAAATAAAATATTTTGGTTCTAAAAGCAAGACATTCGTGGTAAAAAGTGCAAATGATACAGAAGGGAATAAAGTAAAAGGTGAGCATTCTCTTGTTAACCCCGCTCTTTAGAGGTCTACTGTTAACAAATCACTAGGTACTTATCCCTCCCAATATTTTTGCCTAAATCATCTTAAACATGGGGTGACTGGTGGCTCAGTTGGTTGAGCATCTGACTCTTGATTTCGACTCAGGTCTGATCCCAGGGCCAGGGGGTGGAGTCCAATGAAGGCTCCAAGCTGAGCACAGAGCCTGCTTGGGATTTCTCTCTCCCTCTTTCTCTCTGCTCCTCCCCCGCTTGAGCGCTCGCTCTCTCTCTCTTTCTTTCTCTCTTTCTCAAAAAATAAATAAATAAACACGAAAACTCTATACATTTGCCCAACCCCAGTCTTCTCACCGTTCCCAATCTCCATGATTTCCCAAAGATTACTGTCAGCATTTGCTTGATCACATCTGCAAATTGTTTCAGTCCTTGGGAATGTAATTCATCAGGTTTTAAAACGTTTTGACAAGGTGAATAAGGTAACAAAGCCCCACAGTTGAATGTTTTCCCGGGGCCTTCTGAACCTCTCCCCTTCGTGTACGATTTTCCTCTGATTACTTCTCCTTTCGTCTGTGTTTACATTTTGTGATTTCTTAAAAATGAGTTCCTAGGCAACACAGAGACCGAGGGTGGTTGTGGTGTACCCTGAACCAGGACTTGGGGACCCAGGCTGCTGGGTGGCCCTGCCCAAATCTGCTCAACAGTAGTAGACGTTCATTTTTCAGTCTACCTGGCAACATTTTTCGCTCTCTGGAAACTGCACGCCAACTTTCCTGGGGGATTTCCCCTCTCCCACTTGGTCTCTCTGGTTCCAGGGGGGCTGACCCCCATCTTTGAGCTCCAAGAATAAGCAAGTGACTCAGATCTGCCCGGACATCAGCATGGCTCATCTCAGGCCCCCGTGATCTGCTCAGAGATGGGCATGTGACCCAAGGCAGTCCAGTGAGAGTCAGCTCTGGGATGTTTACTAGAAATACTGGAAAAGAAGTGCTCTTTTTTAACCAGGATGTGATGGGGAGTAGGGTTGCATCTGCTATGGGCCACTGGATGGGAAGGCCTATGAAAGAATGAAATCGTACAGTGTCGGTGGGACAGTGGTGAGCTTAGCTGCCTTCCAAGAATGAAGTCAACACATAGGAGATAAACCAGGAGATGAGGAGAGAGTTCTGACTTACTGTCCGGATCCATCCATACCTGAACCTGTTGCTACCTATGACCCTTGTAGTCAGGTGAGCCTGTGAATTCTCACAGTTTGATTTGGGTTTCTGTCACTTGCTGTCGAGAAACCTGATTAATATAATGTCCTTGGCTGAGCCATTTCATCCGTTGTCTCGGTTTCCTTATCTGTAAACAAAAGGAGGGGGCTAGCAATCAAAGGAAGAAAATTTTTTAAAATGTTTATTTATTTATTTATTTTGAGAGAGAGAGAGAGAGAGAGAACTAGTGGGGGAGGAACTAGTGGGGGAGGGGCAGAGAAAGAGGGAGAGAGAATCCCAAGCAGGCTCCGTGATGTCAGCTCAGAGCCTGACTTGGGGCTCGAACTCACAAATGGTGAGATCACGACCTAAGCCGAAATCAAGAGTCGGACACTTACCCAACTGAGCCACCCAGGTGCCCCAAAGGAAGCAATTTTTTGGAAAGCAACAGGGATAGAAGGATAGAAAGGTTATACCAATTTATACTACTGCTAATAGGGTATGAGAATACCTACTCACTTCCTCACTTTTTTTTGGTCTTTTTTCATATTAAGAGAACTCCAATTTCTTTAAAATGTTTTTTGATGTTTAATTATTTTTGAGAGAGAGGCAGAGTGTGAGCGGGGAAGGGGCAGAGAGAGGGAGACACAGAATGTGAACCAGGCTCCAGGCTCTGAGCTGTGAGTAGAGTCCTACGTGGGGCTGGAACCCATGAACCATGAGATCATGACCTTAGCCGAATTCGGATGCTCAACAGATTGAGCCACCCGGGCACCCCAAGAGAACTCCAATTTCTAATCTAGTATATTGTCACTTGGAATAAAAGTTAAGTTTCCCAGCTTCCCTTGCAGTTAGGTACAGTCACATGACTAGGCTCTAGCCAATGAGATATAAGTGGAAGTGAGTGGAGGAGGGGCTTCCAGAAAGGAGAGTGTGTGCTCTTCTCTTTCTCCCCCTGCATCCCACTGCCTGGGATGCAGATGTGACAGATGGCGCTCCAGCCAACGTTGTGAGATGTGTGACTTTAAGAATGGAGTGCTGGATGGGGCGCCTGGGTGGCTCAGTCGGTTGAACGTCTGACTTAGGCTGAGGTCATGATCTCGCGGTCTGTGAGTTCGAGCCCCGCGTCGGGCTGTGGGCTGACAGCTCAGAGCCTGGAGCCTGTTTGGATTCTGTGTCACCCTCTCTCTCTGCTCCTCCCCCGCTCATGCTCTGTCTCTCTCTGTCTCAGAAATAAATAAAAACATTAAAAAAAATTTTTTTAAAAAGAATGGAGTGCTGGATAAGCAGGCACACGGACAGAAGCCAGGTCCCTGAGGAAAATGGACCCACGGTACCAGCTCCGGCTGACCTACAGCCTTCTTTTACATCACAAAAGAAATACACTTCTATCTCACTCAAGTCACCAATGTGTCACATGTCTGTGGCTTATATTCCAAACCGGAGTCTCGTTGACAGTGCTGTTTTCCCTGCACCCTGGGCAACACACTTTTTCATTTTGAAAGTCGGATAGATAGATGCAAAAGCTATGCCACTTTATCGCTTTGAATTCATGTCTCCTGAACGTTGATCTTCTTTTCATACGTTTATGAGCCATTTGTCCCTTTTTTGCCCATGAGCTGTCTCTTCTCATTTATTTCTTGACTCCAGGCTCAGGCTGCCCCTTCTCTGTGGTTGTAAAATGCTCGCCAGCAGCTCCTGCCTTCTATCTTGTCTTCTCGGCAGCCTCGGCAAGGTCACCACCACTTTCCAGGATGATGCCACCAAAGTGTGGGAAATGTCAAGGGAACAAGAAGACATTTGCCAAAGACAGACACTAGCCTCCCCCCGAGCCCGGCCCCCTTATCCACAAGGGATCCCTTGCAAGCCTGCCAGCCAGTGCCTAAAACCACAGATAATACCGAACCCTACACATGCCATGTTTTTTCCCATACGTACGTTCGTAGGAGAAATTTTCATGTATAAACTAGGCACAGCGAGGGATGAACGACAACAACTGGTAATTACAGGGCAATTACAGCAACACACTGTACTAAAAGTCATGTGAATGTGGTCTCTCAAAATACCTTATTGTACGGGACTCACCTTTCTTCTTGCGGTGATGAGAGATGATTAAATGTCTACGTGCTGGGATGAAGTGAGGCGAACGTCATAGCTGTTGTATGTAGTGTTGCATGTATGTATGTAGTTGTATGTGCTCTTGACTTTCTGAGGCTCGATCGGGAGAGGACCATCTGCTTCCGGGCTGGGGTTGACCTGAGGTCGCTGAAGCCAGGGAAACTCAAACTGAGGATAAAGGGGGACCACTGTTCTCTCGTAAAAGACTAGTATCCAAAATATACAAAGAACTCTTACAAACCCCACAGTGAGAAAACCAACAACCGAATTTTTTTTTTATTAATTTTTTTTTTTTAACGTTTATTTATTTTTGAGACAGAGAGAGACAGAGCATGAACGGGGGAGGGTCAGAGAGAGGGAGACACAGAATCTGAAACAGGCTCCAGGCTCTGAGCTGTCAGCACAGAGCCCGACGTGGGGCTCGAACTCACGGACCGCGAGATCATGACCTGAGCCGAAGTCGGCCGCTTAACCGACTGAGCCACCCAGGCGCCCCTGGATTTTTTTTTTTTTAAGTTTGTTTATTTTTGAGAGCGAAAAAGAGCATGAAAGAGGTAGAGAGAGAGGGGTACCGAGGGTCTGAAGCGGGCTCTGCACTGACAGCAGCAAGCCCAAGGTGGAACTGGAACTCACAGACTGTGAGATCATGACCTAAGTCAAGGTCGGACGCCTAACTGACTGAGTCACTCGGACACCCCACAAACAGATTTTAAAAACATGCAAAAGGGGGCGCCTGGGTGGCTCAGTCGGTTACGCATCCAGCTTCAGCTCAGGTCATGATCTCACCGCTCATGAGTTCAAGCCCTGCATCCGGCTCTGTTCTGACAGCTCAGAGCCTGGCGCCTGCTTCCGATTCTGTCTCGTCTCTTTTTGGCCTCCCCCACTCGCACACACACTCTCTCTCTCTCTCAAATATACATTAATAAAAAATTAATAAAAAAAACATTAACACAAATTAAAATATTTAATTAAAATAATAAACATTAAATAAAATTTTTTTTTATTTTTTTATTTTTTTATTTATTTTTGAGACAGAGAGAGAGCATGAATGGGGGAGGGTCAGAGAGAGAGAGGGAGACACAGAATCTGAAACAGGCTCCAGGCTCTGAGCTGTCAGCACAGAGCCCGACGCGGGGCTTGAACTCACGGACCATGAGATCATGACCTGAACCGAAGTCGGCTGCTCAACCAACTGAGCCACCCAGGCGCCCCTAAATAAAAAATTTTTTTAACATTTATTTATTTTTGAGACCCAGAGAGACAGAGCATGAACGGGGGAGGGGCAGAGAGAGAGGGAGACACAGAATCGGAAACAGGCTCCAGGCTCCGAGCCATCAGCCCAGAGCCCGTCGCGGGGCTTGAACTCACGGACCGCGAGATCGTGACCAGAGCTGAAGTCGGACGCTTAACCGACTGAGCCACCCAGGTGCCCCAATAAATTTTTAATTAAAATAATAAACATTAATAAAAATAAAAACGAAAACGAAAACATGCAAAAGACCTGAACACACACCTCTCCAAAGAAGATCAACAGATGGCAAATAAACATACGAAAAGATGCTTTTTACATCCCATGTCATCAGGGAAATACAAACTAAAACCATAAGTAAATATCACTACACAGCTCCTAGAATGGCTACAATCGAAAACACTGACAACACCAAACACTGGCAAGGGAGCAGGGCAAGAGGAAGGCTCATTCACTCCGGGCAGGAATGCGAAAATGGTTTAACCACTTTGGAAGACAGATGGCAATTTCACGCAAAACTAAGCATACTTTTACCATACGATCCGACCATTGTACTCCTTGGTTAAATCCAAATTAACTGACATTTACGTCTACGCAAAAACCTGTACACAAATGTTTAAAGCAGTTTTATTCATAATTGCCAAAACTTGGAAGCAACCAAGGTTTCCTTCAGTAGGTGAATGTGTTATATCCATACAGTGGACTATTATTCAGCACTAAAATGAAATGACTCAGGGTGCCTGGGTGTCTCAGTCAGTTAAGCATCCGACTGGCTCAGGTTCTCATGGTTGGTGAGTTCGAGCCCCACACGGGGCTCGCTGCTGTCAGCACAGAGCCTGCTTCGGATCCTCTGTCTCCCTCTCTCTGCCCTCCCTCACTTGCACTCTCCCAAAAAAACAAAAGAACAAATGAAATGAAATGACTTATCCAGCCATGAAGAGACATAGAGGGATCTTAAGGGCATATTACTAAGTGAAAGAAGCCAATGAAAAGGCTACTTGCTGTGCCATTCCAGCAATATGACATTCTGGAAAAGCTAAAACATTCTGGAGACAGTAAAAAGATCTGTGGTTGCCAGAGGTTGGGGGAAAGAAGGATAAATAGGTTGAGTACAGGGGATTTTTAGGGCAGTGAAACGACTGCGTATGATACCGTAATGGTAGATACGTGTCATGACATATTTGTCTAAACGTATCGAATCTACAACACCAAGAGTGAACTACTCTAGGGGCACTTAGGTGGCTCAGTTCGTTAAGTGTCTGACTCTTGATTTCGGCTCAGGTCATGATCTCACGGCTCGTGCACTTGAGCCCCGTGTCAGGCTCTGCCCTGACGTGGTGGAGCCTAGGTGGCATTCTCTCTCTCCTTCTCTCTCTGTCCCTCCCCTGCTCTCTCTCTCTCTCTCAAAAATAAATACATAAACATTTTTAAAAAATAAAAAAATGTTTAAAAAAAAGTGAACTCTCATGTTAACTACAGACTTTGGTTGTTAAGGATGTTATCAGCGTGGGTTCACTAATCCTACAAATATACCATTCTGGTAAGGGATGTTGATAGCAAGGAAAATGTGTGTGTGGGAGGGGGAGGGTTAATATCGAACCCTGTACTTTCCACTCAATTTTACTGTGAATCTAAAACTGCTCTTAAAAAAAAATAAGATCTGGGGCGCCTGGGTGGCGCAGTCGGTTAAGCGTCCGACTTCAGCCAGGTCACGATCTCACAGTCTGTGAGTTCGAGCCCCGCGTCGGGCTCTGGGCTGATGGCTCGGAGCCTGGAGCCTGTTTCCGATTCTGTGTCTCCCTCTCTCTCTGCCCCTCCCCTGTTCATGCTCTGTCTCTCTCTGTCCCAAAAATAAATAAAAAGTGTTGAAAAAAAAAAATAAGATCTATTTAAAAAAAAAATAATAAAGGAATTGGCTCTGACTGGACCAGATTGGGTCACATGTCTCTAGCTGATCAATGAGTGTAGTTGGGTCACGTGCCTCTCTCTGATCAATGGAGCGTATTGATTGATTGGACCCAGGTGCCTGTCCCTCTCTGGAGCCAGTGGAGTCAGCCCTCCCAAAGCGCGTGGAATGGGGGAGGGGAGGGATAGCACTTGAGAAAGAAAGAAAGAAGTGCTTGTTTCTGAACGAGAGGAAAATGGTTATCGAGAGGATAAATCAATAGACATTGACTATCCTAGGCAAAGAGCAGAATCAAATCTTATAATCAGGCAGAGTAGCAAGTCCAGAGGCCTGGAGGCCGTAAAAGATATGGAGCTTGTGGGCAGACCGAGTGACGCATTCTCTTTTAGGTGTCTAATTAACTCACATTCGAGTCAACAACTTCATTAATTTACTGGGCACCAAACAGGGGCCAGATCCTATGTTTGGAGCTAAAGAGACTTTTGTGAATAATAACTCAGTGGACAAGTCCATTAATTTTCAAAGGCTTACTTAATGTTTATTCAATGAACGTTTAGAAGACCATGTAAATTTCACCACTCCAAAATTAAATTATATATGGCCTAATTAGAATACCCATAATCCTTCCCGATCACTGCAATTTCAGAGAATTTAAGGATTCAGAGGAAGCCAGATCAGTCACATGACTCACCATGACCCTCCCCAGGCTCCCAGGACTCATGGCTAACTTTTGACCTTGACTAACTGTAGCGACCACTGAAAGGGAAGAAAGTGCCCACCAAGAGTTGTCCATGGTTACTCTTGAATAGCTGGACCCCAAACTATGTGCGTCAATCTGGAGATTTTGTAACTGTTCAAAAGAGTGGAACATGAACTGTAAATTGTTTTTACATAGCCTTCAGAAAAAAATGCTTTTTACATAGCCTTTTAAAGTCAACAAAACCAACTCTTTAATATGATGCGTGAAATGAAATACAAACTTCTTTTAGTCTGAATTTTAGTCTCTGGACACTTTGAAGTGGTTTTGTTAGTTTTTTTAGATTTTTGTGCACCAATACTGAATTGCTTCACTGCTATTTGAGATAAAAAGAAGGCAACGTCAATTTGTCTGCTCCCCCCACCCCACATTGTTCCTGTTTCTATTTTAAAGAGATGCTTACCTGGGGCGCCTAGGTGGTTCAGTTAGGTGTCCGACTTCGGCTCAGGTCATAATCTCACCGTTCGTGGGTTAGAGCCCCGCATTGGGCTCTATGCCGACAGTTCAGAGCCTGGATGGAGCCTGCTTCGGATTCTGTCTCCCTCTCTCTCTGCCCCTCCCCTGCTCATGCTCTCTCTCTGTCTCTGTCTCTCCCTCAAAAATAAATAAACAAAAAAAAAAAATTTAAAGAGATGCTTACCTGATTTAGATAAAGGTGTGTCACATCATTAACTCTTTCAGTTAATTTACATTATTTATTTTTTTTAATTAACGTTTATTTATTTTTGAGACAGGGAGAGACAGAGCATGAACAGGGGAGGGTCAGAGAGAGGGAGACACAGAATCTGAAGCAGGCTCCAGGCTCTGAGCTGTCAACACTGAGCCCGACGCGGGGCTCGAACTCACAGACCGCCAGATCACGACCTGAGCCGAAGTCAACCCCTTAACTGACTGAGCCACCCAGGCGCCCCAGTTAATTTACATTATTAAGCACTTAATATGTACTGGGCACTGTGGAAAACACGAAAGAAATGGACACTACAGGCTGTCCATTAAGGAATCAAGATTCAGTCTGTGTGATCCTTTTTTTTTTTTTTTTGAAGTTTCTTTATTTATTTTGAGAGAGAGAGCTTATGCACAGGAGCGGGGGTGGGGGGGTGGGGGGGCGGGGGGAGGGGCGCACAGAGAGAGAGAGAATCCCAAACAGGTTCCACACTGTCAACACAGAACCCAATGTGCGGCTTGAACTCACAAACCATGAGATGGTGACCCGAGCCAAAGTTGGATATTTAACCAACCAAGGCACCAGGCGCCACCAGTCTATGTGATCTTAAGCCCATTACTTAACATCTCTCAGCGTCTGTTTCCTGAACCATCAAGTAAGGATGAAAGATCACTCTTGCAAGGGTCTTATTTACTCATTTATTCAACCAGTCCAGGGTGAGTTTCTGCTCTGTGCCCCACACTCTTCCAGGAAGCAGGGACACAGAACAGCGCTAGGAACTGTGCAGGGTTTTCGGTGGGCAGGGAAGCTGGGCTGCAGGCAGGAAGTATTTGTTTTTTTGTTTTTTTTTTAATTTTTTTTTTCAACGTTTTTTATTTATTTTTGGGACAGAGAGAGAGAGACAGAGCATGAACGGGGGAGGGGCAGAGAGAGAGGGAGACACAGAATCGGAAACAGGCTCCAGGCTCCGAGCCATCAGCCCAGAGCCCGACGCGGGGCTCGAACTCACGGACCGCGAGATCGTGACCTGGCTGAAGTCGGACGCTTAACCGACTGCGCCACCCAGGCGCCCCAGGCAGGAAGTATTTGTATGTGAGCATTTCTGGTATATTACCTAAAGCCAGCACAGAAGAAAAGAACAGCATCTCCTAAGGCCAGTGTATTATCCGTTGCTTATTGCTAGGTAACAAATTGCTTCAAAAGTTAGCAGCTTGAAACAATGAATAAATCTAAGCTTTTATCTGCGGCTTTCAGTGGGTTCAGGATCCAGGAGGGTTCGGCTGGGTGGTTCTCATCAGGGTCTCTGAGCTGCTGGCAGGCAGGCTGTTGCTGGGGCTGTCTTCCCCTGAAGGCTCACTTAGGGCTGGAGGATTTTTCTGAGCTGACTCACGTGGTTGTGGGAGGAAGTTTCGACCTCTCGCTACGTGGGCCTCCCTGGAGGGCTCTCTGAACATGGCGGCTGGCTTCCCCTCTAAGCAAGTGACTTAAAACAGAGAAAGAGAGAGAGAGCAGCCAAAACAGAAGTCTTTAATAACTTCAGAAGTGAGGGTGTATCATTCACTTCTGGGGAATTCTCCGATTCATTCAGACCACCCTGGACAATGAGAGGGTGGGGGCCACACCAGGGTGTGATGGCCAGGAAGTAAAGACACGTTGGGTGCCATTTTCGACTCCGGCTACCAAAACGCCCACAATTTTTTTGTGATTCCTTTTCTCAATTTATTTATTTATGTATTTATTTATTTATTTATAAACAATTTTTTTTAACGTTTATTTTTGAGAAACAGAGTGTGAGCAGGGGAGGAACAAAGAGAGAGGGAGACACAGAACCCCAAGCAGGTTCTGTGCTGTCAGCACAAAGCCCGACGTGGGGCTCAAACCCACCAACTGTGAGATCGAGACCTGAGATGAGGTCACAGACACTTAACCGACTGAGCCACCCAGGCACTCCTCATTTTATTTACGTATTTATTTTTAAAGTAAGCTCTACACCCAATGTGGGGCTTAAACTCACAACCCTGAGATCAAGGGTCACAGGCTCCAGAGACTGAGCCAGCCAGGCACCCCTCTTTTCTCATTTTAAATCACTACTCACCTTTATACTAATTTTGTTTTTTTTTTTTTTTTAAGAAGCCTCCCCGCCCCCCACCTGGATTGTATAAACTTCTGGTCCCAGCAAGCCTGGATCCATCTCTGGTCTGCTTTTCATGACACAGGGAGTGTTAGAGGTTTTCACACAGGGTCAGAAGTAGGACCGAGTCCAGGGACATTGTTTGCTGAGGACCAGCCCTGCCTGGTGGAAGGTGTAGATTTCAGCTCCTTCCCGCTGCCCTCCCTCAACATTCCTTTGGAAGCTTAAGCTGCTGGAATTAAACCGGAGGTTTTGATGAGTGGCAAAGAGATAAAGTCTTGTTTGCACATTGTAATGGTGTATTTAAACATTTTGACAATGATCAGGTGAGCTCCTTGGCTGGTATTGACTCCACTCTTGTGTAAGTGATTGTACTGGGCAGGAAGGCCCCTTGGCCACAGGACCCGGGAACTCACAAGTTAAGTGACTTGCTTTTTTTTTTTTCCTTTCATTTTGCTTAAGCCACACAAGTGAAGAAATGCAATTTTGTTGTTGTGATTTTTGTTTTCTTAGTGCACCAAGAAAAACAAAGCCGGCTTTTTCAATGCTATTGTATCTCTTAACTTTTTGAGGCTCCAGCTGTGAATTAGCAAAAATAAACAAACAAATCCCCCCCCCCCCCCCCCCGCCAAAAAAACCCCCACATCAATTCTTTTGGTCCTTGCTTGAATCTCTGTGATATGAGATAAATCAAGTTCCTCCCACGCTCCAAGATAGACCCCTAATGATGTGTTGAGATTTGCTTAATAAAAGAAATGGCCACACAATGTCTTCGTGTTTTATTATCTCATTTGCCACTCATTTAACAGGGTAAGTATATAATGACCCTCATTTTGCGGGGTCTCAGAGAGGCTACATGATTTGCCTAAGATCACACCGCACATAAGCGATGAAAGTGGGCTTGCATGGAGGTCTGCCTGGCTTAGGAGCTCATGTTCTTCTAATTTTTTCATGTTGATGTATTTGAGAGAGAGAGAGTACACGCACGAGCATGGGAGGGGCAGAGAGAGGGGGAGAAAGAGAGAGAATTCCAAGTAGGCTCCACACCAGAAGCAGGGAGCCTGACGAGGGGCTTGAACCGAACCCACAAACCACGAGATCATGACCTGAGCCAAAACCAAGAGTTGGATGCCTAACTGACTGAGCCCCCCAGGCACCCCAGGACTCTTATGTGGCCCTCCTCCATTGTCAGATTAAGTCAGATTTTTCCATTATATGATTTTATAGCATCCAGTAGTTTTCTGCACAGTACTTACTAAATGTCATTATTACATTATATCATATCATATATCCTATTGTATTATATTATAATAGTTACCTATATTTGTGTAACAAACTACCACAAAACATAGTTGCTTAAAACAAGCATTTACTAGGGCACTTAGCTGGCTCAGTTGGGGCAACAAGTGACCTTTGATCTTGGAGTTTTAAGTCTGAGCCCCACGTTGGGTGCAATTATTTAAAAATAAAACCTTGGGGTATGTGGGTGGCTCAGTCGTTTACGCATCTGACTTCTGATTTCGGCTCAGGTCATGATCTCACGGTTCATGGGTTGGAGCCATGCACTGAGCACTGACGGCTCAGAGCCTGCTTGGGATTCTCTCTCTCCCTCTGCCTCTCTCTCTCTCTCTCTGCCCCTCCCCCGCTTGTGCTCTCTTGCTCTCTCTTAAAATAAATGCATAAACAAAAAAAATCTTAAACACACACAAAAACAAATAAAAGCCCAATTGTTTCTTATGAGCCTTTTTTTTTTTTTTTTTTTTTTAAGCAAGCTCTACCCCCAGTGTGGTTCTTGAACTTGAATCTCAAGTCTGAGATCAAACGTTGCATCTACGGACTATACCAGTCAGGTCCCCCCATTTCCTATGATTCTTTGGGTTGGTGTGGGGGTCCTTCCGAGAGTTACATCCGGGTTTGCTCGCGCAGCTGCGGTCGGCTGGAAGGTCAGTGAGTTTAGCCAGATGGCTGGGTCTCTTTCCTTATGTGGTCTTTCTTTCAGGGCTTTTACTGGCATGATAGACTCAGGGCAGAGTCCCAAGGCAGCGAAAGTGAAAGCTGCAAGACCTTTCAAGGTCAGGCTCTAGAACTTGTGCCCAGTGCCTTCTACCCTGTGATATTAGTCAAAACTAGTTCCGCTAAGCTTCGTACACGTTTAAATCATGTTGGCCTTTTTACAGCTGCGTTATTGTGCCCAGAACACACCCCAGTACATAGAATATTTGCTGATATAAATGAGGTTATCACAGTGAATTTTGCTCCTAGCACAGCGTCTTATACATCAAAATTCCCTAAATGAGGGTTATTATTTTATAGCTTTCCCAGGGGAGAAAAATAATATAAGTATTATTTTTTTAATGTTTGTTTATTTGTTTATTTATTTATTGAGAGAGAGAGAGAGAGAGAGAGAGAGAGGAGCCTGATGAAGGGCCCGAGCTCTCAAACCATGAGATCATGACCTGAGCCAAAATCAAAAGTTGGATGCTTACCTGACTGAGCCACCCAGGCGCCCCTGTGGGTTTTTTTTTAAGTTTATTTATTTATTATTACTATTTTTTGAACGTTTATTTATTTTTGAGAGAGAGAGAGAGAGAGAGACAGAATGTGAGTGGTGAAGGGGCAGAGAGAGGGAGACACAGAATCCGAAGCAGGCTCCAGGCTCTGAGCTGTCGGCACAGAGCCCAAAGTGGGGCTCGAACTCATGAACCGTGAGATCATGACCTGAGCCGAAGTTGGATGCTTCACCCACAGAGCCACCCAGGCGCCCCTATTTATTTATTTTTTTAGGAATCTCTGTACCCAATGTGGGGCTTGAACTCACAACCCCAAGATCAAGAGTCATACTCTTGATCTTGAGGTGCCAGCCAGGCACCTCTCGATGATCTGTTCTTTCTAGGGATACCTCAGGTTTCCACAGAATGAGCACAGAATGATCTTCATTGTTCTCTCCAACCTATCCCCATTTTTCTGATACTCAGTAAATTGCAGGAGATGCATAAACTAATGGAGAGGCAGTAGTAGAACATACAGACGAAACAGGTGGTCCTGGAGTTCAAGTCCCAGTGAGCCTCTCACTAGCTGTGAGAACTCAGACGAGTCATTTCAACCCTCTGCTTTTGTTTCCTCTTTCGTAAAACAAGTACAATAATAAAATAGTACCCATTTTTTGAGACTGATCAATTAAATGGGTTAATACTTGTATACAGTATTAACAAGAGGAGTTGGCATGCAGTTACTGTTACATAAAAGTGTATTATTATAAGTAACCTATGGGGCCTGACTTCAGTTTCCAGGAGTCACTTTTTTAAGATGTACAACACAGACTTTTGAGAGCTGTTCTCCGTCTCACCCAACAGCCTTCAGAGAATCAGGAAGCCATTGAGATGAGCTCTGAGCAAGAGAGAAAGCAATCTTCCCCAGTGCATGGTTGGGTAGCTTTAATTCACCAATTTCTAATTTCATATATAACGTTTAGATTTTTAACGGTGGTTTTCTATTGGTATGAACCGAGGATGCCTTTGATGGGGAAGTCAACTTTATAGGCTTAAATAGAAAAATTATATTATAGCATGGAGCTTTCCTTTATTATGTTATTACTGTTTTATTATGGAAAATTGCTAACATACTCAAAAGGAGAGAAAACAGCATAATCAACCCTTGTATCCATCATCGGGTGGTTTGAGAAAACCTCGTCAAAAAATTGTGGTCGGCCTATAAAACGGCATACTGCAGACTTTAGAAAGAAAAAGGTGTATTGTTCTGGAAAAGATGTCCAAAAATATTAAGTGAAAAAAAGTAAGTTGCAAAACAGTCTACACGTTACGTTTCCATTTGGTACAAAAACAATGTAGTTCACCAGCATGGATCTGTAACATGACTGTTTATTCTTACAGAGGCTGGAAAAGCAGGAAGGGACGGCTTTTCCCAGAATGCCAAGCAAGCTTACCGCTACCCAAGTAAACACACACAGTCAGCCAAGGTGGCCAACGTGGTTTCCCTCCCCGATTCGTTCTGCAGTCCCTGCCGGGTCTGAAAGGCAGCTCCCTCCTCTCTGCTGTCTCTCCGACTCCAGCGCAGGCCTGGTGGGCCCTTGCAATCGTGGGGTTCCCCATTTATGGTCTGAACTCACAATTCTATTGACTGCCTTTGGAACTGCCTTGGCGGGAGGCTCTAGTCTTCAGAAGTCCTCAGAGGGGAGCCTGTGCAAGACACACTCCTCTTTCTCTTGCTGATGCTGAGTGCCTCCCTGGGCCCCGCGTTCAAGCTTCATCATTCGGGTGGGGAGGGAAAGAGGTGTGATAAGGTGAGTAAAATCCCTTCTTGCCTTGTGGGGGCTTGGAGATTTGGAGATCCTGGCAGTTAACATCTCCTGAGTGTTCACCTTGAGCCACTCTGCTGAGTGCTTTATGCTTAAACAACAACGGCAAACACACAGGGGTGCCTTTGTGGCTCAAGTGGTTAAGGTCCAACTCTTGGTTTCTGCTCAGGTCACCATCTCAGGGTTTGTGAGATCGACACTGCCTCCCCCCCACCCCCATGTTGGGCTCTGCATTGACAACATGGAGCCTGCCTGGGATTCTCTCTCCCTCTTTCTCTGCCCCTCCCCTGTTCATTCTCTCCCTCTCTCTCTCTTTCTAAAAATAAATAAACATTTCTTTTTAATTTTATTTTTTAACATTTATTTATTTTTGAGACAGAGAGAGACAGAGCATGAACAGGGGAGGGGCAGAGAGAGAGGGAGACACAGAATCCGAAACAGGCTCCAGGCTCTGAGCGGTCAGCACAGAGCCCGACGCGGGGCTAGAACTCACAGACCATGAGATCATGACCTGAGCCGAAGTCAGACGCTTAACCGACCGAGCCACCGAGGCGCCCCTAAAAATAAATAAACATTTAAAAACCAGAAAAAAAAAAACCAAAAAAAAAAAAAAAAAAAAAAACCAGGGGCACCTGAATGGCTCAGTAGGTTGAGCATCTGACTTTGGCTCAGGTCATGATCTCACTGTTCCTCAGTTTGAGTCCCACATCTGGGCTCATTGCTGTCAGCACAGAGAGAGCCCGCTTCAAATCCTCTGTCTCCTTCTCTCTGCCCTCTTCCACGTGTGCTCTCTCTCTCTCTCTCTCTCTCTCTCAAAAACAAACATTTAAAACAAAACAAAACCAAAAACAAAACCCCAAACTGCTTTGGTGTTTGCAACCACCCTGGGGGATGGTACTATGACTGTGCCCCTTTTAGGGATGTTCAGAGATGTTCAGAGATGTGCCCAAGGTCACACTAATTGTGGGATGCTTTGAACCTCAATGTCTTAACCATTAAAAACCAGCTGCCTCAACACGAAGAATGTTCTAGAAAAACAGCAGAAAAAGAGCTCATAATGGTTACCCCTGGGGACTGAGCCTGGGCTGGGTGGAAGGGGAAAGGAAAGGGCATGAGGAGGCTTTTATTTCCCACCCCATACTTGGGTCAGGTAGATGATAGAAGTAGGCTGTGGCTAAGATCAGAGCCCAGACTCAAGAGCCAGACCGCACCACCCTCCAGTTCAGGGCTGTCCCTCCTCAAGTGCAGACAGTGATGGTCATAATGCCTACTTCACAGGGTTGCTGTGAGAATTAAGTGAGTTAATACATTCCTAAAACATTTCAAACAGTGCTTTGTCACATAGTAAATAGCATACACAAGTTAACTATTCTTATTCTGGCCATGATTGGCATTTCCCCTAGAATGTGTATTAGTTCCAAAATAATGAAAAGAATAAATTAGTTATTTTAAAAGGCCAACTTCAGTGTCTAGTAAAGTTAGACATATGCCTACTCTGTGACCCAGGAATTCCACTCTTGGGTTAAGAAAAACGAATGCACTTGGCCACAAAAAGACTTGGTCAAGAATATTCATAGCAGAGGTGCCTGGGTGGCTTGGTTGGTTGAGCGTCCAACTCTTGATTTTGGCTCAGGTCATGATCCCATGGTTGCTGGGTGTGGAGCCTGCTTGGGATTCTCTCTCCCTCTCCCTCCCTTTTCCCCTGCTTGCACACATGCGCGCTCTCTCTCTCTCTCTCTCTCTCACTCTCTCTCTCTCGAAAAAAAAATGTTCATAACAGCTTTTTTTCATAATAGTCCACATTGGAAACAAGCAAATGTTCATCCACAAGAGGACAGATAAATAATGGTGGCATAGTTGGAAAATGGAACACTCAACAATAAAAACAAATGAACTACCCATGCATCCAATAGCGAACATGACTGATTCTGGAAAACAGTATCTGAGTGAAAGAAAACCAGATCCAAAACAGTTCATTCTGTGTGGTTCCATTTATACGAAGGCTGTGAGTAGGCAAAACTAATGGCGACAGAGGTCAGAATAGTGCTTAACTGGGTTTGGGAAGGGGCAGAGGGAACCTTCTGGGGAATGGAAATGTTTTGTGCTCCAGAGAGCAGGTGGCAATGTCTGGAGACATTTCTGGTGGCCACAACTGGTGGAAAGAGTGAGTACTACTGGCATCTGGTGGATAGAGACCAGAGATTCCACAGAACATTCTACAGTGCTCGGGACAACCCCCACGACAGAGAATTATCTGGCCCAAACTGCCAATAGTGCTGAGACTGAGAAATGTTGGTATATGGTTTAAATTGCTTACACGTGATCAAGGAATTTCCCCCTCCTTGTGGATTCTTGCCATTATTAGAAGCAAAGTCGGAGTGCCAGTGATGGCTAGTTACCCTTAGGATAGAATTGTCACTGAAAAGCAAGCTGCCCAACCGGGGATATTTCCCACCCTCCTTTACATCTGAGTGCAGCCATGTGATTCGTTCTTGCAAATAGAATGTGAGCAAAACCAATGTGTATTAGCTCAGGGCAAGGCAGCTGAGAAATGTGAGTGCCTTCTCCACTCTCGTGTCCCTGCCAGCCCTGGATGCAGACAACCATGGAGAGCTGTCGGGCAACCGGCAACACAGCATGGGAGAGCAGTGTGAACAGGAAATAAACTTCTGTTATGCAACCGTGAAATGCTGGGGTTTATTTGTTACAGTGGCTAGTGTTACTCTAATAGAGTATTCAATGAAAAATATAGTCTCTGAAGGGCAGGTCTTCCAAGCTGATCTACTAAGGAGTAGGTAACCTCACTTGTAAACTCTCCAAGAGTGGGGATCATATGGTACACATTTTCTTGATCCCCCAAAATACTAAGCACCATGTTCGTTCGTTCTCTTCCTTCCTTCCTTCCTTCCTTCCTTCTTTCCTTCCTTCCTTCCTTCCTTCCTCCCTCTTTCTTTCCCTTTCTTTCTTTCTTTCTTTCTTTTTCTTTTCTTCCTTCCTTCCTTCCTTTCCCCCAAAGTCATATGGCTCCATGGATTGGAAGAGAACTTAAATGTCTTTTTGTAGTCTTTCTAGGCACTATGGACCACAAACATCAATTCCTACACTGTCATATCATGTGTTGGGGTAGGATATACCTTATCCAATGCTCCGGCGTTGGGTTCTGATTGGCGAAAGCCAACTGATACATTTTCTTTTCCCTAGCCTCAGTGTTTGGTTCACAGATGAGCACATAACCAAGTCAGAGCCAATGAGATATCAAATATTAGCCGAGGTTCCTGAGGGGAAACAATTTCTTCTCTTTTAAGACAGAGCCCTAAATACAACTCTCTGTTCCCCAGATGGTGGTGTAGGTTTGTGAGGCTTCCAGTTACTGTAGTCATTTAGCTACCGAGAGGGCAGTGCTTGGAATTGTCAAGAAACCACAGGTAGAGAGAGTTCCCAGGGGCTCAAGCAGTGGCAGGACCTAAGTTCTTTCTGCATTTCTTCTCTGCCTCTTTCAACATGTCAGTTTTTTTCACTTGTGGTGGCAAAATAATGCCCATGATTCCAGACATTCGGGTCACAATGTCATGTATCTCTGTTATTGAGAAAAACCTTTCCCAGAAGCACTCAGCAGATTTTTCCTCTTACCTTGTTGCTCCAGAGGGCATCACATAACAGTGCTCAAACCAATCACTGGAAAGTGTCTGGATCATCATGACTGGCCTGTTTCCATCTTGATTCTATTCCTCAGGCTGAGCCTGAGACTAGGACCATCTCCCTGGAAGAACATGGCCACCAGGAGGAAGGGGAAAACCTGGTCACAACCTGAATTCTGATCTAAAAAGGGAGAATTAAAAAAATCATGATAAAATACAAAATAAAAGGAGTGAATTGTTTTGAGTTGGTCAACAACAAGGTATGCAATATATCCTTCCCTTTATTATAGATATTCCTATATATGTTATATCAGTCAATTGCAAGAAATATAAAGCCGAGGAGAAGAAAAAAGTTAGGAAAAATTTTAATCAGCCTGCAAATCTCAGAAGTTCGGAGGCATTCAGCTTCAGGCGTGGCTGGATCCAGGCAACGATATCATTACTATTTGGTCTCTTTTTTCATCTCTTGTCTCTGCTTTCCTGAGTGCAGTCTTTATTCTCAGGCAGAGGCTTACCAAATGATGACGTCAGAAGTTAGGCAACTGTTCCAACAAAAGTTTTAAGAATTGAGCCTCAATGACCTGGCTTGGATCACAACCCCATCCTTGAACCAGTTACTATACCCAAGAGTAGTGGAAAATTCTCATTGACCAATCATAAATCTTGTTCCTGCCTCTGAACCAGAAGATGAAGTTATTACCATATCCATCTAGATTAAGAACGGTGGTGGGGTGCCTGGGTGGCTCAGTCGGTTAAGCTTCCGACTTCGGCTCAGGTCATGATCTTGCAGTTTGTGAGTTCGAGCCCCACGTTGGGCTCTGTGCTGACAGCTTGGAGCCTGGAGCCTGCTTCGGATTCTGTCTCTCCATCTCTCTCTGCCCCTCCCCCACTTGTGCTCTGTCTCTCTCTGTCTACCAACAATAAATAAAATGTAAAAAAAAAAAAATTAAAAAAAAAAGAGTGGTGGTGAGGGGGTACCTGGATGGCTCAGTAGGTTAAGTGCCTGACTTCAGCTCAGGTCACGATCTCATGGTTCAGGAGTTCGAGCCCCACATTGGGCTCTGCGCTGACAGCTCAGAGCCTGGAGCCTGCTTCTGATTCTGTGTCTCCTTCTCTCTCTCTCTGCCCTCCCTTGCTTGCACTCTCTTTCTCTCTCAAAAATAAATAAACATTAAAAAAAAATTTTTTTTTTTTTAATGTGGGAAAAGAGGTGCCTGGCTGGCTCTGTTGGTAGAGCATGCAACTCTCAGGGTCATGAGTTTGAGCCCCATATTGGGTGCAGAGTTTACTGAAAAAAAAAAAAAAAAAGAAAGTAAGAAAAGAAACCGTAATGCTACCAAATTGCACTTAGAGTGACTGGATGACTCTGAGGGCACCTCCCAATCCCAGCATGCTTTGCACCAAGGCAGCAGAGTTGTAAAGTTCCTCAGACTTTCTTTAGTTCCTTCACTGATTCCTACCTGTGGTTAAGACTTGTTCTCTGAACTTAGTCCCTGAGGCCAGGGCTTCTCAAAGACTCATGTGCCTTTGAGTTATGGGGGGGGGGGGGGGGAATCTTTTTAAAATGCAGATTCTGGGCACCTGGGTGGCTCAGTTGATTAAGCAACCAACTCTTGATTTCAGCTCAGGTCATGATCTCGCGGTTTGGGGATCAAGCCCTGAGTTGGGCTTTGCGTCGACAGTGTGGTGCCTGCTTGGGATTCTCTGTCCCTCTCTCTCTGCCCCTCGTCTGGTCACGTGTGCTCTCTCTCTCTTTCAAAATAAATAAATAAACATTTAACATAAATACATAGGGGTGCCTGGGTAGCTCAGTTGGTTAAGTGTCTGACTTCGGCTCAGGCCACGATCTCATGGTTCATGGATTCGAGCCCCACATCGGGCTCTGTGTTGGCAGCTTGGATCCTGGAGCCTGCTTTGGATTCTGTGTCTCCCTCTCTCTCCGTCCCTCCCCTGCTTGCACTCTGTCTCTCTCTGTCTCTGTCTCTCTCAAAAATATAATACATTTTTTAAATACATAAAATTTTTAAAATTAAAATAAATGAATGAATGAATAAAATCAAATGCAGCTTCCGATTCGGCAGTTCTGAATTAGAGCCTGAAGGTCTGCATTACTGTGGGCCACACGTTGAATAGCATGTAGTCAAGTGCTCCCTGGATATTATCTCAGCTTTCCAGAGGAAACCACAATTGAGTTAAGGAAGAAAAGCAGATCATACACACTTTCCTTTTTAAAGAAATTTAAATTAAAAGGCGAGTCAATTTAAATAAAAAATATTAAGTAAATAATACCAAGGTGGTTTGTGGCTGTGGCAAAAATCCCAAAGGCCTTATGTGAGTGACTCAGCTTTGGGGAATTCTGGTCGAGCCAGAATCTCTTCTAGACCTTTTTTTGCCTGAACGAAGTTGAACCAAAACTCCTTGCATGAAAACTAGTGCTGAAAAAAGACATCTCTCGAAGGACTCCCGGTGGATCTTCAAAATCCAAACAGCCTTTATTCGGGGCCCCTGTAAACCTGGGGGGCTATTTGTTCAAAACGAGACCTTCATTTTTGGGAGAGGAGGCCTTCTATACACTAATTGCCAGTTACAAGAACCAAGGGGCCAGGGCGTCTGGCTTTTGAAGTCTTGCGAAAGGTACTCATAAAAGTTCGCAGCCCTGGAAAGACCCTCGAGTGGCATCCAGAGTCCAGGGCCTTGAAAGAGCCCGGTGTGTTTATTTACAGAAAGTTTGCCGATCGAAACCCTGCTTAGCCCTGGAAAGACCGCGTGTGCGCGTCCCTGATCCTCCTTTCCCCCCTCACCCAGTTACAAACACCTAATCCCAAGGAACTGAGGCTCACGTTGCCTCGAACTGACTTTTCATTTACCCCTGGCACATCAGATATTCATCTCAGGGGGGTTGACAAGGCAGGGAGAGTGCCGACTGACTCTGGAGGGGAAGTTCAATCAGGTTTTTCACCACCCTTATTTGCACCAGCAGCTTCCCCCAAATCGTGTCTCATTTGCATTAATTCAGTAAAAATACTAATCAAAGATGGCATATTTTGATTCATTAAAAACGTCTTTATCCCACAACATGGCTGCTGGATCTGGTTCACAGAGACACGCTGCTAAATCTGAATAATGGGCGCTTTGGTTTTTTTGTTTGTTTGTTTTAAGAAAATAGCCTTGCCGTATCTTCTGTGTTTGGAAATGAAGAATAGAGGAACCCATACTATTCTTTCTTTCTTTTTTTTTTTAAGTAGGTTTCATGCCCAGCGTGGAGCCCAATGTGGGGCTTGAACTCAAGGACCTAAGCTAACGTCAAGAGTGGGATGCTTAACTGACTGAGCTGCCCAGGCACCCCTAAGGAATCCATACTAATTCTTTGGTTTGCTCTGGCTGACTAAAAATCTTTGATAGGCCACTTTTTTTTTTCTCTCTCTCTCTCCCTTTCTCTCTCTCCCCTTCACCTTCTCTCCCTCCCTCCCTCCCTCCCTCCCTTTCTTTCTAAACTCTATTGGAACTCTAGGGTACTGCTATCTGTTTGGGATCAAGTCAGGCTCAGTCAGTAGAGAATGCGACTCTTAATCTCAAGATCATGAGTTCAAGTCCCACACTGGGCCTAGAGCTTACTTAAAACAAAGCAACACAACACAACAGAATAATCCCGGCTCAGATGGAGTTCAGTTTCTGGGCAGGAGTGACAAACTCAAATGCACACCAGGAGCCAGGGATGCAAGGAATAGAGAGCTGGCTTGTGTAGGACAATAGGTTATAACTCACTCAGCCTCTTGGCAAGGACAGCGGTAAACTGGAGACCCCACCCCCACCCCTCATACTGGCCGTGCAGGAAGGGAGACCCTGTTTTTCCACACCCTCACGGTTTATGTTTCGGAAGAAGCCAGAAAGTGCCGGAAATTCAGATCCTTATTTAAAATCTACCAATATTCAAATACTGGCAACTAATTTAGACTTTGTAAAACATTGTATGAGTCAAATGGAACACATCTGTATTCTAGATTTGACTCGGGTAAAAAAAAGTAGCTTTCAAACATTTTTGATCTCGATTCACAGTGAGAAATACACTTTATATCATGGTGGTACATGTGTAGACACGTATACACGCATACACGCTCCCGAAATGCCAGTTTCCGGAATACTTTGCTATGTGTGATGCAGTATTTTCTCCTCATTTCTCTTCTAGTTTATTCTATCCTAACCTACTTTGTAATAAAAAAGACTGAGAGGTGTGTGGGTGGCTCCGTCGGTCAAGCGCCCGACTTCGGCTCAGGTCATGATCTCACGGTTTGTGAATTCGAGCCCCTCGAAGGGCTCTGTGCTGACAGCTCGGAGCCTGGAGCCTGCTTCGGATTCTATCTCTCTCTCTCTCTCTGCTCCTCCCCCGCTCAGTCTCTGTCTCTCTCTCTGTCTCTCTGTCTCTGTCTCTCTCTCAAAATAAGTAAATATTTAAAAAACTGGGGATAATGGCTAATACTTAGCTTGTTGAGTTGGTCAAGGATTAAATGAGCTGTGTAAATAGCTTTGCCTACTGTACTATATCTGTGGCAGGTGCTCAATAAATAGGGGCTATTGTTATGTGTGGGAAAGAAAGATTTAAATAAATGAGTTATTCAGAGTCCCAGCCAGACCTTTTATTTAAAGACAGCAGCTTCTGTTTGCTGTTTCTACCTGCTGCCTCTGAGGCGCGGGATGTGGTGGGACCTTGCTGTTTCCACCAGGGTTAGTAAGAAAGATGCTGGCAGGGCTGAGTTCATTTACATGTTGCAGATGTGTGATTCTTGTTAAAATACTAACACTAGTAATAACAGTAACACTTATATGTTGCGTGATCAACTATCCTGGTTTCCCAGGGACTGAAGGGTTTTCCAGAAAGTGAAGGTACATGTTCAGCTCATTCTGGTTTGCTCAAGACTTTGCAAATGTTTAGCACTGCAAGCCACAGGTCAAATCCAGCCCACTCTGTTGTTGTTGTTGTTGTTTATAGAAATTTTTGTTAATTACAGGTTCACATGCAGTTGTAAGAAATAATACAGAGTGGGGCACCTGGCTGGCTTGGTCAGAGGAGCACGTGACTCTTGATCTCAGGGTGGTGAGTTGGAGCCCCATGTTGTGGATAAAGATTACTTAAAAACAAAAATCTTAAGGGGCGCCTGGGTGGCTCAGTCGGTTAAGCGTCTGACTTCGGCTCAGGTCATGATCTCACGGTCTGTGAGTTCGAGCCCCGTGTCAGGCTCTGTGCTGACAGCTCCGAGCCTGGAGCCTGCTTCCGATTCTGTGTGTGTGTGTGTGTGTGTGTGTGTGTGTGTGTGTCTCTCTCTCTCTTGCTCTCTGCCCCTCCCCCACTCACACTCTGTCTCTCTCTCTCTCTCTCAAAAATAAACATTAAAAATAAATAAATAAATAAATAAATAAATAAAATAAATATCTTAAAAAAAGAGAGAGCATACAGGGAGATGCCTTGTACACTTTGCCCATTCCGCCCCCCACCCCCACCCCCCAGTGATAACCTTCTACAACTCTGTAGTATAAATCACATTCAGGTTACTGACATCAATACAATCCACCACCAAACAGTCTTGTTCAGATTTCCCCAATTTGACTTGTACGCATTTGTGCCCGTGTGTCTGTCCTATACAGTGTTGTCTGTGTGTCTGTCCTATACAATGTTGTCACCTGTGGCTGTGCATCCACTGTCCTGGTCAAGATGTTGAACAGGGGTTTTTGTTTGTTTGCTTTTAAGTTTATTTGCTTTGAGAGAGAGAGGGAGAGAGTGCAAGCAGGTGAGGGGCAGAGAGAAGGAGAGAATCCCAAGCGGGCTCCACACCATCAACGCAGAGCCCGACGGGGGGCTCGAACTCTCGAACTGTGAGATCATGACCTGAGCCAAAGTTGGACGCTCAATGGACTGAGACCCCCTTATTTTATTTTATTAAAACAAATTTTTTTTAACATTTATTTTTGAGACAGAGAGAGACAGAGCATGAGCGGGGGAGGGGCAGAGAGAGAGGGAGACACAGAATGTGAAGCAGGCTCCAAGCTCTGAGCTGTCAGCCTAGAGCCCGACGCGGGGCTCGAACTCACGAACTGTGAGATCGTGACCTGAGCCGAAGTCCGACGCTTAACCGACTGAGCCACCCAGGAGCCCCAAAGAATGATTTTTAAATTTCAGAAAAATTTTTTGAATGTCTATTTATTTTTGAGAGACAGTGCCCAGTGGGGGAGGGGCAGAGAGAGGGAGACAGAATCCCAAGCAGGCTCCAGGCTCTGAGCTGTCAGCACAGAGCCCCATGTGGGGCTCTAGCCTCCGAACCATGAGATCGTGACCTGAGCCAAAGTCAGACACTTAATCGACTGAGCCACCCAGGCGCCCCAAGTTTTCAATTTTTAACAGGTGACAGTCCAACCTTTGGGAAGGGAAAATATTGAAGTCACTGAAAGGAGAAGTACCTTGTTTTGGGTCATATCTGCTTCTTTGTTGGCGAACCCAGACTCTAATTTTGGCCTCCATTTCCATCTGCATCTAGGTAGTTCATCAGCCTTCTGTGTTTTTTTTAATGTTTATTTATTTATTTTGAAAGAAAGTGAGAGAGAGAGAGAGAGAGAGAACACAAGTGGGGGAGGGGCAGAGAGAACCAGAGAGAGAGAGAATCCCGAGCAGGCTCTGTGCTGTCAGCACAGAGCCTGACTCTGGGCTCAATCCCACGAACCATGAGATCATGATCTGAGCCAAAATCAAGAGTGGGACACTGAACTCACTAAGTCTCCCAGGTGTCCCTAGCCTTCTGTGTTTCTAAAATGGACTCCACTCTTCCACAATCCCCATAGTATGGTTTTTTTTTTTTTTCTTTTTTTTTTTGGTCAGAACTCTGCTTAAAAAAAGCAAAACAAAAAAACAAAAGAAACCACCACGTTTTTCCTTATTATTTTTGCACACAACTCAGTTTTCTCCAACAAGGCCTGAACTGCTATTGTTTGTGACAAACTTCTTTGCATCCAATCCTTCCTCTTTTCAAGATAAGGCCTGTTTTTCCCAGGGCTTGGGGAACCACACCTACAAGAGCTGTTCCAGGCACGTACAGCATTGTTTTCCTTTCTCTGATAAGCTTCTTTTGCTGAAAGCACTCCCTTTGTCTCCTACCTGTCTCCAGAGCACTCTGAGACTTGCTTTTATTTTCGTGTGATAGTGTGGCCATTTCTGTTAGGATGCCGGCTAATTATCCCTGTGTTGTACACATCATTTCGCTGACCATCCCCAGAACCATGGCTTAAGCCAAAGGTTCTAAAGCTTGAACATGCATCAGAACCATTTGGACAGCTAGTTAAATCATGACTGCTGGGCCCTACCTCCAGAATTTCTGATTTAGGGGCGCCTGGGTGGCTCAGTCAGTTAAGTGTCCGACTCTTGGTTTTGGCTCAGGACATGATCTCGTGATTAGTGAGTTCCAGCTCTGCATCAGGCTCCGGGCTGATAGCGTGAAGCCTGCTCGGGATTCTCTCTCTCCCTCTCTCTCTCTGCTTCTCCCCTGCTTGAGCTGTCTCTCTCTCTCTCCCTCTCAAAACAACTAAATATTGGGGCGCCTGGGTGGCTCAGTCGGTTAAGCGTCCGACTTCAGCTCAGGTCACGATCTTGCGGTCTGTGAGTTCGAGCCCCGCGTCGGGCTCTGGGCTGATGGCCCAGAGCCTGGAGCCTGCTTCCGGTTCTGTGTCTCCCTCTCTCTCTGCCCCTCCCCCGTTCATGCTCTGTCTCTCTCTGTCTCAAAAATAAATAAACGTTAAAAAAAAAAAAGAAAAAAAAAAAAAGAATCTGCATTTCTAACCTGTTCTAGGTGATGCTTATGGTGCTCCTCCCGTGGCCTACACTTTGAGAATCACTGGCATAAGCTGGGATTTATAGGACAGACTGACTATATTGAAGTATTTATTTATTATTATTATTTATTAATTTTTCAAAAAAATTTTTGACGTTTTAATGTTTGCTTTTGAGAGAGGCAGAGAGATGGAGCGTGAGTAGGGGAGGGAGAGAGAGAAAGGGAGACACAGAATCTGAAGCAGGCTCCAGGCTCTAAGCTGTGAGTAGAGTCCTACGTGGGGCTGGAACCCATGAACCGTGAGATCATGACCTGAGCCAAAGGACTCAGCCACCCAGGCACCCCAGTTATTATTATTTTTTAATGTTTGTTTTTATTTTTGAGAGAGAGAGAGAGAGAGAGAGAGAGAGAGTCAGTGGGGGAGGGGCAGAGAGAGAGGGAGACAAAGAATCCGAAGCAGGCTCCAGGCTCTGAGCTGTCAGCACAGATCCCAACACGGGGCTTGAACTCACGAACTACGAGGAGCCACTCAGGCACTCCTATTCAACTGTTTTTTAGGTACGCTCTGTGCCCAACATGGGGCTCGAACATGACCCCAAGATCAAGAGTTGCTTACCCTGCCGACTGAGCCAGCCAGGTGCCCCACATTGAAGTATTTTAAAGTCAATTACAGACATTATGACACCCACAAAACCTGACAGCCCCGTCTTCCCAGGGGCTCAAACCTCTGCTTTCCCTTGGTCCCCTCGTCTAATCCGTCTTGAAGGTTCCTCTGTTCTAGCTTCAGTCTGTACCCCCACCCGTCCTTTCCTCCTGCAACCGTCCTAGCCCACACACACGTCCCCTCTGACCTGCCACACTGCCTACCTGGTCCTCTCTCACTCCTGCCCCCGCATCACCCAAATGGTCTTTGACACATGAGTCAGATCCTGTCATTCTGCCGAAAACACATCCAGTGGCTATTGCTATCACAATTAATTGCAAACTTCTCTTACGACTGGCAAGAGCCTGCATGCCCCTGCCTCCCTGCCTGCCATTAACGCTTACTTCTGCTTGACCCATCACACTCCAGCTGCACCAGAGGCTTCCAGGTTCCGCTTACACCAAGCCATTAGCGAAACAGGTAACCCTGGTTGCCTCTAGGGACAGAAACTTGGCATCTTGGGGAGCACAGAAGGAAGGAGATTTTCACCCTGTCCCTTGTAGCTTTGAATTTCGAACTTCATTAATGTATTATCTATTCAAAGTGAAAAGATAAACACAATCAAAACAAACTAAAGAGGCGTTTCTGTGGTTGCTCTCTGGCCTATCGTAATCAGCTATTTCTTTTATAGCACCGATCACGATCTGTAATTATCTTGCTTTTGTGTTTAACTTTAGTCCTCTGCCCCTTCCCCCCTCACTGGTGTACAAACTCCCCGATGGCAGAAAGTGCTGGTCTCTGAGGCTCACTGTTACAGTCCCAGGGGTTAGCAGAGCTCCCGGTAAGTGGGAGTCACTTGATAAATATTGTTGGATGAGTGACTCTTGTACAGTGGGGACAGGAACGTGCAGTAGAATCACTCGGGGATTCGGGACTTGCATATCTGAACCCCAGACCCGCCGGAACGGAACCTCCAGGGGTTCGTGACTGTGTAACACACTTTGAAAGCCCAGGCATCCTCTGCGATCTCCTGGTGGTGACCGCTTGAGCGAGTCAGAGCCAGCAAAATAACTCTGGAATCATTTTGGCTGTATCAGGTCTTAGCTTTCCTGCCTGTGAAATGGGCATAGTGGATTAACTCTCTCGGTCCATCTTTAGGATTTTTGCCATATTCTCGTACCACCTACATCATTTATTTAGTTAGTACGTTTCTTGAAATCAACTCACTTATTTTTGGTTGTATAAGCTTTATTTCAAAAGGAAACATTATATCAGTACGTAAGCAGAAGGGGCACCTGGGTGGCTCAGTCGGCTAAGCATCCGACTTAATCATCCAAGACTGCTGTGTCTCTCTCTCTCTCTCTCTCACTGCCCCTCCCCAATTCATGCTCTGGGTCTCTCTCTCTCAAAAATAAATAAATGTTAAAAAAAAAAAATTTACAGGCGCTCCTGGATGGCTCGGTCGGTTAAGTTTTCGACTTTGGCTTAGGTCCTGATTTCACAGTTCCTGAGCTTGAGCCCCGAGTCAGGCTCCGTGCTGTCAGCACGGAACCTGGAACCTGCTTCGGATTCTGTGTCTCCCTCTCTCTTTGCCCCTCCCCCACTCGCACTCTCTCTCTGTCTCCAAAAAGGAATAAATGGTAAAACATTTTTTTAAAATTTATACTAAAGTAAAATAAAATAAATTTGTAAGCAGAAAACCTGAGTCCCTTGACATTAATGGAAGGTAGGGGTAAAGACTGTGAAGTAACTTAAGATTACATTTTGGCTAGAAACTTTAGGATTTCTGATGGCTTGTCCTTTGTTCAAAAAGGAAATTGCACCATACTGAGACTTCCTACTAAAGGTAGAATTGGAAGATATTTGAAAAAGGGGCGATTTTCTCGCAGTGCTATGTAGAGTCGTCTAAATATTTGACTAAAAATCATCTTACCCACCTGTGGGGAAAACACTGAATTCAGACAGCTCATTTCAGAAATGGGGAAATTGAGGCCCAGAATGGAGAAGATAATTTCCCCCAGGACACCAGGACAACTCATTTGGGAATTTATCAAGTCCTTTGGACCATGAGCTTTGACACTAGAAGCTACAGCCACAGGTATCTGGGGCAGGGTCTGGAACACAATGAAACTCAAGATATGTGTCCTAACGTGATCATTGTCATTCCGCTCGTGTAGTTATCATCTGGGTGACTTGCCTGTATGGGCAGTTAACATTTTTTTTTTTCTTTACGTTTATTTATTTATTTTGAGAGAGAGAGAAAGAGAGTGTGTGAGCAGGAGAGGGGCAGAGAGAGGATACCAAGCATGCTCCCCGCTGTCGGTGAGGAGCCCAACACCGGGCTCAGGGTTCGCGATCTCACAAACTGTGAGGTCCTGACCTGAGCTGGGCACTTAACTAACTGAGCCACCGAGGTGTGCCAGGGCAATTGACATTTGATCATTTTTGTCCTTAACTAAACTTTCAGTTCCTTGAGGGCAGCAACTGTATCTCATGACATATGTCTTATTAATTTTATTTATGTATTTACTTTTTTTTTTTTTTTTTTTGGTAATCTCTATACCCAACGTGGGGCTCCAACTTATGATCCTGAGATCAAGAGGGTCACAAACTAAGCTCTACAAACTAAGCCAGTCAGGTGCCCCATCAATAAAAGCTGATTTTTAAAACACATGTTAGGGGCACCTGGGTGGCTCAGTCAGTTAAGCATCTGACTCTTGATTTTGGCTCAGGTCACCATCTCGTGGTTCATGATTTCGAGCCCCATGTCTGGCTCCACGCTGACAGTGATGAGCCTGCTTGGGATCCTCTCTCCCCTGCTCTGCCTGCGGTCTTTCCCTCAAAATAAATAAATAAACTTAGAAAGAAAGAAAGAAAGAAAGAAAGAAAGAAAGAAAGAAAGAAAGAAGAAAATGAAAAAAAGAAAGAAGGAAAGAAGAAAGAAAGAAGAAAGAAGGAAGGAAAGAAAGAAAAAAGAAAAAGAAAAGAAGAAAACATATGGTATAAGGGGCGCCTGGCTGGCTCAGTTGGTGGAACATGTGACTCTTGATCTTGGGGTTGTGAATTGGAGCCCCATGTTGGGTGTAGAGATTACTTAAAACTAAAATCGTAAAAAGAAAAAATTGGCTTTTATGAAGATATAGTTTCTATACCATAAATTCACCCATTTAAAGTGTACAATTCAGGGGCGCCTGGGTGGCTCAGTCGGTTGAGCGTCCGACTTCGGCTCAGGTCATGATCTCACGGTCCGTGGGTTCGAGCCCCGCGTCGGGCTCTGAGCTGACAGCTCAGAGCCTGGAGCCTGCTTCAGATTCTGTGTCTCCCTCTCTCTCTGACCCTCCCCCGTTCATGCTCTGTCTCTCTCTGTCTCAAAAATAAACATTAAAAAAATTAAAAAAAAAATAAAGTGTACAATTCATATAAAAATATATTAAGAAAATTAACAAGGGTACAATGGTTTTTAGTGGATTCATATCCACTACCATCACTATAATCAATGTTACAACATTTCATCACCCCCAAAGGAAACCCTATACCCATCAGCAATCAATCAGTCTTCCTGTCTTGCTCCCCCCCATCCCTCAGTAACCACGAAACTATTTTCTGTCTGTATGGTTTTGCCTGTCCGCACATTTCATGTAAATTGATTCCTACAATATGTGGCCTTTGGTGAGTCGCGTCTTTCACTCAGCCTAAAGTTTCAAGATTCACCCACGAAGCACGTATCAGTACTTGGTTCCTTCGTGGGACCAGACGATGTTCCACTAACGGATACACGACATTTTGTGTGCCCGTTCATCAGTCGACGGGCATTTGGGGTTGTTTCTGCTTTGGGGCTCTCACGAAGGGTGCTGCTATGGACAGTCACATGCAAGTTTTTGTATAGACATACGTTTTCATTTCTTTTGGGGATCTACCTAGGAGTGGAGTTGCTGAGTCATGAGGTCGCTCTAGGTTTAACCTTTTTGGGAGCTAGATTGTGTTCTAAAGCACCTGCACCACATCACATCATGTCTTATAATATTTTGTGTCCTATATCAGCGTAGAGCTTTTGGTTGCAATAGATCAATCTACTTCAGGCAAGGGTGGGCTTCCCTGGGGCATAATCTTTTTTTTTCTCCATGATCCTTGCAGAAAGCCAGCAAGAGCAGATTGCTGGATCCTCTCTTGTCACCCACTCGGCCATGCTGCCATCCTGCTCCTCCCGGGATGCACCCCTATGTGCCCTCTGCCAGCAATGCCCTTTCCTCAGATATTTTGAGGGCTCCTTTCTTGTCACCATGCCTGCGTCACCTCAAATGTCATCTCCTTTCAGGAGCCTGACCTGACATCCTAAGGTAGCCTCCTCAGCCCTCAATCTCTGTTCTATTACCTTGGAATTATTTCTTTCATAGACCTCGATCACTTGCTGTACGTACTTTGCTTACTTTCGTGTTTGCTTTGGGACCATCCATCCTTCTTCGCTGTCTCCCCATCCCTTGGAACTCTAGCTTTGTGGGAGCAGGTCTCTGTGGTTCACCCTTCCATTTCCCATCCTGGAATAAGTGCCTGTGAGTGTGTTACCTTACATGGTCAAAGGGCACCTGGCTGGCTCAGTCGGAGGAGCATGTGACTCTCGATCTCAGGGTCCTGGGTTCGAGCCCCACGTGGGGTGTAGAGATTACTCAAACAGATAAAACTTAAAAAAAAAAAAAAGGAAGAAAGGACTTTGCAAATGTGGTTAAGGATTTTGAAATGGAAAGATTATCTGGAGTTATCTGAGTGGGCCCAATGTAACCATAAGGGTCTTTGGAAGAGGGAAGCGGGAGTGTCAGAGTCAAGAGAAGAGGTGACAACAGAAGCAGAGGTGGGAGTGACGATAGAGGGGGGCCTTGAGCCAAGGAATGTGGGCAGTCTCTAGAAGTTGGAAAGGCAAGGAGACAGATTCCTCCCTAGAGCCTCCAGAAGGAATGCAGTCTCTGATGTTAGCCCTTTAAGACCCATTCCAGGTTTTTGACATCTGAAACTGTAAGATAATAAATTTGTGTTGCTTTAAGCCACCATGTGGCAATTTGCTATAGCGGCAACAGGAAATAAATACAGCACTTAATAAGTATTTGGTAAGAAGAGTGAATGAAGGGCTCACAACACCCACAGAGTTCTGCTGGCCTTGGCCAGCTGGTCGCAGCACTCCACGATACCTCTAGCAAAGTTAGGGCTCTGCCCTTCACCGAGTTCAGTTACTTTCTCTATGTTTGGGTCTCCACAGGCCATCTTGTTTTCCTTCCTGCCACCTACCAGCTTCTCCTTCTCTACCCTGCTTGGTTCTTGGTCAAACTTGCTTGTCTTTACATTTATGAAATATCTTGTTCTTCTCTCCTATTTTGGTTCCTTTTTTGTGTGTCTTTATACGCCACTATATTACATCCTATCTCTTCCATGGTTCTTATCCTCGTACCCTGTCTGCTTGGGGTCTAATCGCATCTTTGCTTGTCTGCTGATTGCTAGCTCAAGGAGGACTCTCTCTCTCTGTGTGCTGTAATTTTGGATTGTAGGAGCCCAGGGCCTCATTTCCTGTCCTTACTTTTGCATCTCAACCCAAGACCCACGACACCTCCCTCTTCTGGCACTCACAGTGTCAGTTTGCACTTACTGGTCTAGTTTTCGGTTCCATTTTTGTTTTTTGGCACGAGGGGATTCCCCTCACTTTCTTGGGAACTCAGTTTTTCGTTTGAAAGAATATTTGTTATCTTTTACCCAGAATTGTCAGATGTCTTTGTCGGGGCGGGGTGTTTCAACTTCTCTGAGTCTGCTGTACTGCTGGGGGTGACCTGCCTTCACTTTTCTTTTCTAGTATCTTCTCTCTGCCTCCCAGCTCTGGATATTCTGTTTCTGTTCTTTGCGTCCACTCTAGGACATGCTGTTTCTCTGTTCTTTATCCCTTCAGGCGCAAATCCTTTTATTAACTAGTTGATTCACTCCAGAGTTCCCCCCCCTTTTTTTTAAGTGTATTTATTTAGTTATTTACTTATTTAAGCAATCTCTACACTCGTAGGGCTCGAACTCACGACCCCGAGATCAAGAGCCACTGAGCCAGCCAGGCGCCCCCACTCTGTAGTTGTCTGATTCAAAGTCATACAAATGAAAATCTGACAAGTCAACCTGTTTCCTGTTTGGCTCAATATATTTGTGCCCGGCCACCTCAGAAATCACTAGGCAGCCCATGTATTTGGCTGCTGTTGGGGCTGATGCCCAAATGTGATCTAGTCAGCTGTGTTGTGAGCAGAAGTGGCCAAATACAGGGTACCAGAGACAGTGACTTCTGCCCTTCCTTTAGATGGACCCGTGGGTGGGGCAGGCATCATAATTGATGTGTGTGGTGGCTTATCCTTAACAGACTCTGCAATCCAGTTGATTGATAACAGCCAGAGGGTGGTTTAAAAAAAAATTTTTTTTTTTTTTTAACGCCAGGATCTTCACTTGGCTTACACATTTATTTACCCCTGGCATAGATACCGTTTTCATGCCTCAACACATCCATTCCTCCGATGTTTCTACTCTATAATTACTAAATAATTAGAAGAAGGTTTATGCATTAAATAAGCTCACTGTCATCACTTTAAAACCTAACTTCATTAAAAAAAATAATAGAGAAGGAAACTGTAATTCCAGGGCTGGGGTCAGCCAACCTTTCAAAGCCCCAAGATTTGGGGCTCCCGGGGGGGCTCAGTCGGTTGAGTGTCCGACTTTGGCTCAGGTCATGATCTCGTGGTTCATGGGTTTGAGCCCCACAGCGGGCTTGCTGCTGTCAGCATGGAGGCCGCTTGGGATCCTCTGTCTGCTTCCCCCCTCTGCCCCTCCCCCACTTGTGGTCTCTCAAAAAAAAAAAAAAAAAAAAAAAAAGCCCCGAGATTCCATGATGGGATGCCAGGCAGACAACAAAATAATGAAGACGCTCAACACGTCCCAATGTGAAAAGATGTTCCAGATATCTGCCGGAAGTGAAAAAAGTTACGGGCAAAGCAGGGCACATTAGTGCACCATCATTCGCGTACAAAAATTTATCCGTACGTATACGTGTATTTCTTTGTAAACGCATCTTGTATACAACATCTAAGAGACTGGTAATGGTGGTTACCTCTGGAAGAGCACTTGGGTGGCCAAGGGCCTTGACCTGACATCTTGTTTGTGGAATTTAGAAAGAAACAAGGAAAGAAGGAAGGAAAAGAGGGAAGGAAAATGTAAGAAAAGCCCCACAGCCAAGGTGGGAAGAATCTGCTGGAGAGTCCTCAAATCTATCCTCCTCTGGAGGAGAGGGGTGGGGTTGAATCTGGCTCCTCAAGGCCACTGTCTCCATCACCTTCCCACCTCTCGGTTGAATTTATCCTGGGAAGGAGCGGGGGATTTGGTTCTCAGTTCTATATGCTAAGCCTGGCAAAAAGGCTGGGGGTTCTGAAAGAGAACGTAGGGGCCAGAAAGTCACCCTCTCTGCTCAGTGCCTTTAAGCATTTGACTGTGAATCACAGTGACAAATATATTTCACACGGTGATTCAGCTTTCACACTTCTATATATACTTGAGGTAAAAATTTTAAGAAACAATACATACTACGGGAGATCCACTCTGACATTTTGTAAAATTCCATCACAAGTGTTTTAAAATAGTGGGCAGATCCCATGCTGTTGATTTGCAAACCCATGAATGGGTTTTGACTCACCATCTGGAAAACATGATATTGTCTCATGAAGCCAACTCCACTATTGCCTTTTGGAGACACTGATGTGTCCATCTTCAAAGATGCCTTTTCCTATCTGAACCCAAAAGCTCCAACTTTGGTGATTCTTCCATTTCAGAACTTGGAGTTGCCTTGATTCAAAACATGACCATTGCTAGAAAACATCTCTATCTCCTCTCATGGCGCCTTCTAGTCCCATTCCTCTGCTAGTCCTGGCAGGGTCTTAGGTTTCACATTGTCAAACTTTCTTTCTTTCTTTCTTTCTTTTTCTTTCTTTCTTTCTTTCTTTCTTTCTGTCAAACTTTCTTTCTTTCTTTTTCTTCCTTTCTTTCTTTTTCTTTCTCTTTCTTTTTTTTTCTTTTTCTTCCTTTCTCTTTCTTTCTTTCTTTCTTTCTTTCTTTCTTTCTTTCTTTCTATGTTTGTTTATTTTTGAGAGAGACAGGGTGTGAGTGAGGGAGGGGCAGAGAGAGAGGGAGACACAGAAACTGAGGCAGGCTCCAGGCTCTGAGCACATAGCGTGATGCAGGGCTCGTGCTCGAGAACTGCAAGATCTTGACCTGAGCTGAAGTCGGAAGCTTAACCCACTGAGCCACCCAGGCGCCCCTGACATCATCAAACTTTCTAAATAGAAAGACTTCATTAATAAGATCTCTTTTTCTTTATATTTTATGATTACTAGTACCTGTTAAAATGTTTCTTTTAAGAGAGAGGTACAAGGAAATTCATTGTAACGGTAACAGACAGGAAACAAACTGAGTGTCTACTAATAATATCCACATCCTTGTGAAAAACATGACAGCTCTCTATGTACTTTGTCATAAGGTCCTTGCAAAGACAAGGGCCAAAACATTGTGGACATTATGCTCTTGTTTATATGAGAAGCAATACATATATAAGTTTGGGTAGGCATAGACTATCCCTGGAAGGACAAGTAAGAAAATGGTGATGGTGGGGGTGCCTGGCTGGCTCAGTTGGAGGAGAGTGCAACTCTTTTTTTTTTTTTTTTTTAAGTTTACTTATTTTGAGAGAGAGAGACAGAGAGAGAGTGCAAGGGGGAGGGGCAGAGAGACAGGGAGAGAGAGAATCCCAAGCAGGCTGCCTGTTGTCAGTGCAGAGCCCAGCTCGGGACTTGATTTCATGAATTGTGAGATCATGACCTGAGCTGAAATCAAGAGTCGGATGCTTAACTGACTGAACCACCCAGTGCCCTGTGGTGTGACTCTTGATCTCCGGGTTGTGAGTTCAAGTCCCACGTTGGGTATAGAGGTTACTTAAAAATGAAATATTAAAAAGAAAAAGAAAAAAGAAAATGTGATGGTAGTATCCCCGGAAAGAAGAAGATCTGAGAGCACGGGTGGGTAGAGGGTTACTTTTTATTTCTTTAAAAAAAAATTTTTTTTTTTTTACGTTTATTTTTGGGACAGAGAGAGACAGAGCATGAACGGGGGAGGGGCAGAGAGAGGGAGACACAGAATCGGAAGCAGGCTCCAGGCTCTGAGCCATCAGCCCAGAGCCCGATGCAGGGCTCGAACTCACGGACCGTGAGATCGTGACCTGAGCTGAGGTCGGATGCTCAACCGACTGAGCCACCCAGGCGCCCCGGGTTACTTCTTATTTCTTACAAACTCTTTTTACCTTCTGAATTTCTACCATTATTTAAAATTTTTTTCTTTTCAGAGGCACCCCGGGTGGCTCAGGTCATGATCTTGTGGTTTGCGAGTTCGAGCCCCACATTAGGCTCACTGCTGTCAGTGCAAAGCCCCCTTCGGATCCTCTGTCCCTCTCTGTGTCCCTCCCCTGCTTGTGTGCTTGCTCTCTTTCTCTCTCTCCTTCTCAAAAAGAAAATAAACAGTAAAAAATTTTTTTCTTTTCACATCTCTGAGCGTGATGTGAAAATTACCAATCTCACAAGTGCATTAACCACAATGGACACTTAAAAAAAAACCAACAGCTTTATTGAGATGTGATTCACATGCCATAAAAGTCACCCTTCTAAAGTATATGCTTCAGTGTTTTTTAGCATATCCCTCGCGTCACACTATCATTGCCACTACCTGATTTCAAAATATTTTCATCCCTCCAGAAATGCTGCACCCCTCCTTTGCCACCATCTCCCACGCTCCCCTCCTCCTGTCCCTAGCAACCACCAACCTACTTTTTGTTTCTTTAGACTTGCTAATTCTGTACATTTCATATAAATGGAATTATGTGATATATGACTGGCCCCCTTCGCTTAGCATGATGTTTTCAAGGTGCACCCATGTTATAGCACGTATCAGTACTTCATTTCTTTTTATTGCCAAATAATATTCCATTGAGTGGGTACACATTTTGGTGGGACCATTTATCAGTCGATGGTCATTGGGGTTCTTTCCATTCTCGACGATAATGAGTAGCCATCATTCACTTGAATAATTTGAATATAACGACTAGATCATTTGACTATAATGAATAGAGTTGCCATAAACGTTTCTGTACAGTTTTTGTTTTTGTTTTATTAAGTAGGCTTCCTGCGCAGCACCGAGCCCAGAGCGGGGCTTGAACTCACCACCTGAGATCAAGACCTGAGCTGAGATCAAAGGACATCAAGAGGGGCGCCTGGGTGGCTCAGTCCGTTAAGCGGCCGACTTCAGCTCAGGTCACGATCTCTCGGTCTGTGAGTTCAAGCCCCGTGTCGGGCTCTGGGCTGATGGCTCAGAGCCTGGAGCCTGCTTCCGATTCTGTGTGTCCCTCTCTCTCTCTCTCTGCCCCTCCCCTGTTCATGCTCTGTCTCTCTCTCTGTCTCAAAAATAAATAAAATGTTAAAAAAAAAAAAAAAACAAAGGACATCAAGAGTCAGATGCTTAGCCGACTGAGCCACCTGGGTGCCCCAGCTGTGTAAGTTTTTGAGTGGACTTAGGTTTTAAATTCTCTTGGGAATATATTTAGGGGTGGAATTGCTCTAGGTTTCACATTTTGACGAGCTGCCGAGCTGTTATGTAAAATGGCTGCACCTGGATGGCTCAGCCAGTTGAGCGCCCGACTTCGGCTCAGGTCATGATCTCACGGTCCGTGAGTTTGAGCCCCGAGTCGGCTCTGTGCTGACAGCTCAGGGCCTGGAGCCTGCTTAGGATTCTGTGTCTCCCTCTCTCTCTGCCCCTCCCCTGCTCATGCTCTGTCTCTCTCTCTCTCTCTCTGTCAAAAATAAATAAACATTAAATGGCTGCAGCATTTTACAGTCCCTACCAGCAGCATATGAAATTCCAGTTTTTCCTCATCCTTCCAACGCTTTTTTTTTTTTTTTTTTTAATTTTAGCCCTCCAACGATGGGTACTTATAAAGCATTTGGTAGCAAACTAATTTTTTTTTTTCCCTAAAGCAAACACATTTAATAAGTAAGCCCCAGAGGGGGAAGAAAAAAACCCAAAAAGCAAAAAGCAAAAAGTGAGCTGGGCTTCAGAGTCTTCCTACTGTGTGGAGTCATTTGCAGGTTACGGGGATGGGGGAAGTCTATTGCAGGCAGCCAGCTGCCAATTTCAGCTGGGTCCCGAGACGGCTCTGGAACGAAAATCACAGGTCACCCAACCCCTGTTCTAGGTTTAAAGCAAGAGGTGTGAACAAGGTTACTCTGGGTCAGAAGGCTCACGCTGCTTTTTGCCAACTAAAGATGGGCTTTAAATGCGATTCTTCACAGAGGTGTTTTCCTCTTTTAAGCAAAACAACAAATAAAGCGTTCACTGGCTGGAAATCTCTTTTGCCTGTGTGTGTGTGACTCCAGCTCAGCTGTGTGTCCTACCCAGGAGTGGACAGGTTCAGAGTGCACCCAGCCTCGGGGCGGAGCCTGGACCGGGGCCAACTCATTTTCAGGTTGGGTATTTCAAAACAGAGTGTCAGGCATGTGCAGGGTTTAGGTATCCACCCAAGCATTCTATTTTCACTTGCAGGGAAATTTCAGACTATAAGAAGTATGATGTGGCAAAATGGGGGGAGAGGAGGAAATTGTGACTAACCTTTGGGTATTAATTCCTGCACACCCCAAGTATAGAGCCACTGTATGTGATCATTATTAACATTTATTGAAGGTGTGCTTTGTGCTTGATCCTGTTTTTAGGGCTTTCACTGTATTGTTTTATGTAATCCTCCCATGAAATAGGTGTTATTTTAGTTCCCATTTTAGGACATGGAGGCACAGAAAGTTCAAGCAACCAGTCATTATCACACAGGTTGATAAGTAGCAGAACCAGCTGAGCAAGTCAGGCAGTGGGTGCAAAGCCCACACTCTTAACCACTAGGCTATATTGTCACAGTAAAGGAAGAATGCAGGGGACTGTCAGGGGGACAGGGACGAGAGCTGAGCCTCTGGGTTGTCCCTAAACAACTGAGAAACATTTACTTATCCTCTCAAAGGGAATGGTTGAAATAGTAAATGCTTGGATTCCCAGATTGCCTTGCAGCCAGGGGTGACCATGTGGCTCCTCTCTCCACTATGATGAGATGTAAGGGGACATTTGCTGCAGGGGCATGGGGGCCATGAAGGGCAGTAGGGAAGTTTGGGGAAAGAGTTGTATGTCTGAAAAAAAAAAAAAAAAACGGGGAGAGAGGCGGCATCTGTCTTGACGCCTATTCACTTTTCTGCTTTCCTGCATTCTAACTGGAATTGGAATTGGTGTGATTCTTCAGCTGTGGCAGCCATCTTGTGCCCATGAGGTTATAAACTAAGGACAGAAAGCCAATATGCTGAAGATGACAGAGGAGGATTGTAACATTCTGGTTCTTGATGAGCATACTCTGGATCTGTCTACTTTTAGACATATGTGACAATTAAATGTCTTTATTGTTTATGCATCTATGGAGAGACAATAAAGCATAACAGTTAAGATTATAGGCTTGTGAGCCTGGGTTTATACCCTGACTCTAGCATTTAGTACCTTATACCGTTGGGCAAGTTACTCACTTGTTCAACGCTTCCATTTATTCATGCATAAAATGGAGATAATGAAAGACCCACTGCTTAGGGTTATCACAAGGGTTAAATGAATTAATATATATAATGGACTTGGAATTGTGTCTGGTAAGTATGTTTTCTATGAGTGCTGGCTACTATTATCTTTTTTTTTTTTTCTGCCAGAAATTTTTATTTTGGAAAATTGCAAGTCTACAGGAAAATTTCAACAACACAATAAACACCTGCATACTCTGAATCTAGATTTACTAATCGGTAAAATTTTGCCACGTTTGCTCACATGCAGTCTCTCTCTCTGTGCACGCACGCGGGTTATATTTTTCTCCACTTGAATTATTTGAGAGTAAGTTGAAGGCAGGCTAGTTAGCATGATTACCGGTCTAGCAGCCTGTTACTTGCATACACAGCATGTGACCCAAGCTAGACCAATTGAACAAATTTCTCTCTCTCTCTCTCTTTTTTTTTTTTTTTGATTTTAAGTAATCTCTACACCTAAGGGGGGCCTCGAACTCACAACCCCGAGATCAAGAGTTGCGTGTTCTATCAACGGAGCCAGCCAGGCACTCCTTGAATTTGAATCTTGGAATAGGGTGATGAGAAGATAGAAAAAAATGATTGAGCTCTAGATTTACTGTTGGTTCTGGAGAAGATATTCAGGATCTTCTTTTCCCCTGGTTTCTGACATTTCTGGGCCTGATCTTCTAGTTTTCCCTTTGATTCTGTGAGTTCTTGCCTATCATTTTACTCCATCCCATAGTCTATTGTTGTTGCTTGCAACCCAAGAGCCCTGAAGGACACAGCTGTCCTTGAGGAAGGGAGCGCCTATCCTGGGAGTGTGGAGGTAGAGGCTTCGTGAAATCACAATTGTTGTAGGCAGAATCTCTTCATTTTTGGAGGGCTTTAGCTGGGTGACCTTATAATCTCATTCTCACAGCATTATGCTTCTGTGTACCCTAGGCCAAGGCAATTTGATTGGGGTAATTTCAGGATTTGAGACTACTCTTCCTACCTCCTGAAAGTTTTCAGCCACAGCTCAGCAAAAGCACACACATGTAGAATGTTTCAGTTATCAATTGCTGTTAACAAACCACTGCAAAATTTAATGGTTTAAAGAACAACCATTTTATTATCTCTCATGATACTGTAGGATGATTTGGCTCAGTGGGTGGTTCTTCTGTTCTCGATCTTATTGGTGGGGACTGCAGTCCCCTGAGCCTCCAGGGACTGGCATGTGAAAAAAGGCTGACTCATGAGGCTGGCAGTAACTACTGGCTGGGATCTTAGCTGGGACTGTTGACTGGAATGCCTCCCTTTTTTTCCCATGTGGACTCTCACTCTCCATGTGGCTTGGGGTTCCCACAGCATGGAGGCTGGGTTCCAAGAGGAAAGAAATGGAAGCTGCCAATCATCTTAGGGCATGAGCTGAAAGTCTCACCATAAAACTGCCACCATTTTCATTCATCGAACAGTTCCAGAGCAACCCCAATTCAAGAAAGAGGAAAGAAAATTTACTCCTTGATGGAGGCGCAACTGTGCAAACAGGACGGAATGATAGCAGACATCTTCACAGACTATTTACTAGAGCCTTTCACTCATTTGGCTTAGATTTGAAGTCAAGAATAGTATATTCCAGGGGTGCCTGGTGACTCAGTCCGTTAAGCATTGGACTTTGGCTCAGGTCATGATCTCGGGGTTGGTGGGCTGGAGCCCCTCTTAGGGCTCTGTGCCAACAGCGTGGAGCCTGCTTGGGATCTTCTGTCTCCCTCTGTCTGCCCGCCCCCTGCAAATAAATAAACATTAAAGAAAAAAAAAAAAGAATAGTGTTTCCCAAATGTCACATCGAAACCTTGCCAAATTCAGCACAGAAGTTGCTTCCTCCTAGAAGCTTTTTCCAATACCCCTTGAGTTAAAAGGTCTATTCTTGGGTTCCCAAACAACTTGTATATATTTTTTATTTTCACTTTTCGTATTTTTTACTTATTTTTTTTAACATTTATTTATTTATTTTGAGAGAGAGAGAAAGTGTGCACACAGGTGCAAGTGGGGGTGGGGCAGAGAGAGAGAATCCCAAGTAGGCTCTGTGGCGTCAGAGCAGAGGGGCTAGATCCCATGAACCATGAGGCTGCTGTGGGGCTTGATCCCTTGAACCGGGAGATCGTGACTTGGGCTGAAATTAAGAGTCAGACGGTCAGCCGACTGGGCCACTCAGGAGCCCCCAGGCGCCCCCATATTTTTAAATTGTTAATATTAGTTACACCTGCTGTGAATCTATGTATTCTATATGCATATGTATCTATACATATCTATAACATATTTATATGCGTAGATATATATATTTTGGCCACATAAAGTAACCCATTTATTATAGGCTAGCAATGTTTCAAATGGTGGAACTTCTCCCGGTCTTTCTACTCCTTTAGTCTTCTGATGGGACTGTAGAGCTGGTAGTGTAGGTCCGGGTACCACCGGCCACCGTTTTCATGCAGGAGCCACAGTGCCAGATCCCCACAGCTTTTCTTTTCATCTTGGTTTTGCCACAGAAGGAGCAAATGTACTTGGCGCTCTAGCTTATTTCAATCTTCACCATTTTCCTGTGGGAGGCACCTTAATAGGTCCCATATTTACTAATGATTCCCAACTTCTTGCTGTGTTTAGTCATGTTGCCACAAACTAGGTCTGAGACCAGAGAGCTGAATATATATGTGTACGTGTACACACACACACACACATACATATAAGTATGTATGTATATATATGTACATGTATATATATGCATATACATGTTTACGTATATGTATATATATAACTGATAGATTGATTTTTTTACCTTCTTTCCTTTCTTCTTTTCCCCTCCCTTTCCTTCCTTCTTTCTTTCTTTCCATTTCCTTCACAATTATTTAAGTGCCTACTCTAAGCCAGACACTAATCTGGGTGCTGGAGACGCTTGAGTGAACTGAACAAATTCCCTGCCCTCTTGGAGCATTTGGTTTGGAAGATCTACTTGATCTTCTATGGTTTTTTTTTTTTTAACTTTTTTTTAAAGTTTATTTAAGTAATCCATACACCCAACTTGGGGCTCAAACTCACGACCCTGAGATTAAGAGCTGGAAGCTTCTTCACTCGCCCCTAGTCTTCTTTGCTTTGGAAGATCTACCTGAATGACAATAGGTAGCAGAGATCTGAATGACAATGGGGAGCACGCCAGGAGGAATGAAAACTGCCGGAGAGCAAAGGGAACAAACAGCACAGCAAGCGACAGTCCCTGAGGCATGTTTGGGAAGTTCTCGAAACAAGAGGAATGTTAGTGTCTCGCACAGGATAAGAAATTAGAAAAGATCTATTACCTGAGATCGGAGAGGGAAGCAGAGACCAAGCCAGTTAGGGTCTGGGTTTTATCCCAAATGCAATAGGATGTCACTGGAACATGTTCAGGTTGGAAGTGACATGATTTAGTGCATGAGTTTTCAAAGATCCCTCTGGCTACTGTGTGGGGAGTGTTTTGGGGATTACTAAAGGGAAAAGCAAGGAGAGCTTCAGTCGTTCAGGTGAAAGTTCATGCAGGGTCTTAGCATTCATTTCGGGATCCTCAACATCCAATCACAGTGTTTATTATCTGTTGTTTGATGAGGGATTGAATACAAGTAGCATATACCGTCTGAGTGAGTACTCTCGCTAAACTACGTAGTGGGTCCTGAGAATACTACGTCAGAGAATGAAAGAGACAAAAGCTCTACCTTCATGGAGTTTTCATCCTAGTGAGGAAAAGAGATAATAAGTACCGCAAGTAAACAAAAATATGTTGTTTCCAATGATAAAAAATGCTATGAAAAGAAATGAAGCAGGGAAGCCTGATAGAGAAAACTGAGACCACAGTGGGCGGGAATTTAAAATAGAGCAATCAGGGAAAGCCTCACTGAAGAAGTGACATTTGGACAATGAGGGGTGGGGAGGAAGATGAGGGAGGGTGTTGTTTAAACTTTCCGGTGGTGGTGGGGGTAGGGGTGGGGCGGGGAGCGAACCAGGCAGAAATAGCAGAGGCAGGGCCTCTGAGGTCAAGGTGTGGTAGCTATGTTGGAGGGACCCCAAGGAGTCCAGGTGGGCCTGGAATACAGCAGTGGGCTGGACAAGAAGCGGGTGATGGTGACTGAAAGGGGATAGACAGGTTGTGTGGGCTCTTCAGGTTACTGTAAAGGTTTTGGAAGACAGACATAAAATGACTTGGTTTTTATCAGGACCTCTCTGGCTGCTACGTTGAGAGTAGGCTGGAATGGAAGCCGGGAGAACAGCGAGAAAGCTGCTGCAGTAGTCCAGGTGGGAAAGGATGGGAGCAGAGCATAAAGTGGTTTTTTTATTCTACTCACACTCGAGACATTTAACACTGATTCAACAGTATTATCTAATATAGAGTCTATATTACACCCCCCCTTCCTGCCGTCCGTTTTGCATGAAAGAAAAAAAAATCTTGATCCAATCAAGGCTCACCTACTGCCATTTGGTTTTCACCTCTTCCGTGCTTTTTTAAGAGCCCAGGCAAGGTGTTTCGTAGCATGTCCCACATTCTGGATTTGCCTGGTTGTTTCTTCATAGTTAGGTTCAGGTCGGCTGTTTTTTTTTTGGCAAGGATACTACTACAGAGGTGGCGTTGTGCCATCCCCATTGCATCATATCAGGAGACAAGTCATGTCAGTTTGATCCATTACTGGTGAAGCTAAGTGATAGTGTTTGGTGATTAGATCTCTCGGTTGAGATGGTGTCCGCTGCAAAGCAAGCTATTCCGTGGGATACTTGGGGGCTGAATATATAGTGAATATACTATCACCCAGCAACCTTTCGCCCGGTGACTTTAGCATCTAATGAAGAGCCCGGTGGCTTCTGACCGTGTGCCTCAGTTTGCTCCTCCGAACAATGAGGATAACAGTGGTCTCGAAGGGATGCTTGTTGCGAGGATCAGTACTTGGCATACAATGAACGCTAGGTAAAGGTTAGATACTACTGGACGAAGGCAAGTGTGACAAGATTGAGGGCAGGGCTGAGGCTGCGCTCCAACGCTCCGGAACCCGCCGCGGCTCCCAGGCGGCGAGCCAGGGACGCCGGCCTGGGGGTCCTGCCCGCCACGCCCTCGCGCCGCGCGAGCGCGGCCGGGCGGGGGCACCCAGCGCCCAGGCCGCGCAAGGCCCCCTGGGACCGGTAGTGCTGGGCGTGGCCTCGGGACTACATATCCCGGAGGCCCCCGCGCCGCGGCTCCAGCCGCTGCCGCCTCAGCCTCCACACAGCGACGGCGGCGGCCGCGGCGGCTGAGTCGGTGGCGGCGGCGGTGGCGGCGGCTGCGGGCTGAGCGGCGAGTTTCCGATTTAAAGCTGAGCTGCGAGGAAAATGGCGGCGGGCGGTGAGTGGAGATAAAGGAGGAGCGGCGGCGGGCGAGGGGGTGGAGTGCGAGGCGGGGGTGAAGAGGGCGAGTCCCCGGGTTGCCGCGAGCCGACGGCTTTGCGGCTCCGCGGAGGCGCTGAGGGGCGCGCCGAGCGGGGGGCGCGCTGAGATAGTTTTGGGGTGTCGGGGCCGCGCCGCTTCCCCGCAGCCCGGGGCGGCCCCGCGGCCGGAGGAGGGGAGTTGAGGTGGGGCGGCAGCCGGCTTGGGAGTCGGAGGGGGTCCCCGCGCGGAGGGGTCACCCCGAGGAGTTTCGGGGTGGGGGGGGACCGCGGGGGCCCACTTTTCCCCTCCTGTCCCTGAAGTTTTGTCTTTCCCCAGCCCTTGGGGCTGCTTTAGGAAGCTCCCCGCGTCCGCCTCCCGCTGCCTCGGCTCCTTCGCAGTTATTCGGAGGAATTAGGGGGCGGGGGCAGCGGCGCAGACCCCACGACCCCCACCCCAGCCTCCAGGTCGCACCCAGAATCGGGTTGCGTTTTGTTGCTGTGTTTCCTCCCGCACCGGGGCATTTTTAATATTTGAACTCGAATGATCTGCGGAATTTCATTTTGGGCACGGGGAGGTTCTCCGCAGTTTTCTCGCTAAAAAGGCATTTTGCTACCTCCGGTGTGAAGGTTGGGAAATGGCAAGTGGGAAGTTGGTAGATCAAATTTGGGGTTTGGCTGTCTTCGTCAGGACTGTTTTTTCTCCCCCCCCCCCCCCCCCCCATCTCGAATCTTACGTACGTTGACGGAGTTTGTAATGATTTAAATTGTCTTGCACATGCTTTAAAAAAAAAAAAAAAAAAAAAAGATGATCCATGAGTCGTTGGGAGGCTTAGTTGCCCCCAGTTTGAGGGCACTCGGGGTGGAAAAGTTAACCAAAAGAGCAGTGGTGAGAGCGAGAAAGCATCGTCTCGAAATCTCACAAAACAGGAGGAGTTTGGGATTCCAAAATGGAATGACACGAAAGGCATGAAATTGTCCCGAAGTCGAAACTCACCCCCCCTCCCCGCCCAGCCCCCCGCCCCCCGCCCCGTCTCGAAGGCGAAGACTTCCTTTTTTGCAGTTTTTGAGCAGCGCTTCAAAGCCAACCTGTTTTTGTTATTAAGCCTGTACCGTAAAGAAACCGGAAGGCGAGTACCAGCTGTCTTGCTGCAGTGGTTTTTTAAATGGAGTTGAATGAGATGAGCGAGTGGTAGCGGTGTTGAGGGAGATTGCTGGATCTCCGGATTTAAATGCCCGGCCTCGGACCCACCTAACTGGTCCCTGGCTGCAAGAAAGCTTCAGTATTTGTTGCAGCAGGTTGTAGAGAGGATGATGGAAAAGACAAAAAACCAAACCCCAAACGTGGGTCTTGTGAATGCCGCATACGCTGAAACGTGAAATGGAGATCTGGAAGTTCGTGAAATATTTGTTCTTGAGAAACATTTGAATTACTGCCCTGTTTAGAATAGGTTATACCAGATACGATACCCAACTGGAAAAAGGTCCACAAGCGTTGAAAAATGAGTGTCTCCTGTGAACCCTCCAGTTCCGGCTCCTCGGAGGCAGTGGCTGTTGCCGGTTTCTGGAGTATCCATCCTCTTTGGAATAATTATTTTAAGATTTTTATTTGAAACATAACCCTTGCTGGGTACCCAAGGCAGGAAAATAAGATGAACAGAAGAAAGGGAAAATGTGGCGGGAATATTGTTTTCTTTTCACTGTCTTGAACAAATGTTGATAGCTGTTAGAAAAAGCTTCTGAACTTACTGCTGATGTTGCCTTATGCACTGACACCCTTAAAGAAGTAACAATCTGTGGGGCTTGAGGATGAGGAACGGCTGCCAGGGTGCATTGTTTGTATGTAAGATGAAGCCTCTGTTTGTAACATGTAAAATGATATTGAACACTATAGCTCCTGTCACTGGAGGTTGCTTCAGGTTCTGCATTTAAATGAGCAGTAATCTAGGTTGCCTGTGATCCTAAATTACAGTGGTATTTTATATATTGATAGAAGTGACTTAATTGTCCAATCAGCATTAAAAAAGAGGCATATGCCAGCTTCTAGTTTATAGAACTACATTTTGAACATGACTGTAGAATAAGTGGGTTGCTATGATGTTTCTAGAGCGGTTGCAGGAAATATTTCTACCATAAAATATTCCTTACCTACAGAGACTTCGAGAATGCAGACACAACCCCAGCATAATTAACAGGATTTCTAGTTTTGTAAGTTCTAGAATGCTGGTTTTAAATTTACCAACACTACAGTTCATTAAAGAAATTCAGTAATACTAGAGTTTAGATGGTTAGGGATTGCATTAAATAATTTCACTATATTTTGACATTGAGTAAACTGTGCATCCCCTCCCCCCTCCCCCCATAAAAGTTATTTTTCATATCAGGGATATATTCTTAATCCCTGTATAAGAATTATTTCTCTAAATTGCCCCTCACTCCCTAGACAAACAAATTAGAATTCATTCAGTAAGGAGTGTACTGCAGGACCCTGGATCCTTTTTCTGGGAGATGCTAAATGAATAGTTTTTGAAATGGTTACTTACTAAAGCCTTCTTGACTGGTGTTTTGAAATAAACTTCAGGGACATATTAAAGATGAGGGTTTTTTTTTTTTTTTAATTCTTTTGTGTATTAACTGATTCTAGAATCTTTTAAAGAGGAGTATGTTTTTTGAGAAGTCTTTAAACAAATAATTTAAAAATAATTCAGACAATAAGGTAAGATATAAACCCAAATTGGTGTTAAAATAAATGGCTTTAGGGTTTCTTTTTCAGTTTTTTAGAATCTATAATTTCAAGCCCTGGCCTGAATTTTTGTAAGTTTAGAATGAGTATAGCCTCCAGTGGCTGTTTGTCTACAATGGAAAGCGACCACAATTTAATGCAGTTGTTACTTTAATGTTACCTAGGACTAGAAGGAGTTGTTGATCATGTTGAAGAGTTTCTCATGGAGTTTCTCATAGGTTAAACCAGAGAGTACCTGTCCCAGTTTGGTTTGAACTTATTAAATACCCTGTAGTGTAAAATATTCAGTTTTTGTTTTTTCATTATCGAGGGTTTAAAGCTCTGGGAGCAGAAAATTAGTATTGGAAATGTATCTTAACTTTTCTTCTTTCTCATAGCTCAACAGATTAAAGAAATAGGTAACTGCATGTTAGTTTAGATCCACAGGGATAGTATGGAGATTGAATGCTGCAGTAAAATGTAGGCATTTTCTTCCATTTTATTGAGTGCTTTTTGGGGGTGGGGGAGGGGATCACAAAATGAACATTTCTCAGTAAAAGTGGAGGAGGGGCTGTATTGTAATGAGGCTTATTCCTTCTTTTTGTTAGTGTTTGCTGCGTAAATTCATTTAGCCCATTGGTTTTCTGATAGAGTTTCTGGGAGATTATTTTGGGTTAAAGGGTGCAGTTTATCCAGAGTCTAACCTTATTTCCACTCCTAACAAATGACGGAATTGACTTGAATTTAATCGCCGTTCCCTTTCCTACCTTCTGGTGGGGAGTTAAATGAACAGGAAAATGGCCAGAAGATACACAGCAGGAGTTGAAAGGAAGACCTGCACTGTCTAGGAGGCTGATTTATCCACAAACTGGATAATCTTCTTAGACTACATACTGCCAGTTCCCAACTTTGTCAGCATTAACTCAGTTTGGTAGGTTCTGCTGGCCTAGGTCAATTTACAGGGGGGGCAGTAATAAAGGTTTATTTAACTGTAATAAATTTTGTGGCCTAGAGGCAAAGGAAAGAAGTCTGACCTATCTGGCAAATGGGCTTTACCTATTTCAAAGAATATTTTAAGAGCAAATGTACTAGTCTTTTCTGTTAGTATTTTTTCCTATCTTTCTTTTTTTTTTTTATTTTTTTTATTTATTTTTGGGACAGAGAGAGACAGAGCATGAACGGGGGAGGGGCAGAGAGAGAGGGAGACACAGAATCGGAAACAGGCTCCAGGCTCCGAGCCACCAGCCCAGAGCCTGACGCGGGGCTCGAACTCACGGACCGCGAGATCGTGACCTGGCTGAAGTCGGACGCTTAACCGACTGCGCCACCCAGGCGCCCCTTTCCTATCTTTCATTATGAACGTCTGTGTCCTATTTTTTCTTTTCCATTGATATTTTTTACCGATATGTTCGGGGAAAGAGTGACTTTTTTTTTTTTTTTTGAGTGTAAAAAAATTTTTTTTTGTATGCTGTCCACCTATGAAGGTATTCTTCTGAAATGTTTAATTTCTTTGATTGGAGGTTAAGAGTGAGGGTTCTGAAGTTTCAGTTTTTGGAAACTAGGCTGATTAGATTACTAAATTTAACTCTTTATCATCCATGTAAGGATGAAAAGGGAATATTGGCATGGGTACCACATAGTAATGGATAATCTACTGCTCCCTGGGGCTTTGCTTTTGGTAGCTATAGCAGCTGAGTGGGAGTAGTAGATGGATAGATGGGAAAAGACTGCAGAACTCAGCATAATCCTCAATTAGGATAAGCCTCATGGTTAATTGAATGTTGAGTGCACAGGTTAAATCCCATTATAACAAACTCCAGGGGACTAGCTAAATTATTTTGTTGTACTGGGATTGAACTTTTTTGAATATTGTTTGAAATAAATTAGTCTTTTTGTTTTTGTTAGATGTGTTAGAAAAATTTTTATGTATTGTAACAATTTGAGAAGTTGTTACTCATGAACCAATGTGTCCAAGGTTTAATTTTAATGCTTTTGCCTTTAAAAAGGAAATAACTCATGTTGAACGGGGCATATACTTTATCCCCCCCCCGCCCCCCCCCATGCTCCCACATCTAGGTCTGTGTCTAGAGTAGCTCCATTGGTTTATTTCAACAACCAAATACATTTATAGGTACTGCTGCCACCATTAAAGTGTGGTCAGAGGAAATGGGAAATTCCCCATGTTTCCAGGTGACTGCTGCTGGTAATTTTTTCTTCCCTTGATAACTTTTTAAAATAAATGAATATACTTCACTCTTGTGAACTTTACTTTTTGGTAATAATTAAGGTAGCCCTTTTCCACTGATCCCAGTGTAGTTGGTGACAGAGATCTATATGGTTTAAAAAAAAAAAGTGATGGTAGTATTGTAGTTATAAATGTGGAATTTTTCAGAAACAGGATTAGTATACGTATGAGAAAAATTAGTATTATGCTTGGCCAGAAATACACTTTTTTTTTTTTTCCTGTCTTGTATTTTCAGATTGGTGTTTGAGAAACTTCAGGTGTTTATATCCCACCTTCATATCTAAGGCTAGCGTTTTTAGTTTGCTTAGAGAGTGTTGATTGGGTGCAGCAAGACATTTTTGAAGTCATTCTTTTAAATAGATGTTCCACGAAGGAGGGAAAATCTGAAAGAGGGAATTTCAAAGCAACCCAAGCAGTGTTTTGAAAGTTCTCGAGTCAAGAATAATGACTGGCCAGTAGGCAGGAAGCCTGCAGTTGTATTGTGGTATTGTGCCTCCAGCTGACGCATTTGAGAACTTGAGCACAAAAGAGGAGAAAGCGTGGGGAGGGGAAGAAAGAGTTTTAACAACAACAAAAAGAGGGGGGTGGGGGAGACTTTTAGAGTAAATACTCTCTGCTTTTCTGTTTAAGTGAAATCTAAAACCAAATTATTTTTACTTTGAGAGGAAATGTTTGTTTATCATAATCTAAATGGCCTAAACTGACATTTTTATACATGAGAGTTAGTTGTTACTGGTGGAAAGAGCAGCATGATCATACACTCAGTTTTAAAACAACTTGAATAAAAAAAAAAAATCTCGGGGAATCTGGCTGATTCAGTGGGAAGAGCATGCTTGATCTCCTGTTCATGAGTTCGAGGCCCACGTTGGGTGTGGAGATGACTAAAAAATAAATAAACCTGAAAAAAATCTACACACGAAAACTTTCGGATAGTCCCCCCTTTTGTTACCTAATCAGTATCATTTGTTGGCCTGTTACTTTGAAAATGATACTTGTGAAGAAGAGTTGAGAACAGTTTGCAAGCTAGTATTGTAAGCTTCATGCAAATCGATCTCAAGACATTCCTTAAAATTTATAAAACAAAGGGGGTGGAATATGTGATCTCCAAAGTTCATTATATTGGAGAATTCTATAAACTTAAAGCATTGTATAGATATGTAGAATGGTCTTATATTTAAATTTTGTTGGTCAAACATTAAATGGGTTAAGCTCTTTGTATCAGATAATGGTAACCTTTCAGTGCTGACTCATGAGTTGGGCGATGGGATGATTTTTGAGCTCCTGACTTCATAGTGGGTGCTACAAGCTGCAAAGTGCGCGCTTGCACATATGTGTCTGGGGAAGGGGGAGGGGGAGGGGGAGAGAATTTTCAACCCCCTCCTTCTCTTGTAAGAAAACGAAGTCATATTTTTCTTTACTCTCAGTAAAGCTGTCATCAGTGGAATGGATTATTGAATTTAAGTCACTCTGTAGAGTAGCTATATCAGCTTGATTTTGTTTCCAGATTGAAATTTGGCAACTTTATTTGAAAATGTCTTAAGGATTACCCAGTATTCTTTTCACCAGATTGTGTCTTTAGTCTAAACACCCTCTGCTCCATCCAAGCTCATCTCTTTTCCTCTTTTACCTGTCTGGTGGTGGTTGTGTTTTTATAAGACTTTCATCCCAGTGAACACAGTTGGCCCCATTGCTGTCAGAGCAAGTCCTTGGCTGCATCCAGGAAAATCTAACTTCGCCAGTGAGAAAAATAACTCCACACATACGTTGCATCCATTGGAGTGCCAGTTGTGTATTCTTCATATACTAAGATGGGACTATCACTGTATTAAGATTTAAGAATAATCTCACCAGGCATCAGTACAGTGAGTTCAGGAAGCTACTTTCAAAGCGCACAGCCACATCTAGTCTCATTTAAGTAAATTTCCCAGACCACCACAACTGAAAATACAGTTCTAGAATATGGTAGAAGCCTTAGGTGTAGGGAAACCAAGTTAGGTGAACCTGGAATTGTGAACTTGTCCGATAAACTCCACTTTTCTGTTTCTTTGTTTAAAGTATGAAATACCTCCCACATGTTAATTCTTTTTTTAAGTTTTATTAATTTTGAGGGAGAGTGTGAGTGCGTGCACGAGTGGGGGAGGGGCAGAGAGAGGAAGAGAGAATCCTCAGAGATTGGGGTGGGGGGAGGGGGAGATCATGACCTGAGCCCTGAGCCAAAATCAAGAGATGCTTAACTGACTGAGCCACCCAGGCACGCCTCCCCCATGTTACTTTTTAAACTGACTTTTCATACCAGCATTCAGCATTCTGTTAGCTATGAGGCCCCGAGCTTTAATCATCCTTAATTTGCTACTGTTTGGCGGTTGCCCACTCCCCCATACACACATACTTAACCAGTGTTTATTAAGCTTGTAGTGTTGAAGGCGCTGTGAGAGTTAATAAGGTTTTGACCTCCAAGTGCACACAATCAATCAGGTATTCACATCACTTCAGTATGAGGCAATTTATTTTGCTTATAAAGATCAAGAAGAAGTTCAGAGGAGGAAAGGACTACTTCTGACCAGGTGATGAGAATGCAAGACTTTGAAGAATGAGTGAGATTTTAATATGGAGACAACAGTTTCTGTTGGTGAGAAATCATTAGCAAGAGCTCAGAGGTAAGGCATTTTAAGACTTGGTCATTTAAATACTCAAGTGTTAGTGGATTTGAGTAAACTGGTTTTGTTTTTGCAGAATCCTATTGATACATTTCTCTTAAATATATTTTCATTACAATTTCTAAAACTCTAGTTCAGGCCCTTTATTTCTAGATATTTGTAATAGTTTTCAAAGTAGTCCCCATTCTTTCCCTAAGTCCTCTCTGTACTTCTTAAACATCATTTTGATTACATTTTTTGCTTAAAAATTTGCAAAGTACAATCGAAATTCCTTAACCTAATATTCAGTTTTTAATCATCGTCTTTTTAAAATCAATCTTTCCCATTTTTGTTGCCTCTTGAGTCACGCTGCTGCTTTCTGACTCTTCTCCCTTGCTATCTAACCTAGTCATTAAAGTCTAGTTCAGATCCTGTCTCATTTAAGTAAATTTCCCAGACCACCACAACTGAAAATACAGTTCTTATTTTCTGATATGAATCTTAATTATCTCTTCACATGCAAAGGAGTCTGCATTTATTGATTGGTAGGGCAGATTCAATCAGATGGTTTATTTTTGAAGTGGGCACCATTTTTTTTTTTTTAAGCTTCTAAAGTCATCCATTATTTTTTCGATTATATTCATTTTAGGTGTCCCCTCCCCCAATGCTTGGCATTTGGATATGAAAGTTTCTAAAGTTCTAACTCTCAGGTCAGCTTTTCTTTTCTTTTCTTTTTTTTTTTTTTTAACGTTTATTTATTTTTGAGACAGAGGGAGACAGAGCATGAACAGGGGAGGGGCAGAGAGAGAGGGAGACACAGAATCGGAAGCAGGCTCCAGGCTCTGAGCCATCAGCCCAGAGCCCGACGCGGGGCTCGAACTCCCAGATCGTGAGATCGTGACCTGAGCTGAAGTCGGCCGCTTAACCGACTGAGCCACCCAGGCGCCCCCAGGTCAGCTTTTCTATCTGGAAATTGAGATAAAATTAGAGTCTTAGTCCTAAGGACCTATGTCTTCCTTACAGAGTTGTCCCAGATTAATCCTGTCCGGGCCTTAGGATTCATACTTCCCAGATGTCCTAAGACTGGACCGTCCTTCTGTGAGTTGTTCAAATGTTTTTATTCAGTACCACGGTTCTGCAAAGAATTATGCTAAGCATTGTAGGCATTAAAATCCCTTTGTGATCTAGGAGCTTATAATCTAGTTGAAAAATAAGTATAACTGAAAAAACATAGTTGCAACAACATAAATAAGTAGCTCAGAAGTTCAGAGGAAGAAAAGGTCATTTTCAACTAGAATTGTTAGGGAAAACTTCTTGGAGGAGATGGAGTAGATCTAAACGGAATTAATTGCTGTTTCTGATCTCTCTTTCCCACATCTTTTAATATGTAGTGCTTAGTACAATAAAAAAATTGTGTGTATATATATATATATATATATATACACATTATTTTAAACTAAAAAGGCATAAACATGGTAGAGTTTAAACATTACAAAAAGGGGTGTGTGTGTGTGTATACACACATATCTTCAAAAAGTAAGGATCATGGTCCCCCAGGTCTTTGGTTTTTGTAGCTACTCTCCTTCCCAAAGGCAACTGCTATTAGACGATATTCTGTGCAGATAGTTATGGATGTCTCTCCATTGTGTGTGTGTGTGTGTGTGTGTATGTGTGTATTTATTTATTTATTTTTGAGACAGAGAGAGAGAGAGAGAGAGAGAGAGAGAGAGAGAAACAGTGTGAGCAGGGGAGGGGCAGAGAGAGAAAGATACAGAATCTGAAGCAGGCCCCAGGCTCTGAGCTGTCAGCACAGAGCCTGATGTGGGGCTCAAACCCAGGAACTGAGACACCCCTATCTTTTTTTTTTTTAAAGTAATCTCTACTCCCAGTGTGGGGTTCTAACTCATGACCCTGAGATCTAGAGTCACATGCTGCACTGACTGAGTCAGCCAGGTGCACTTCTTATTTATCTTTCTTTTTGGTATTTATCTATCTATCTATCTGTGTGTGTATTATGTATGTATGTATGTATGTATGTATGTATGTATTTAATTAAAAGTAGGCTCCGCATACAACATGGGGCTTGAACTCACCAGCCTGAGATCGAGTCGCATGCTCAACCAACTGAGCCAGCCAGGTTTCCCCTCTTATTTATCTTTTAAAAACTTATCCCATCCCAAGTTGCTTGACTGCTTGAAGGCATGAAATCTATTGTTCATTGTCTAAGATTATGAAACTAAACTCCTTCCCATGGAGTTCCCAAAGCCTTTCATAATCTGATTCTAATCTACATTTCCAGCATCATCTTATTTCTGTGTGTCTTATACTTTAGCTGCTATTAAGTTTCTCTTGTTCTGCCTTCCCTGGTCTTACCCTACTAAAAATTATCTCTCCTGTGTTCTGATTCATATTCTTAGGTATAAAAGCTAAAAGCTAGCATTTATCCAAGCTAATATGCCTGGACAGTTTTGGGTGTTTAATGTCCATTATCTCATTTAACTGTCTTTTGTACTGCAGAGCTCTTTTTTTCCCTTCCACTGAAGTCTTATACAAAACCCTATTCGAAATAGAAAAGGCGATTTTATTAAAACTTATTTTCTAAGTTGAAATTTAAACTGTTTGCTGGTTGTAAAGGCAGTGAAAATGAAATTGCTGTGATGAATATAAAATTTGAAATTGGGTTCTTAACAACTATTATGGATCCAAATCCATCTCTGCTTCTAGTTTATTTCTGTATTATGAAAATCCCAACTCATACAGAGATATAGTTGTAAATGGTGTCAGTTCAAAAATATTTTTTGATATATGTAACAGGTGCACATGGGACAAATTCAAAAGGGACCAGAGGGTATGTATACAGTGTGAAGTAAGGCATCCTTCCTCAGGCGTTTCCCAGCCACCTCCCTATCCCCTGCTCAGAGTTCTTGTTAACTGTAGAGTCATTGTTAACTCTAGATACATACATAAATGCATATGCTTAAAAGCTTTTAAGTTTAGTGAATTTCTCCTACATTTTTGGGTAAAGTATAATAAAGTGTAGCATACATTCAGGAAAATGCATAAGTACAGGCCTATAAATTTTCATAAAACAAACACACTTCTGTAATTGGCACTCAGGAGCCCTCTTCTGGATTGTGTATATTTTTTAAATGATCTTGGGGAGAGGTTTCAGGTCTGTATTTATAACTACTAAGTTCTTTCTAATGGTTACACAGCATTCCTCTGTGTAGTGGATATATCATAATTTATCCAGTTTTATATTATTACAAACAGCTGTAAGTGAATATCCTCATACGTATTTCTTTGTCCCATGTTTTGTTGTAAAGCATATAAAAATTTCTGGCAGTAGAATGCTAGAGTATTAGAGGGTATGACTTTAAGTTTTACAGGTATTGCAAGTGGCTTCCTGTTGTAGAGGTTGTAGCAAGTGCTGTATGGAAGTGCTTGTTTTCCCTATCTCGTGTGTTTCCTTTAATGCTTTTCTGCTCTCCTTTTCTTTTACAACAAAAATCAAATGTGAAAATTAAAAAAATGTAAAATAGAAAAATGTCAGGATATCAAACTGTTAGCATAGTTTAATGAGGTGGTAAACTACAATATGTTGTAACTATATATTCTGTTTAATGTGTTTAAAGATGTTTGAAATGTAATGTACCTATTTAACATTTGTGGGTGTGTGTTACAATTTTTTATAAATTAAAAAAAATTTTTTTTAATGTTTATTTATTTTTGAGAGAGAGAGAGAAAGAGACAGAGAGTGTGAGCAGGGGAGAAGCAGAGAGAGAGGGAGACCCAGAATGCGAAGCAGGCTCTAGGCTCTGAGCTGTCAGCACAGAGCCTGACGCGGGGCTCAAACTTGTGAACTGTGAGTTCGTGACCTGAGCCGTGACCTGAGCCGAAGTCAGACGCTTAACTGACTGAGCCACCCAGGTACTCTGTTTTGTTTTGTTAAAATTTTTTAGTGTTTGTTTTTGAGAGAGAGAGAGAGAGAGAGAGAGAGAGAGAGAGAGGGGAAGGGGGAGGGGCAGAGAGAAAGGGAGACCCAGAATGCAAAGCAGACTCTAGGCTCTGAGCTGTCAGCACAGAGCCTGACACGGGGCTCAAACTCATGAACTGTGAGATTGTGACCTGAGCCAAAGTCAGACGCTTAACTGACTGAGCCACTCAGGTACTCTGTTTTTTTGTTAAAATTTTTTAGTGTTTATTGTTGAGAAAGAGACAGAGAGAGAGAGAGACAGAGTGTGAGTGGGAGCAGGGGAGGAGCAGAGAGAGAGAGAGACACACACACACACACACACACACACACACACACACACACACAGAATCCGAAGCAGGCTCCAGGCTCTGAGCTGTCAGCACAGAGCCTGACATGGGGCTCGAATTCACAGATTATGAATTCATGACCTGAGCCTAAATCTGACATTTAACCGACTGAGCTACCCAGGCGCTTCTGGGTATTTTTTTTTTTTTTTTTTTTAATTTGTAGAAATCTATTTTGAGGTATAATTTACTTACACTAAAATTGAACCATTTTAAGCGTGTTGTTTGTTTTGACACATGTAAACTGTTGTGTTACTACCAACCACAATCAAGGTACAGAACATTTCCATCACCCCAGAAAGTAGTATCTTGCCCATTTGTATTTAGTCCTTTTCTAGGTTTTGGAGTATTCAGTGAACCATTGTTTGGCCTTCTGTCACTATAGGTTACTTTTTTCTTTTTTTTACCTTTATTGAGGTATAATTGACATTCAGTTAATTACATATGTTTAAAGCGTATAATTTGAATTTTGACCTAGAGGTTTACCTGTGAATCTGTCACCACAGTTACAGTAATGGAAATATCTGTTAGCTCTAGTAGACATATCCTTGTATCTCTTTCAACGTTTTTTTTTTTTTTTTTTTTTTTTTTTAATTTATTTTTGGGACAGAGAGAGACAGAGCATGAACGGGGGAGGGGCAGAGAGAGAGGGAGACACAGAATCGGAAACAGGCTCCAGGCTCCGAGCCGTCAGCCCAGAGCCCGACGCGGGGCTCGAACTCACAGACCGCGAGATCGTGACCTGGCTGAAGTCGGACGCTTAACCGACTGCGCCACCCAGGCGCCCCTCCTTGTATCTCTTTATAATCTATCCCTTCCCATCTTCAGGTGATTGCTGATCAGCCTTAAGTCACTGAAGATTAGTTTACCTTTTTGGGAATTTATATAAATGGAATTCTTTGCTGTGTACTTTTTTCCCCCTTTCGTTGTCAGATGATCCTTTACTGAAATATTTCCCTTTGTAGTTTTTTTTTTTTTTAAGTTTATTTATTTATTTTGAGAGAGAGAGAAAGAGTGTGTGCCTGTAAGTGGGTGGGGTGCAGAGAGGGACGGAAGGAGAGAATTCCAAGCAGGCTCTGTGCTGACGGCACTCGGGGCTCCATCCCAGGAACTATGAGATTGTGACCTGAGCCGAAATCAAGAGTCAGACGCCCAACTGACTGAGCCACCTGGACGCCCCTTCCTTTGTAGTTCTTAACTAGCTGGGCATTCCACTGCTCCACTATTGATGTCATCTATGATGCCATGAGGGTGGTGGCCATTAACATTGCAGCCCATAGACTGGGTTAGTCCCCAGGATCTCTTTAATGGTTCTAGGGAGTCTCTGTGGCTAAAGATCTGTGCCTCATCTGTTAGGCAGTGTTGATAGTCTCATCAAAAGTGATTCCTGCTGTGCTTAACAGGGAATAGGCCACTCACTGTTTTTCTACTTTTTTCTGTCTCTTGGCAATCCCTTGAGGGGTTTGGTAGTCAGGGAAGAGGCGGAAGGTACCATTTCATTCTGGGCCTGAATGGTCAGTTTCATCTAATCCTCATACCTTTCCAGTCACCATTTGTTTTTGTGGGGTCATTACCAACCTTTTTTGGGAGATGGGTCCAGAGGACTGATCTTGATCTCCGTTCAGACGAGGCACTGACTTCCTCACTGGTACACCTCAGGTATATGAATTTGATCTCATTAGGGTTGAACTTAGGCGACATGATGGAGGTGGCTGATGAACCTGGGTTTGGGATGACAGAAAACAGTTGCACCTTTGCCGCATCTGAGTGGAAAGTCAAAAGTACCATGTACTTTTTTTCAAGGGGAACTGGTTTCTTTCACTTAGTACTGTATAGTTATTTTGAGATTCGTGCATGTTGTTACATATATCAGTATATTTTTTAAAGGTTTTATTTTTAAGTGGTCTCTACACCCAACGTGGGGCTCAAATTTAGAGCCCTGAGATCAAGAGTTTTGTGGTCTACCGACTGAGTCAGCCAGCTAGCCCTCATATTATCAGTCGTTCTGTTTTTTATTGCTTAGTACTATTGCCTTGCATTAGGTGTATCTCAGTTTATTTATTTATTCATCTGTTGATGAACATTTGGGTTATGTTCAGTTTTTGGTTATTAAAAATAGAGCTTCTATGACATTTTGTTTGCAAGGATTTGTGAGGACATACATAGGCTTTTATTTCTCTTGTAAATATGTAGGAATGGAATGGCTGAGTTATATACTAAGTGTATTTTTAACCTTTAAACTTTTTTAAAAAATGTTTTTGTAAAATTTATTTTTGACAGAGTCAAAGAGAGAGGGGTGATAGGATCTGAAGCAGGCTCTGTGCTAACATCAGAGAGCCTGATTTGGGGCTCAAACTCACGAACCATGAGCTCATGACCTGAACTGAAGTCGGACACTTAACTGACTGAGCCACCCATGCATCCCAATGCTTCAGAATTTTAAGAAACTGCCACTTGTTTCTCAAAGCAGTTGTACCATCTTACATTTCTTCTAGCAGTGTATGATAGTTTTGGTTATTCTACAGTCTCATCGACACTTGGTATGGTCAGTCTTTTTATTTTTTAAGCTTTAAAAAATTTTTAAATTTTATTTATTAAAATTTTTTTCGTTGTATTTATTTTATTAAAAAAAAATTTTTTTTAATGTTTATTTATTTTTGAGACACAGAGAGACACAGCATGAGCAGGGAAGGGGCAGAGAGAGAGGGAGACACAGAATGTGAAGCAGGCTCCAGGCTCTGAGCCATCAGCCCAGAGCCCGACGCGGGGCTCGAACTCACGAACTGAGATCATGACCTGAGCTGAAGTCGGACGCTTAACCGACTGAGCCACCCAGGCGCCCCTCGTTGTATTTATTTTAGAGAGACAGAGAGCACACATGAGCAGGGGAGAGGGGCAAAGGGAGAGAGAGAGAATCCCAGGCAGGCTCCACGCTCAGCATTGAGCCCGACCTCACAACCCTGGGATCATGACCCAAGCCAAAATCAAGAGCCGGGCGCTCAACTAACTGAACCACCCAGGCGCCCCTGATTTTTTTATTTTTATGTTTAAGTAATCTCTACACCCAACATGGGGCTCCAAGTCACAACCCCGAGATCAGGAGTCTCCTGCTGTACCTACCGAGCCAGCCAGGTACCCCAATATGGTCAGTCTTTTTAATGTTAGCCATTCTAGTGGGTATATTAGTGGTATCTCATTGTGGCTTCAATGTGAGTTTCCTTAATGACTCATGATGTTGAGCATATTTTCATGTACTTATTTAGGTGAAGTATCTGTTCATATTTTTTGCCCATTTTTAAGTTGAGTTATCATACGGAGGTGTAAGAGTTCTTTAGATACAGATCTTTTTTGGATATATGTTTTAGAAGTGTTTAACTTGAGACTGGTCTGCTGTTTCATTTTCGTAACTGTTTTTGGAAAGGCAAAAGTTTTTAATGTTATTGGAATTCAACTTACTGATTTTTTTTTTTTAATGTGTGTGTTTTCTTTTATAGTCGATACCTCTCTGTTGCATTTAAGAAATCCTAGCCCAGCCGAAGGTCATTCAGATTTTTTTCATACGCTTTCTAGAAGTTTTAAAGATTAAAAATTTTGTTTAAAATGTTTGTTTTTGAGAGAGAGAGAAAGAGAGATGAGAGACACAGAGTGTGAGTGGGGGAAGGGCAGAGAGAGAGAGGAAGACACAGAATCTGAAGCAGGCTCCAGGGTCTCAGCTGTCAGCATAGAGCCCAGGGCTCGAACCGACAAACCACGAGATCATGACCTAAGCTGAAGTTGGATGCTTAACCGACTGAGCTACTCAGGCACCCCTTAAAGATTTTTTAAAATGTTTATTTGTTTATTTTATTTTTTAAAATATTTATTTATTTTTGAGAGACAAATACACAGTGGGGGAGGGGCAGAGAGACAGAATCTGAAGCAGGCTTCAGGCTGTGAGCTGTCAGCACACAGTCCAACGTGGGGCTCGAACCCATGAACTGTGAGATCATGACCTGAGCTGAAGTTGGAAGCTCACCCAGCTGAGCCACTCAGGCTCCCCTAATAGTTTGTTTATTTTTGAAAGAGAGACAGAGAGAGTGTGAGTGGGGTAGAGGCAGAGAGAAAGGGAGACAGAATCCCAAGCAGGCTCCTGACTCGGGTTCCAACCTGCAAGTTGTGAGATCATGGCCTGAACCAAAACCAAGACTTGGATGTGGATGCTTAACCCACTGAGCCACCTAGGTGCTCCCTAGAAGTTTTATGGTTTAAGCCCTTGAATTTGGGTCTATGACCATTTGAGTTAATTTTTGTATATGGTGAGATAAGAGTTGAGGTTCATTTTTTTAAAAAAAATTTTTTAATGTTTATTTTTAAGAGAGAGAGAGACCAAACACAAGCAGGGGAGGGGCAGAGAGAGAGGGAGACACAGAATCTGAATCGGGCTCTAGGTTCTGAGCTGTCAGCTGCGGGGGTTCAACCCATGAACTGTGAGATCATGACCTGAGTCAAAGTTGGATGCTCAACTGACTGAGCTGCCCAGGTGCCCCAATATATGGCTATTGAACTTTCCCAGCACCATTTGTTGAAAAGATTATACGTTTGCTATTGCATTGATTTGGCACCTTTGTTGAAAATCAATCAAATATATGCAGGTCATTTTATCTGTCTGTCTTAACCCTTGTCTTGAAATGAGATAGGATAAATCTTCCAACTTTGTCTTCCCCTTTCCCTTTGTTTTGGTTATTCTAGGCCCTTTGCATTTCCGTATGGTTGTTAGAATCATCCGCAAAATTTCTGTTGTGTTTTGATTGTGATTGCACTGAATCAGTTGATCGATTTGGGAAGAATTGATTTCTTAAAAATGTTGTGTCTTCTGTTCCATGAACATGTTCTAGATCTGTCCATTTATTTACGTCTTTAATTTCTCTTAGTATTTTGTAGTTAGCATATAGATCTTGTCAAATTTATCACTGAGTCCCGTATTTTAAAATGTGATTGTACATATAGTATTTAAAAAATTTCAATTTTCCAGTGATTTGTTAGCATATAGAAATATGACTAACTTTTGTATTTTGTATTTTTTGTAACCGTGCTAGACTTATATTTTAGTAGTTTTTATGTAGTTTGCTTAGGATTGTATACATAGTTAATCATGTTGTTTGTGAATAATTAAAATTTTTTTAAATGTTTGTTTATTTAGAGACAGAGAGAGAGAGATAGTGAGTGGGGAGGGGTAGAGACAAGAGGGAGGCAGAGAATCCCAAGCAGGCTCTGTGCTGTCAGCGCAGATCCCAACGTGGGGCTCTATCTCACGAACTGTGAGATCATGATCTGAGTGAGCCGAGGTCAAGAGTTGGATGCTTAACTGACTGAGCCAACCAGGTACCCCTCTTCTCTTTTTTTAATGTTTATCAATTTATATTGAGAGAGAGAGAGAGAGAGTGAGAGAGAGAGAGAGAGAGAGAGAGAGAGAGTGTGTACACGAGGGTGTAAGGGACAGGGAGAGAGAATCCTAAGCAGGCTCTGTGCTCTTAACATAGGGCCTGACTCTGGGCTCAAACTTACAAACCCTGAGACCGTGCATGACCTGAGCCAAAATGGAGTCAGAAGCTCAACTCAACTGAGCCACCCAGGCACCCCATCTCCCCTTCTCTCCCCCCCCCCCCCCCCCCCTCCCCTCCCCTCCCCTCCCCTCCCCTCCCCTCTTGCTTTACTGTAATAACTAAAACTAATGCTTCCAGGACAATCTTGGGATTTTGATTGTTACCAATTTGATCAATTTGGGGGAATAGGTATCTTTGTCTTAGGGGTAAGCATTCAGTGTTTCACTGCTAAATAAGGTATTACTTCAAGTTCTGCTGATCTGCTTTGTGTCAGTGTATCTGCACTTTCTATTCCCCCTCTTTTTGTTACTCAGTTTTAAGGGTTTATCTTTTTTTTTTTTTTTTTTTTTTTTGGGGGGGAGACCGGGCACAAGTGAGCAAGGGGCAGAGAGAGAGAGAGAGAGAGAGAGAGAGAGAGAGAGAATCCTATGAGGGGCGGGGGGGTGAGGGATGCAAGTGAGTGAGGGGCAGAGAGAGAGAGAGAGAGAGAGAGGGAAAAGGGAGAGAGGGAGAGAGAGGGAAGCAGGGCTTGTGTTTTACCTGAAGTGGGGCTGGAGCTCACCTGAAGCAGGGCTCAAGCTTACCTGATGTGGTACTCAAACTTGTCAACTGTGAGATCATGACCTCAGCCGAAGTCGGATGCTTAACGACTGAGCCAACCTGATGCCCCAAAGGTTTCTTTTTTTTAAATGTATATTCTGGATATACATCTTTATTAGATACATTTTACAAGTATTTTCTCTCAGTCTTTGCTAGTACAGATCTTTATTGGTGATCAGCAGTGTCTTTGTACTAATGCTCAAGTTCTTGGTCACATGTGTATTTTGGAGGAGTAACAGGTGCTTTAACGCTTGAATGATAGTTATGCAAAAATGTATTATAACCCCATTTCTTAACTCATGTAAATGGAAGGAAATAAGACTGTTAACCTAGAACATATCAGTTCTTAAACATAGTAAATTTTCTATAACATTTAACTATTAAAAGTTATTTTTCATTTTAAATAGCCTGGAGCCTGATGTGTCATTTTACCTCTTTAATAAAACTGAAACAATAAGGCTTTGTCTATTTCCCGATTTATTATTGTAGATGAAGATTAAAAACACCGAATATTGGTCTGGTATAATCCTAATGAAGAAGTTCTGAAGACCTGTGTAAAAACTGAATCTTAGCTGTGTGGGTTTGTCATTCTTCTTCCCTCCTTAACCCTTATTGAAAGACCCAGTGTTACCTGTATTAGTAGAGTGTATTCCGTTCTTATCAAGCTGTATTATACTGTTTTCTCTTTCTATGGTTTTTACATTTAACTGTTCCACTGATTAGATTATCTTTTGAATGCCTCTACTACAAGCTGATGAAAAAATACCAGCTTACAGTGTGCTATTTATCACATTTAGTTATTTATATTAAATTATTGGAACTTTAAATTGCCTTAGTATCTCCCTGGACACTTTCTTTTCCCTTTCTTGAAAAAAAAAATGACCTCTCAGTTTGCTTACCAGTCCCCTCACCCAAATTTGAAGATCTATATTTTAATTCTTTTCTGTCTGAATTATTCTTTCTGTCACGCTAGAATTTTGGAATATTTTGCAATTTACATTTAAGAAGCCTAGTTTAAAAAAACAGTGGAAATTTCCAGCTTAAAAATATAAAACAGCCACTGCTCTAATAACTGCTTTGCAGGAAGAAATATGAAAAAGAACCGCAGACGTTCTGGATGTCAGCCTGTGAAATTTTCCACGATTCTTCATAATAACACGCAGGCATGCTTATGCTGCTGGATTCAGTGCAACAGCGCTTGTGCTCTGAGTGGAATTTGCAGCTCCTCTATCAGTGATAAAATGGTACCTGGCCAGCTTTTAGTGATGAGTGCATAAATTCACACATCTGCGGTACTGTGTGCGTGTTTCATCTGTGGTCATAACACTGAACTTGCAGAGTTATTTAAAAATCTTTAGATTCCTTTTGATTCCAAAATACCTGTTTTAAATGAATTTTGGGGGTGCCTGGGTGGCTTAGTCAGTTGAGCATCCAGCTCTTGATTTCGGCTCAGGTCGTGAGCTCACAGATCCATGAGATCCAGTCCCAGTTGTGCTCTGTGCCAACAGTGCGGAGCCTGCTTGGGATTCTCTCTTTTCCTCTCTCCCTGCCCTTCACCCCCCTCTCAAAATAGATAAATAAAAACTTTAAAAAAATGAATTTTGATTTTTTAAATTCAGTAGATTCATTATTCCTCTGAGAATATAGACCTATAAAGTCATTATTTTAGTTACAATGCTGTCTAAATATTTATTTGGTAGCATTTTTACTGTACTGAAGAGTGCTCAGAACATTAAAATAAAGATTTGCGGAAGCTCGGGAGTGCCTGGCTGACTCAGTAGAGCGTGCGATTCTTGATCTCAAGGTTATGAGTTTAATCCCCACGTTGGGCATGGAGCCTACTTAAAATAAGTAAATGAAATAAAAAAAAAAGCAATTAAAAGATTTGCATAAGCTCAATATTAATTTGGTGTGGATTCAAGACATATTTTAACCTCTATTTCAGATTCCTGTTAATGTTTCAAAGGGTCAGTAGATTTTTATATTAGAGCTGATAATTGTGTTGCAGTTTGGCGATTTCAAATTCGAAGGCACCCTGTTATACTGTTTTCCTAGTGAGGAAACTGTAAACTGGCAGAGGAGAACCATGAGGAGTAGATTACAGAAAGGTTCGGGGCGCCTAGCTGGCCCAGTCGGTTAACCATCTGACTCTTGATTTCCGCTCAGGTCATGATCTCACGGTTTGTGAGATCGAGCCCTGTGTTGGGTTGTGTGCTGATAGCTCGGAGCCTGCTTGGGATTCTCTTTCTCCCTCTCTACCTGTCCCTCCCTCCCTCCCTCTCTCTTGCTCGCACGCGCTCTCTCTCTCTCAAAATAAATAAACTTAAAAAAAAGGGTTGGATCACCCACTTCTCCCTTGCTTCATCTCTTTTGTGGCAGTTGTCTACCAGTGGTTTTAAGGAATGAAATTAAAAAAATTCTGATTTCAGATGCCCCCAACCTTTTGAAGCCTTATGCATTTTTGCAGTGAGGAATTTGAATGTTCAAAGTGATACAGCAGATAATACATACATATCTTTGTGCGTTTTAACACCCATAAGTCATTTTGGAAATAAAGGCATATAACGTATATCTTTTTCAGGACTGTCTTCAGTTTGAACAACACCGTTGTGACATAACAACAACCTCCACCCCTTCCCTGTGGTCTCTTGCTTCTCCCTGGTACAGTCTCTTCTTATTGACTTCTGTACCTGTAACTCTTCTCCCGTCCCCTTTATGCCTTTGCTCTTCTTAGCCCTTTTTGTCTCCAACTATTTTATCCCTTTCCTCTTGGCCTAAATTTTCTTCTGACTCATAGCCTTTTTTTTCTTTGTCAACCGTCTGTCCTTCAGGTCTCTCACTTCTTCTAGTTGATCACTGTTCACCAAGTTTCTTTTTTACCTGTGGAAGGCTTCTTCGCTCCAGGTGTTCTCTGCTCCTATCAGATGGATTTACTTTTGTCTTTGACCCCTGAAACATGTATCCTCACACTGTCCCGGGTCTTTTAACTCTCATCTGTCTCCATGTTTTAATTTATTTTACGGAGATTGACTGAGTGCTTGCCATGTGTCTGGCTCTTCTCTAGATATTAGGGATTTACCGACCAGAAGGACTATGGAAAAAAAAGCCTCCTAAGGAGACTGGAAAGTGGTATGTATGTGTGTTGGAGATTTACGCTTTAGGTGGGTAGTCATGGTAACCTTCCTGAGAAAGTAGCATTTGAACAAAGTGTCCAGGAAATCAGCTTTGTGAATATTGGGGAGTGGGGAGGGTTCTGTGCCAAGGGAACAGCCAGTGCAAAGGCCCTTTGGTAGGAGCATTTTTAGTGTGTTTGAAGAACAGTAAGGGGACCAGCCTGCCTGAGCACGTGACTAGAGCAGTAAGTAGTAAGAGAAGAAATCTGTGAGGTAACGGTGGTGGCTACAATGTTTTCAGCTTTTACTTTGAGCATGCTAGGGAACCACTGCAGGTTTTTTTTTTTTTTTTTCCGTTGTTTCAGAAATATCTTCTGACCATTTTTTCCCCTTCTAATTAAAGCATTTCATTTTTTTTGTTAAAAAATAATTCATGTTCATGTGGCAAACAGGAGTACAAAGGAGAAAATAAATCAAAGCGCAATTACTACTAAACTTCGTTCTGCACTATTGAAGATTTTGTGTGTCTTTCCACTCATTTTTCTTTGTGCTTGTATATGTACACACATACCCCTTCTCCACTGGAGGGTTTTAGCAGAGAGCAGATAAACTGAGTCAGGCTTTAAAGAGATCCCTCCAGCTGCTTTATGAAAAGGAGCCTTAAGAGGGCAGGAATCAGGGAGACTCATTAGAACGCTATTACTGTAATCCAGGAAGGAGATAATGTTGGTTGAGACCTATGTGGTGGCAGTGGAGGTGATAAGAAGTGGTTGGATTTTGTGTGTATTTTGAAGGTAGAGCCAACAGAATTTTGTGATGGATTCAGTGGAGGGGGATGTCGAGTAAGGTGGGGTGGGGCGGGGCAAGAGAGAAGGAGGGTGACTCAGAAGTTTTTGGCTGGAACAACAAGAAACCTCTGGTTTCATTTTTCTTGTCAAACTATCCAAGGTTCATTTCTGGCTCTTTTATTATGTGTTTTTCCTGTTCATTTGAACCTGTGATGATTATTTTTTGTTTTACCGAGCTTCCAGTCTCTTTTGCCCAGCTTGGCCCTTGGTACCCACCACAAGCCATATATAACAAATTGTTTCACTGGTATTAGTCTCCCTAACTAGATAATGTGAGCATCTGTTTATTGTTAAAATCTATTTATTATTAAAATTTTTAAAATGTTTTATTTAAATAATCTCTATACCCCATGTAGGGCTTAAACTCACAACCTCCCAAAATTGAGAGTCACATTACTGAACATCCTTTTAGAGGATGATGCTGAACTTATGCATTTGCTCAGGGACTAGTAACATTGTGGGCATTCAGTTAATGTTGATTAATGGTATACTTCTCAAGCCTGAGAACAAGGTATGAGACAACCTTAAAGTAAATGCCTAATTTAGCTTACTTTGATGTGTTGGCATCTTTTGAGGATGAATTGTTTTACTTTCCCTCAGTTATCTTAAGTCTAAAAAAAACATTAAATACTTTTTATTTCCATAGGATGCTATCTATTTTCTTGAATTTTACAGCCATTTGAAGACTTTAAAAATTTTTATTTATTATTATTTTTTATTCTTTTTTTTTTTTTTAATTTTTTTCAACATTTATTTATATTTGAGACAGAGAGAGACAGAGCATGAATGGGGGAGGGTCAGAGAGAGGGAGACACAGAATCTGAAACAGGCTCCGGGCTCTGAGCTGTCAGCACAGAGCCCGACGCGGGGCTCGAACTCACGGACCGCGAGATCATGACCTGAGCTGAAGTCGGCCGCTTAACCGACTGAGACACCCAGGCACCCCTATTTTTTATTCTTAAAATTATTAAATTTAATGTTTATTTTTGAGAGAGAGGGAGAGAGAGAGAGAGCAAGAGAGGGAGCGAGCATGAGTGGGGGAGGAGCAGAGAGAGGGAGATACAGAATTGAAAGCAGGCTCCAGGCTCTAAGCTGTCAGCACAGAGCCTGATGTGGGGCTTGGACCCACGAACCACGAGATCATGACCCGAGCTAAAGTCAAGACACTTAACTGACTGAGCCACCCAGGTGCCCCAAAGACTTTTTTTTTTTTTCTCTTTTTTCTTTTTAAGAAAGCTTCATGCCCTATGTGGGGCTTGAACTCATGACCTCCAGATGAAGAGTTCCACGCTCTATTGACTGAGCCAGCCAGATGCCCTGAGACTTTTTTTTTTAAGTTTATTTATTTTGAGAGAGAGCATGAGCGCACACATGTGCCTGGAGGGGGAAGAGGGAGAAGGGAGAGGGAGAGAGAGAATCTCAAGTAGACTCTTCACTGGCAGCACAGAGCCCCATGTGGGACTCCATCTCACAAATTATGAGATCATGACTTGAGCCGAAATCAGGAGTCCCCGATGCTCAACCAATTGAGCCACCCAGGTGCCCCAAGACTTTTAATATTAATTTCTTACTTGATCTGTGTAAAGTATTTTTGGAGTTAAAAATATGAGAAAGAAAGGCCTCGGCCCAGAAAGGAGTTTTTATGCTTTGGGGGAGACAACATAACATACACACAAGTATGTGTCCTTTATGAATATAACATTGTATTGTAATTTAATGCAAAGTGTTATTATAGTGCCTTTTCATTCTAAAGATTGTAGGGATTCTTTGCCTCTTTATTAAATGGCAGTAGACATCTGTGCTTTGAGTTCTTATTTTTTAAAATAGTTTTTCAGACTTAGTTTTAACTGTTGCTGCTTGCTAATGTCAATTGTGCATATCCATCCCCTTTCCCTTTACTTTTATTTGTGTGAGATTTCCTGGGAGCCTTATTTTATATCAATATTCTTTCTGTTTTTATTTAAAAGAGTCTCATGTTCAGACCTTTAACTACAACTAACTGCACATCTTTAACTACAAGCTTGGGAAGAATGATTTGTTGACACATTTATTTATAAGATGATTTTTATAGACCTGATTTGCTGTCTCCTGGATTGTATTTCACAAATAACCCAAATTATTATTCCACTTTCAAATCTAATGTATGTTTTATTTTCGGAAACTAGAGATGATGTTACGTCTCCCTTTCTTGTCCTTTTTCCTCTTCTCTAATTTTTCTTTTTTCTTTTTTGTTTTTAATTCAGTATTTGTTCCTGGTTCTTCCTTTCCCCAAACCTTTATTTAGAGCAGAAATGCTTGGATGCCCTGTTTTGCTTCCAAGACTTTGAGTTTGGTTGCATTTTAGTATCTTTCTTGGATTGCGTAGCTTTTGCAATATTTGGGACAATCTGTTGACTTAGTTTTGATTTTTTACCTTTATTTTTGTGTGCCATAGAAAGTATATGTACTGATAGAACATAAACACTGTGAGGACTGGGAATTATTTTGTTTACTCTTATATTCTTAGCACCCAGAATGGTGGCAGGTACATAGTAGGCACTCAGATCTTTGTGGAATGAATTCAGAGAAGCAATAGCAGTGGTTCCTATTTATTGAGCATATACTATGTGCCTAAGAGCTGAGCACTTTGAGTAGATTTGTTGGTATATCCATTTTTACTGCCAAATGAGTTGTTTGCTATTCATACGATAGGTGTGAATGGGTGTGAGGGAGGAAGGAGATAAAGCTAGCATTTGTTGAGGATGCTGCCAGCTGTCACCAAATTTAATCAAGTTTAGGTTGTACAATGCATTATTTTATATAGTACTAGGTAAGGAAATGTAAAACTGCCAATTAAGCTATGGGATACTGAAAATAGCATGACATATTCTGATTTCACAGATGAAAAAAAATTCAAGAATCTCTGAAATAAGGAATCCTGTAGCTTTGTATAAACTCTTTCAATGATCATAAAGCTTTCTATCGGTGGCTGTTATTGTCCTTATTTTAGAGGTGAAGGAATTGAAATTTATAGGTTAAGTTCACAGGTTCTCAACCTGTAGAGGATCCAAAAAGAGGTCTCCTTGATTTCAGAGACCGTGCCCTTTTTACCACTCCATATTGCTTCAGGAATTGGTAAAACAAAATAGTACCTTGGCCTATCAACTCTGGCTTGAAGCTTCTTAGTTGGCGTGGCTTTAAACGTTTTCTTAATGTAACTCTTTATTTTTTTAAATCAACAAATATCTTTGTATTTACTGTGCACCAGCTACTCCGTGTTCTTTGTGTATACAAAACAATATAAGGTCTTATCTCTTCCTCTCAAATTTATAGTCTGTTTGGGGATATGAGAAATAAACATGAAAGTTAGATAACTAGAGAAGATTTAAATAACATTTCAGAGAATAATGAAAGAGGTTTAACAAGGCAATGCAGGATTAATTGCCAAATAAATTGTACAAATAATTGCTTTTGGAGTTCAGAGGAAGAAAGAGAGATTGCTTGAGGCTGGAGTAATCCAGGGCAGGATTTAAATGAATTCCTGGGAGATTGGTTCAGTTAGTGAGATTATTTACTTACTTTAAAATTGTATTAATGTTTGTTACAAATGGAACTGCAGACTGTTGAACATGAAGAACTTTGGTATGTACGCGTTTTCCTCTCTGTGTGAGAGCGGTGGAATCACCTCCGGTAGAAAAGTAGAAGAAATCATGTGCTGTCAACTAGATGGGGAAAACACTCATTTCAGGAGGGTGAAAGGGGAAGAGGAGTTCCCCTGCCCTGTGTGCCGAGTGCTGTTCTTGCCTCATTTACAGTCACTTGTATACTTGAACCATTGCTCAGGCTATTTTGTGTGGCTCTTGGAGTCTGTGATGGACTTCTGAAGGTTGGAAGCAAGCATTAACCCCTTTATGTTGCTATGTGTTCTGAAATATGGCCTTTCAGTTGAAGATGCACAGCAAACCGTGTCAGGTTGATATGACAGACTGGCAGTCTTTCAAGACTTCATTCCTGAATCAGATACTCAGAGCTCAACATAGGGTTGAAAAGTGTGTTACTTGTTTTACAGACCAGTCAAAAGCAAAACAGTAAAGTCTTATTAGAAAGCAAGGGAATTGCCTTTAGGAACTTGTTGGGTAATCTTGGGCATTGATTTAACCTTCTGGAAACATCTGAGCATACTTAATGCCCTGCCCTTTCCCTGTTTTTTATTTTTATTTTTTTATTTCTTAAAAGTTTGTGTTTATTTTTGAGATAGAGCGCGGGCCCATGTAGGGGAGGGACAGAGAGAGAGGGAGAGAATCCCAAGTAGCCTCCGTGCTTGGGGGTGGGGGGCTTGATCTCAGGAACCATGAGATCGTGACCTGAGCTGAAATCAAGTCGGACACTTAACCGATTAAGCCACTCAGGCATCCCTTTCCCCATATTTAAAAACATTTTTTCTTATTGTTAAAAAAAATTGGTAATACGTGTACATGGCTAACAAAAATTCACACTCTTTAAGACTGTAATGAGGTGGGGTTTCCCTCCCATTTTCTTTTGTTTCCTAGTTTCTTCAGGCAATCACTTGTTACCATTTGTTTTTGTGTATATTTACAAACATATATATATCTTTGTAATCATCTTTATGATCTATTTATCTATGCAACAAATTGTAGCATATGAAAAACATTGGGCTTTGTACCTTGTTACATTTATGTATTTTGAAAATGGTTTTGTATCAGTACATACAGATTTGACTCCTTTTTTTTTAGCATATTTTCATTTTATTAATTTATTTAACCAGTTTATTTTTGATGGACGCAGTTTGTTTCCATTATGTTGCCGTATATCAGCAGAGAGTGCTGTAGTGAATTTTCTTGTGTACATTTTATTATAGTTTCAATTTGCATCTCCAATATTAGGAAGGATTTTAAATACTCTTCTCCCCACCAAATGTTTGAAGGGCATTTGTGTTTCCTTATTTAATAAAATAATTTTTTAGGGGGAGGTTATTGGTTTTTTACAGATTATTTCCATAGAATAAGTTTAATAAAATAAATTTCATATATTAAAAAATTTTTTTTAATGTTTATTTTTTGAGAGAGAGAGAGAGAGAGAGAGTGACAGAGCATGTGGGAGAGGGACAGAGAGAGAAGGAGACACAGAATCTGAAGCAGGCACCAGGTTCCAAGCTGTTAGCACAGAGTCTGAGTGGGGCTCGAACTCATGAACCACAAGATCCTGACCTGAGCCTAAGTCAGATGTAACCGAAAGAGCCACCTAGGCGCCCCTCCAATATTCTTTTTTTTTAAAGCTTATTTATGTAACTATTTAAGTAATCTCTACGCCCAACGTAGGGCTCGAACTCACGACCCTGAGATCACGAGTCGCATACTCCTCTGACTGAGCCACTTAGGCGCCCCTCCAGTATTCTTCATTACGTTCTTTGTAGCTCATCTTGTATATTTTTGTACAAGACGAAGTTACACTTTTTTTTTTTAATGTTTATTTATTTTGAGAGGGGCGCCTGGGTGGCTCAGTCGGTTAAGTGTCCGACTTTGGCTCAGGTCATGATTTCGCGGTCCGTGGGTTCGAGCCCCGTGTCGGGTTCTGTGCTGACAGCTTGGAGCCTGGAGCCTGTTTCAGATTCTGTGTCTCCCTCTTTCTCTAACCCTCCCCTGTTCATGCTCTCTGTCTCTCTGTCTCAAAAATAAATAAACGTTAAAAAAAATTTTATATTTATTTTTGAGAGAGAGAGAGACACACACACACACACACACACACACACACACACACACACAGTGTGAGCTGGGGAGGGGCAGAGAGAGAGGGAGACACAGAATCCAAAGCAGGCTCCAGGCTCCGAGCTGTCAGCACAGAGCTCGATGTGGGGCTTGAACCCATGAACTATGAGATTACGACCTGAGCCGAAGTTGGAGGCTTAACCAACTGAGCCACACAGGTGCCCCTACACTTTTTAATATACATTGCGTATGTAATATACCTAATATGTTTAGACATATCTTTATTTAAAAAATTTTTTTTAATCTTTACTTTTGAGAGAGAGAGAGAGAGAAAGAGCTATTGGGGGAGGAACAGAGAGAGAGAGGGAGACACAATCCGAAGCAGGTTCCAGGCTCTGAGCTGTCAGCACAAAGCCCGATGTGGGGCTTGAACTCAGGAATTGCGAGATCATGACCTAATCTGAAGTCAGATGCTTAACCACTGAGCCACCCAGGCGCCCCTAGACATATCTTTATTGTGGTAAAATATACATAAAATTTACCATTTTAATGTACAATTCAGTGGTATTAAGTATATTGGTTATGTGTACAACCATTGTCATCGGCATTTCCAGAACTTTTTCATGATCCCAAACAGACCTGGTGGTTTTAGATAACAGTTTCAACTTAAAACTTTTAATAATAACTATGTTCAAATTTAAAAGAATACATATGAGTTCTTTTCGACCCAAAGACCCAGAAATCTATTATCTTTGTTTGAGGGAGAGGTTTTGAGAGAGATACAGATATAATTGGGTAAAAGTCTATTATAATATGAGCATTTTCCACTGATGCTTACCTCCAATTTAAGTTAGTTTTTTTTTTTAAATTAAAAACTTTTTTTTTTTTTTTTTTTTAAATTTTAGCACATGTGAATGGGGGAGAGGGGCAGAAGGAGAGAGAATCTCAAGCAGGCTCCACACTGAGCCTGGGATCATGACCCAAGCCGAAATCAGGAGTAGGGTGCTCAATCGACTGAGCCACCCGGGCTCCCCTAGGTTATTGTTTTCTTGATCCTCTTGCAGCAGTACTGCTTTTTTCTTCTATTTTGGGCAAATTTCAAACCTAAAGAGTAGAGTAGTATATTGGTCCCCATTACTCATCACTCAAGTTCACTAATTACCAGTTATTACCAATGTTGTTTCATCTATATCTTCATTTACTCCCTTTGCCCATATTACTTTGGTATTTAAATTTTTTTTTTTTTTAACATTTATTTATTTTTGAGAGAGAGAGTGAGAAAGAGTGTGAGCTAGGGAGGCGCAGAGAGAGAGGGAGACACAGAATCCAAAGCAGGCTCCAGGCTCCAGGCTCCGAGCTGTCAGCACAGAGCCTGATGTGGGGCTCAAACCCATGAACTATGAGATTACCACCTGAGCCAAATTTGGAGGCTTAACCAACTGAGCCAACCAGGTGCCCCTCCCCCATATTTTGAAGCAAATGTCAGACATCATACGATTTCCCTAGGTATCTCTAAAAGATGAGGACTTTCAGAAAAAACAAAAACATAACCACAATACCATTATTAAAAACTTTTTTTTTAATGTTTATTTTTGAGAGACAGAGTGCGAGTAGGGGAGGGGCAGAGAGAGAGGGAGACACAGAATCCAAAACAGGCTCCAGGCTCTGAGCTGTCAGCACAGAGCCTGATGCAGGGCTCGAACTCACAAACTGAGATCGTGACCTGAGCCGAAGTCAGACACTTCACCACTGAGCCACCCAGGTGCCCTACCACAATACCATTATTACATCCAGAAAAATTATAATATTTCTTAGTAGCTCTAAATATACAGTCACTATGTAATTTTCTAGTTCTTTCCCTTCTTTATTTGTTTGAATCGAATCCAAATGAGACTCACACACTGCAGTTTGGTTGTTACTTAAGTTGCTTTAAATACAGGTTACCTCTCCATCTCTTTTTTTCCTTTGAGTTTATTACACTTTCCCCTGTAGCTTCCTATTGTCCACATTTTGAGTATATTCTTATGACATTGTTTAAATTGGTCCTCTGTATTTTTTAACAAGATTATTTAATTACTAAAATTTTTTTTTATTGTTTATTTATTTTTGAGAGACAGAGACACAGTATGAGTGGGGGAGGAACAGAGAGAGAGGGAGACGCAGTATGAAGCAGGCTCCAGGCTCTGAGCTGTCAGCACAGAGCCCGGCGAGGGGCTTGAACCCATGAACTCTGCAATCATGACCTGAGCTGAAATTGGACGCTTAACCAACTGAGCCACCTAGGTGCCCCAATTTATTTTAGGGAGAGTAATAAGCAAGTGCGTGTGGGGGAGTGGGGCGGAGGGAGAGAGCATCTTAAGCAGACTCCACACTCAGCGTGGAGCCTGATGTGGGGCTGGATCCCATGACCCTGGGATCATGACCTAAACTAAAATCAAGGGTCAGATAATAGGCTGAGCCACCCAGGCGCCTCTGTATTTTTTATTTTTTAAAAATAAATTGGTAGTTTACTGTAAGGCTTGATCAGATTAATAAGGTTCAGTTATTACTTTTGGTAAACACATTAGTTATCTATTAACTGTGTAACAAATTGTCCCCAAACGTAGCAGCTTAAAATAGCACTTATTACCTTCCATAGTTTCCGAAGGTCAGGCTTATCTGGGTAGTTGTGACTCAAGGTCTGTTGCAGCGAAGCTTTCTCCCAGGGTTGCTGTCATCTGGAGGTTTGACAGGGCCTGGAAGATCTGCTTTCCTTGTGGCTCACTCACATGAGACCTGTGGCAGGAGGTCTCAGTTTCTTGCCTGAGTATCCTCAAGGCAGTCTGTGAGACCAAGTGATCCGAGAGGGACGGAGATAGGGAGGAAGAAGGGTGTCATGCCTTTTGTAACTAGAGAGGTGACATACCGTGATTTCTGCTCTATTCTTCTGGTCATCTACATCCACCCTGATACTGTGTGGAAGGCGACTCTTCAAGGGTGTGAATTCTAGGGGATGGGATCCCTAGTAGCCATTTTGGAGGGGGGCTATCACAGTTAGGCTGCTTCCCATGTGGTGTGGCTTACTGTTTTTCGTTCTCTTTGTGATATTAGCAGCTACTGATTATTAGTGTGCTTTAGCTGGTAATTTATTAGGAGTAGCAAATGTTGATGTGGACTTTCCAGTTATTTTGGTTGTCTGAAATTCATTCTCTAATAAATTTCTCAGGAAGAGCTTATTCTTTGAGTTCTATATTTAAAAGTTTGTCTACAGCTTTAATAGTTGAAAGCTGGTTTGGCTGATTATAAAATTCTTTTGTAGAGTGTCTGTCATTCCATTGTTTTCTGGCATAGTGCATTGCTGTTACAGTGATGTCAATCTGGTTTTTAAAAAAAATTTTTTTAAATGTTTATTTTTGAGACACACACACACACACACACACACACACACAGTGCAAGCGGGGGAGGGGCAGAGAGAGAGGGAGACACAGAATCCGAAGCAGGCTCCAGGCTCTGAGCTGTCAGCGCAGAGCCGATGCGGGGCTCAAACTCATGTACTGCAAGATCATGACCTGAGCCGAAGTCGGACGCTTAACCGACTGAGCCACCCAGGCGCCCCGGTGTTTTGTTTTTTGTTTTTTTTTAATAAATGGGCTTAGCTTTTTTTGTCTTTGCCTGAATGTCCAAAAGGTTTTTTTCATAGTATTTTTATGTATTGGTGTTGATCATTCTGAGTCATTTTCCTTAGGCATATGCAGTAAGTCCTTTCATTATGCAGTTTCATCACCTGCCTCTGTCTCTCTGCCTTTCAACATAAGAAGGTTTTCTTGACTTGTAAGTTTCTTTTTTTTTTAATGTTTATTTTGAGAGGGAGAGGGTGAGCTGGGGAGGTGCAGAGGGAGAGGGGGATGAGGGATCTGAAGGGGCTCTGTGCCAACATCAGTGAGCCCAGTGTGGGCCTTGAACCCATGAACTGTGAGATCATGACCTGAGGTGAGTCGAAAGCTCAACTCACTGAGCCACCCAGTGCCCTGATTTGTAGGTTTTTTGGGGGGGTTTGTTTTTTCCTTTTTGTTTTTGTTGTTCCATTGCTTTGGATTTTTTTCTTTGGAACTATACATAGGATTGTACATTTTTTTCTTTGGGGTGTGTGTATATATATATATATATATATATATATATATATGCGCTCTGTACATATGTTGGATCCTTGTATATTATTCATGAGAGATAAACCTCTCTGCCATTTCCAGACTTGTATATCCACCTGTTTTCTCAACTTATCCATTTGGGTTTTTTAAAAAATATTTTATTTTTTAAAGTAATTTCTACACCCAACATGGGGCTTGAACCTAGAACCCTGAGATCAGAAGTCACATGTTCCATGGGCTGAGCCGGCCAGAAGCTCTGATCCGTTTGGATTTGTAATAGACCTCTCAAAGTCATCACGTCTAAAACTGAGCTCCTGATCTTCCTTGCTGAATCTTCAAGAAGGCTTCCCTGTCTTGTTGGTTTTTCCAGCTGTGCAGGCCACATACCTGGACTCTTCTTACTCTTTCTTCCATATTTCTATGTTTAAGTTGAATCTGGAATCTGGCCACATTTTCATACTTCCTCTGAGACAGCATCTTCTGTTGCTTGAGTTACTGTAATAACATTCTAACATGTCTCCTTGCTTTTACCCTTGCCTCCTTACAGTTTGTTAATAATGTAAGATTTGGAGGGATCTTTTAAAATCCTATGCCAGTGTGTCATTCCTCTCAAGAATCTGCAGAGGTTTCCTCATTTCACTTAGAGTAAAAACAGAAGCCCTTACCTTGGTGTATGAGGCTGTGTGACTTCCCCTTATGTATCTCCGATTTCACTTTTCATTTCTCTTCCTTCCTCACTTGTAATCCAGTGCTGTTCTCATCTATTATGGGCACACTTCTGCCTTTGGGTGTGCCCTCTATGTGGAACGCTTTTTTCATCATATATCTGTTCAGCTGACTTTCTCCTCTCTCTTTTTTTTTTTTCTCTTTTCTGTCTCTCTCTCTCTTTTTCCCTCATCTCTTTTAATACTTCAAGTCTTACCCTCTTAGTGAGGCTCATTCTCACCACCCCATTTAACACCAAAACCTCTCTCTCCATAGCTCTATTCTTTGTAAGCTACTATATACTTTATTTATTTATTGTGTTTAATAGTTGTATGTTTTTCCTTGATAAAATAAAAGTTCCACAAGGACAGGGATTTTAGTCTCTCTTGCTCACCAACATATCTCAAACACTTATCTAAGTGCTTGGCATATGGTAGATGTTCATTATTCATTTGTTGAGTGAGTAAGTATGCCCTGTATTTCCTTGAAAGGAGGATGTCCTTCTCAAACTGTTCTCCCACCCCTGTCTGGGGCATTAAGATGTTTTTCCGGGGCAGAGCATGTGTTTTATCTTTAAACTCCATGGGACTACATTAGGGAAGTCCCTGGTCTCTGTTGGTTTTATTTTAGTTCCGGTCTATTTAGGCTGGAATTGCATATAGAAGTCCACTCAAGATGGATATTGACTCTGAAATTGATTAAAGGTAGGGTGACCTGTGAAGAAACTCTGAATAGTAGTTAACCATTCATCATATATGCAAGGGTATTCATTTTTAATTTTCTTATTTTACCAGTCAGATAATAAAAGGTTTCTTTTACTGAATTTTCAATGGCAGTTTGAGGAGAGAAGATAGTAGGTGTAGGAATTAATTAACATGCACTTGAAAATTGCTTTAAAGATAAGTATATGTGTATATTATGTCTTCCCACCCAGTGTTTCTGTAATTCCGTTTGAGCAAATTAAATGAGTTGTAGTAGTCCAGAAAAGATTCTATCATGGTAGTTTATTGAGGAGTCTCCCCAAGAAAGGCTACTACATTCTGCACACGGCTTTCAGCTATAAGATGTGAGATATAGTAGTGGGGTTTCCAGTTGGAGAGCATGTTAAAATCAAATACTGTTACAAAGGATGTCAAAGAAAACCATTTAGTGAGGCTTAAGAAAATTACTATCAAGAGAGCATTTGTTATATAAGTATTATTTTTCTGTTTGGATTCAATGTAATCTATAAAAAAAAACTTCAAAGGTGTTGTAAAATCTTATTACAAAGTTAATACATGTTCTCTAAAGGTGATGGAAAATTAAAATGTTAAAATAAACCCAAGAAAGGGGTGCTTGGCTGGCTCAGTTGGTGGAGTGTACAACTCTTGATCTTGGGTTTGTGGGTTCAAGCCCCATGTTGGCTGTAGAGATTACTTTAAAAAATGGGGGTACCTGGGTGGCTCAGTCAGTTAAGCGTCCAACTTGACTTTGGCTCAGGTCATGATCTCACAGTTTGTGAGTTCAGGCCCCCATCAATCTGTGTGCTGACAGTGTGGAGCCGGCTTGGGATTCATTCATTCATTCATATTCTCTCTCTCTCTCTCTCTCTCTCTCTCTCTCTGTCTCTCTCCCTCCCCCTCCCCCCTTCCCCTGCTAGTTCTCTCTCTCTCAAAGCAAATAAACATTAAAAAAAAAAAGCCTACTGATTTTATATATTAAAAAAAAACAATCCAGGAAAGATCATTTTAGTGCATACCTTTTCAGTTTCTATTTATGCATAAGTCCACATACACAGTGCATAAGAAATGGAAATGGGATCATATTCTGTATTACAGTATGTGAACATTTAAAAAATCTTAAAAAATTTTATTCTTTACTATTTATTTATTTTTTAAAAAACATTTTTTTTTTTTAAACGTTTATTTATTTTTGAGACAGAGAGAGACAGAGCATGAACGGGGGAGGGTCAGAGAGAGGGAGACACAGAATCTGAAACAGGCTCCAGGCTCTGAGCTGTCAGCACAGAACCCGACGCGGGCCTCGAACCCATGAACCGTAAGATCATGACCTGAGCCGAAGTTGGACGCTTAACCGACTGAGCCACCCAGGTGCCCTAGTATGTGAACATTTTTAGAGGCCGTATAGTATTTTATTATGAATATATAATAATTCAGTTTTCTGATGTACATTTAGGTTATCTTTTTTTTTCTTTGCCAGAATCAAATATAGTGAAAGTTTGTCCTTACTTGATGTGTTATTGAAGTGAAACCTTTTTTTGTGAATGTTTAAGTAATTAGCCTGGGGGTGCCTGTCGGGTTCAGTTGGAGGAGTATGGGACTCTTGATCTCTGGGTTGTGAGTTCAAGCCCCACGTTGGGTATACAGATTACTTAAAGATAAAATCTTTAAAAAAGTAACCAGCTTTAAGAAATTTATATTTCTTGGGGCACCTGGGTGGCTCAGTTGGTTGAGCGACTGACTTTGGCTCAGGTCATGATCTCACAGCTTGTGAGTTTGAGTCCTGCATCGGGCTCTGTGCTGACAGCTCAGGGCCTGGAGCCTGCTTCGGATTCTGTGCCTCCCTCTCTCTCTGCCCCTGACCCACTCGCATTCTGTCTCTGTCTCTCTCAAAAATAAATAAGCATTAAAAAAAAAATTAAGAGAAAAATTTATATTTCTTTTTCAAATTAGTTTAAAATTATACATAAAATTAAAAATTTTAATCGTTTTTTTAAATGTTTATTTATTTTTGAGAGACAGACGGAGTGTGAGCAAGGGAGGGGCACAGAGAGAGGGAGACACAGAATCCAAAGCAGGCTCCAGGCTCTGAGCTGTCAGCACAGAGCCTAATGCGAGGCTCAAGCTCATGAGCAGTGAGATCATGACCTGAGCTGATGTCAGATGCTTAACCGATGGAGCCACCCAGGCGCCCCAAATAGCTCCTTTTATTAAGTGTAATAAAAGAAGCCTATCATAACTTCCCCCAAATGCATTGTTAATTTAGGCAAGAATTAGTACTGTGTGTCCTTGCCTCCTATTCATACATATTTTATTATTTATTTATTTATTTATTTATTAATTTTTTAAAATGTTTATTTATTTTTGAGACAGAGAGAGCATGAATGGGGGAGGGTCAGAGAGAGAGGGAGACACAGAATTGGAAGCAGGCTCCAGGCTCTGAGCTGTCAGCACAGAGCCCAACGCGGGGCTCGGACTCACGGACCGTGAGATCATGACCTGAGCCGAAGTCGGACGCTTAACTGACTGAGCCACCCAGGCGCCCCATTCATACATATTTTAAAGTTTTAGTGTGGTACCATAAGGAGCTTATTATTTTTGTTTTAAAATAGTTTTAATAATATATTTTATTTATTTAAAAAATTTGTATGTTACAACCTTTTAAAGCAGAATGTGACTTCTACTCACAAAACTTGCTGAGTTACTTCTTGAACAGTTTAGGAGTTTATTTTTTGAAAGAAGGCCAAGTACTTTTTATCCAGTTTCATTTACATGTGTATTTTATATGTATTGTTTATTAAATACAATTAAGAAAAAATGTGTTTTCTGATTTTATAAAAAGTATCATGTTTATTAAAATAATGCACATTTAAAAAATGTAGTACAGAAAAGTACCGAGAAAGCAACTGCTAATATTTATGTATGTTTCTGTGTTTCTCTATATGGACTTTTGGGTATGCCAGAAAGAAGGGATTTTTGCATGCTGTTCTGTAATCTTTTATTTTTCCATTTTATGTGATGGACAGTTTTTCCAGGTTAGTAAGTTGAAATCAATACAATTTTTATCATTGCTACTACACATGCAACATCTTTCTCTTTTCTAATATCCACTGTCCTTTATTTTTTTATTATTTTTTTAAAGTTTATTTTATGAGAGAGAACACGCATGAACACACACAAGTGGAGGAGGGGTAGAGAGAAGGAGAGACAAAATCCGAAGCAGGTTCGGCACCATCTGTGCATAGGCCAGTGAGGGGCTTGAACTCAGAGTCTGATGATTAACCGACTGCACCACCCAGGTGCCCCAGTATCTGGCATCCTTTAATTCTATCCTCTGTTGATGAGATATGTTAGATTGTTCTCAGTTAGGTACATAAAGCATAGATTTCTCACTAATTTCTTAACTAATAAATAAGACCAAGACTTTCATAATTGGCTTTGTGCTTTAAGGATTCCCATCTCCACCCCCCCCCCGCCCTTTTTTTTAATTGGAAAAAGCTTAGGGAGTTTATTTGTAGTAAAAATATCCAGGAGAGAACGTCCTCTTATTTTATAAAAGTGTGTACTTCAGTGAAAAATAAATTGTCTTTGGCTATGAATGATTGAAATATTTCTGTAGTTTTATTGTTTTAATGTTTATTTTTTATTTTTGAGAGAGAGAGTATAAGTGGGAGAGGAGCAGAGAGAGGGAGACAGAGAATCTGAAGGGGGCTCCTCCGTGTTGACAGCAGAAAACCTGATGTGGGGCTTGAACTCCCGAATTTCGAGATTATGACGTGAGCCAGTTAGACGCTCAACCGACTGAGCCACCCAGTTGCCCCTACTTCTGTAATTTTAGTTACAATATTCAACAGTGTATTTAATGCTGATTGAAGAGCATGTCCACTAGATCCTTTTTTTAATTTGTTTCCCTTAAAATGTCAAATGTGTTTTTTTAAATGATTATTTCTTTTAATTTCTATTTATTTAAAAAAAAATTTTTTTTTAACGTTTTATTTATTTTTGAGACAGAGAGAGACAGAGCATGAACAGGGGAGGGTCAGCGAGAGGGAGACACAGAATCTGAAACAGGCTCCAGGCTCCGAGCTGTCAGCACAGAGCCCGATGCAGGGCTCGAACTCATGGACCGCGAGATCATGACCTGAGCCGAAGTCGGCCACCCAACCGACTGAACCACCCAGGCACCCCATATTTCTTTTAATTTTTAAAAAAAAGTTTAGAGAGAGAGCATGAGCAGGGTAGCGGCAGGGGGTGGGGGGGGGGGGGGGGTGGGGGGGTGGAGAGAATCCCAAGCAGGCTCTATGCTGTGAGCACAAAGCCCAGTGTGGGGCTCAAACTCACAAACCTTGAGAACATGACCTGAACCTGACTCTTAACTGACTGAGCCGCTCAGGTGCCCCCAAACGTGGTGGTTTTTTTTTTTTTTTTCTTACCAATTTTTAAAGTTTATTTATTTTGAGAAAGAGAGAGAAAGAGAGCATGAGCGGGGGAAGGGTAGAGATAGAGAGGGAGAGACAGAAAATTCCAAGCAGGCTTCACACTCAGTGCTAGAACTCAGGAAACTGTGAAAGCATGACTTGAGCCGAAACCGAGAGTCAGATACTTAATGGACTGAGCCAGGTGTCCCCCCAAACGTGTTTTTAAAATGAGGTTATATATAAATTTTAAACCACTTAACCTACAAGTTGATAAATGTGTTTTCATGTGAAAATACAGATAAGCAGGTAGTAGTTTTCTAGTCATGTAGTATAAGATAGCCTTTCTTTTTTTCTTTTCTTTTTTTTTTTTTTTAGTATTTTTGAGAGAGAAAGTGCATGCACTTGGGATGGGAGCACTAGTGGGGGAGGGGAGGAGTAGGGGGGGGATGGAGGGTCTGAAGCAGGCTCTCCACTGACAGCAGAGAGCCTGACACAAGCCTTGAGATCATGACCTGAAGCTGAGGTCAGATGCTCAACCTACTGAGCCTCGTAGGCGCCCCAGGATAGCTTTTCTGAGTTATTCTGCATGTTGTCTCTAAATTCTTTGCTTGCGTATAGGAGAAACACATACCTTTTTCTTTTTTAAGCCAGAAACAACTTTTTATTTATTTTTGAGAGAGAGAGAGAGAGAGAGAGAGAGAGAGAGAGAGCAGAGGAGGGGCAGAGAGAGAGGGAGACATGGAATCCAAAGCAGGCTCCAGGCTCTGAGCTGTTGGCACAGAGCCCGATGGGGGGCTCGAACTCATGAACTGCGAGATCATGACCTGAGCCGAAGTCAGACACTTAACTAACTGAGGCACACAGGTGCGCTCCTACCTTTTTCCCTTTTGAGAATGTTATCAAATTAGATCATTTAAAGGGAGCGGTTGGGCTTTCTCCATGCTACGGTGGTAGTAGTTGGAAATATTGTATAAGTGTTGCAGTTTTTGAGACTTTCAAATACTGCATTTTAATTTTAATAAATCTGGCTGATTATAAATAAAATGTATTTTTCTGTTCTTGAAATTTGAGTTTAAGATTGCTTTGATGTGAACTAACAAAGCACAAATGTGTATGATACTTGGTTCTGTCTCTCCCTTTTACTTCTTAAAGATGTAGTAGGAAGTAGGCTTTTGAACGGATAGTCAGAGGTTTGTAGTGTATTGATGTTGTGTTAGCCAGATATAACCGTGAGGTAGAAGTTTATTTGGTGAGGAATAAAGATAATTGGAATAAATAAAAGTCAAAGTCACACTCTCATAGATACATTTTTATGATGTCTTTAATTCTTTTGTCCTGTTGTTTGCCTTAGGTTGGGAGGGTATGCTATAAAATACTTATGTATATAACTTCCATATATGTGTTTATATAAATAAAGGTGTTTATAAATTTTAGAACACTTAAAGACCTGTGAGTTGACGAATGTGTTACCATGTTAAAATAGAAATAAGCAGGCAGTGGCTTTCTGGTGCCTGCCGTTTATAGATGCTTTCTACACATTGATTCTCCAACTTGTACTTGCAGTCGGAGCTGTTAAAGTTCACTTGCACCTAGTGTCTTGAAACGATCTCACTTTGGGTCTGTGAAGGCTTGGTAAGGGCTTATGAGATCGTTTTAAAAATCTTTTCATTATGAAATTTCAGCCAAAACTAGAAAGAATACTATAATGAATTCTCATGAAAATGTCTTTGAGCTTCAGAAATTACTAATTCATGGCCAATCTTACTTTTATTCAGATTTTCCCTTTTTCCATATTATTTAAAGCAAGTTCCAGATAACATAACTGTTTTAGTATCTGTAAACTATAAGGGCTATTCAAAACAAAACCCTCATCATTCACCTTAAATTCCTTCATGTCATATCCAGGCACCTTTGAATTTCCAGTTGCTTGATACATAACTATGTTTTATAGTTTGTTTGAATCAGATGCCCATATTGCAGTTTGTTATATCTTCTAGGTCTCTTAATTTAGCTTCTTCCTGCTTCTCTTTTTTTTTACCTTGCAGTTTATTTGTTTGAAAAATTGGATTTGTGTTCTGCAAAATTTTCTGTATTGTGGATTTTGCATCTGAGTGATGTCATTTAGCACATTCTTCTGTCCTCTGTATTTTCTATAAATTGGCGGTTGGATTTGGAAGCTTTAACACAAATCATTTAAAGAGAATTAGTCTTCAGATTTGTAAACTTTTTAAAAAAGATTTTATTTTATTAATATTTACTTTTGAGGAAGAGAGAGAGAGAGAGCATGCAAGTGAGGGAGGGGTGGAGAGAGGAGACAGAGGATCCAAAGCAGGCTCTGTGCTAAGAGTGTGGAGTCTGATGTGAGGCTTAGAACCTGTGAACCGTGAGATCGTGACCTGAGCTGAAGTCAGACGCTTAACTGATTGAGCCACTCAGGTGCCCCTGTAAACTTAAAAAAGATTTTTTTTTACCATCTTGTTTTTAAAAATTAAAAAAAAAAAAAAAATGCTTTATTTATTTATTTATTTAGAGAGAATCCCAAGCAGGCTCCATGCTGTCATTGCAGAGCCCGGTGTGGGGCTCAATCTCAGGAACTGTGAGATCATGACCTGAGCCAAAAACAACAGTCAGTGGCTTTACCAACTGAGCCACCCAGGAGCCCCTGTGTTATGTTATGTTATGTTATGTTATGTTATGTTATGTTATGTTATGTTATGTTATGTTATGTTTAAAGTAATCTCTACACCGAATGTGGGGCTTGAATTTACAACCTCGAGATCAAGAGTTGCAAGCTTCACTGACTGAGCTGTCTAGGCACCCCAACTTTTGTTCTTTTCTTCTTTTTAATGTTTATTTATTTTAGAGAGCATGCATGTGAGCACAGAGATGCAGAGAGGTGGGGGACAGAAGGTCTGAAGCGGGCGCTGTGCTGACAGCAGAGACCCCGACGTGGGGCTCGCTCGAACCCAGAAACCGTGAGGTTATGACCTGAGCTGAAATTGGACACTTAACTGACTGAGCCACTGAAATGCTGCTACCTTTTGTTCTTTTAAATCCTTCAGTTGGTCTGCTTTGCAGAGTCTTCTTTTTTAGATGTCTCCTTTCACAGTTGCTCTTTTAACTGCAAAAAGAAAGGAAGAATTGTTTTTACTATGTTGCCTTGGTACTGGGGTGTTTTAAAAAAACTGGTGTTTGTAACAACACATGGAGAATTATAAATACTGGTCTCAGGGTTTAAAAAGTGAATGACTCAGGGCACCTGGGTGGCTCAGTCAGTTAAGTGTCCGACTCTTGATTTCGGCTCAGGTCATGATCTTATGGTTTGTTGAGTTCAAGATCTGCATTGGGATTATCTCTCCCTCTTGCTCTCTGCCCCTCCCCCACTCATGCGTTTTCTCTCTCTCTCTCTCAAAATAAACATTAAAAAAAAGTGAATGATTCAGTAATAAATGGTTTGTTGGTCAGGTACTTCTGGTTGTGTTTTCATCAAAATTGAAGGGATAGTTGACCAAACTGCTAAGCGATAATGAAAAAATAATTTTTTAAAAGTTTATTTTGAGAGAGTAGGAGAGCATGAGCAAGGGAGGGGCAGAGAGAAAGGGAGAAAGAGAGAGACAGAGACAGAGAGACAGAGAGACAGAGAGACAGAGAGAGAGAGAGAGAGAGAGAGAGAGAGAGAGAGAGAGAATCCTAAGCAGGCTCCATGCTGTTAGCACAGGGTCTGATGCAGAGCTTGATCCTACAAACTGTGAGATCATGACCTGAGCCAAAATCAAGAGTTGGATGATCAACTGACTGAGCCACCCAGGTGCCCCAAAAATAATTTTAAAAAGTTTTTATTTATTTATTTTGAGAGAGAGAGAGAGAGTGTGCATATGCAAGTGGGGAAGGGGCAGACAGACGGGAGAGAGAATCCCAGGCAGGCTCTTTGCTGTCAGTGCAGAGCCTGACGTGCGGCTTGATCTCATGGAACTGTGACACCATGGCTTGTGCTGAAATCAAGAGTTGCACGTCTCACCAACTGAGCTACCCAGGCGCTTCCCCCCAAATAATTTTTGATCACAGTTCACTGAGATTTTTGTCATGAGACTAAGATTGCATTGAAAGAGGGGAGCCTGGGTGATTCATTTGGTTAAGCATCCAACTTCAGCTGAGGTCATAATCTCCTGGTTTCTGAGTTTGAGACCTGCGTTGGGTTCTGTGCTGACAGCTCAGAACCTGGAGCCTGCTTCAGATTCTGTGTATCCTCTCTCTGCCCCTTCCCCTCTTGTACTCTGTCTCTCTCTCTGTCTCAAAAATATTAAAAAAAAAAAAAAAAAGATTGCATTTGAAGACTTGAGAGCCTTTGCTTTCACATAGCTCCTTACACTTAATTACCTATTTATATAAGCAAAGTTTTATTTATAATTTTGCAAATAAAACTGTATAAATAAATGGGGGGTCTGGGTGGCTTAGTTGGTCTTGTGTCTGACTCTCCATTTCAGCTCAGGTCACGATCCCAGGGTTGTGGGACTGAGCCCTGCTTGGGGATCTGTGTTGAGTGTGGAGCCTGCTTAAGATTCTCTCTCTCTCTCTCTCTCTCTCTCTCTCTCTCTCTCTCTCTCTGCTCCTCTTCCCTGCTTGTGCTCTCTCTCTGAAAACAAACAAACAAACAAAAAGTATAAATTATTGAACACTGTGGCATTTTAGCAGTATTACTCATTGTGGATACCTGTAGGCATGGAGTTTGGGGTCGGGGAGAGGAAGCCCTGCCTGTGTATCTTAACAGATTCACTTATAATGCAAAATGTACTTTTAACATGTATTTTACCAAACTTGTAATACATTTATATTTTGAACAATTATATCCTAATAATGATTGTAGGAATAACTCAGAATAAATGTGTTTTCAATGCTTAGAGCCTGTGATGAGATGGACTTTAATTATTATTTCAGCTTACATACATCTTAGTTGTAGAGATGGGATGATCAGTAAAATACTTTCAAGCATAAAATAATACTCCATTATGATCAAGTACTGTGGACAACGAGGAATGGAAATTCATATTCCAGGAGAAAGGAACAGTTACAAAATTTCTGGCTGTTAGTAAGGGATGATAATAATCCAGTTTGCTTTGTATACGTGAGTGATGTAGCAGTTCACTAAAAATATCAATACTGGGGTTTCTGGGTGGCTTAGTCAATGAGCATCCAACTTCAGCTCAGGTCATGATCTCACAGTTCGAGCTCGAAATTTGCACTGACAGTGCTGAGCCCACTTGGGATTCTCTGTCTCCCTCTCTCTGTGCCCTTCCCCCACTCACGCTTGCTGTCTCTCAAAAATAAACATTTAAAGGCACAGGGGCGCCTGAGTGGCTCAGTAGTTTAAGCGTCTGACTGTCTGACTTTGGCTCAGGGCATGATACCACGGTTTTCGAGCCCCACGTTAGGGTCTGTGCTGACAGCTCAGAGCCTGGAGCCTGCTTCGGATTTTGTGTCTCCCTCTGTCTGTGCCTGTTCGCACTCTGTCTCTCAAAAATAAACATTAAAACACTTAAAAAAAATATGTTAATACTAAAAATATCTTGCAGATGACTGCTGTGTAAGTAATTAAGTTGGTGAAAAGTTTAAATGTCAGCTTACAAATGTTCCGGGGTATATAGTTTTTCAAGATCCTCTTGGTAGGTGTGCAAACACTTGAAATCCTTTGGCACTTACTTGATGTTAGGCCCTGTGTTGACTGTATTAGTGATAAAATGACTAAAGAGTTACATTCCTGGCTTTCAAGGAATAGATTCCCTAGGAAAAAATACATCATCTGTGTCTGAAGCCAAAGACGTAATTTTATAAAAAACACCAAATATAAAGAAGCTTGTGTACTTCTCCCACCCCCTCTTGGCAAACAACCAGCTGACTCTTTAGGGTAAATAAGTAAAATTACAAATCCATATTTTATATTTGGAACTGTAAGTCAACCTTTTTCTCGTGTTTTCTTTATCAAAGCATAGGCTGGAATAAGACAGTCTTACTAGAATGAATTCTTTGGAAAATGATTAAAAGATTAGAATAGTGGTGATTGTTAACAATTTTAAACATGCATTTTTCAAAAATTAAAAATTACTATGCATATCTTAATTGATTTTTGCCCACATAGGAAACAAATAAAAGTAAAAAGAAAAGAATAATTTATGCCCAGCTTCATATTTCATCATTCAGATAAGTTAATGCATGTGTCCCTCCTTCAGAAAGAATAAATAGGAAGGTTAAAATAGGTTAATAAAACATTTTTTAAAATTAATTTTTTTGGCTTGAAGGAAGCTCTGTTTCCTTAGGTTTTTAAATCCTCATGCACCAGGTTGGTCCTTTTGCTGAGGATGAGGCACTTTTGTGGTAGTGTTGCCATGGTGACTGCCTTCCAAGAGCTGCCTCAAGGTCACTCATCACTCATAGCCCTGAATACTTGGATTTTGTTAAAGAAGAATATCAACATTCAGTGGATAAAATGAAGTTAATTATCACATTGCGCGATTCAATCAGATCTATCGCAGTTACACTTATAAGCAGTATTTTGTGTTGACAGTGTCGGTAGATTATAATTTCTTTGAGTATTGAATTTTAATCTTCCGAAGGCTAATAGTATATCTAAGAAATAATCCATAGCCATATATTGTAATAACTTGATTTTATTCCATCTGTGATTTTGTTTTAGCACAGCAACTTTATTTTCTTGGATTTATGCTTGAGTATGTCTAAACATACCTGCCTCAGTATTTGTTGTGGTTTTGATATGAGACAAGCACATATTCCTTTAACATTCTTTTTCTTTTTGGTAAACTTCGCTTGGTATATTTAGTTGCTAGTTGCATCAGCCTTTGTTCATTTAGGGTGTTCATCTTATTTTCCCCAAACTACATTTCAGAGATCTATTGTCTACCTGGCTTCTATTTCATGTATTTTTTGTCTCATATGGCTGTTAGTTTTCCTTCTCCTTTCCTTCTGGATTTTTATCTTTTAGTTTAATGTACATGTTCTGCCATCAAAGATTTTCATATATTGTTATCAAACTGGGTTTCAATAAAGGAAAATATTAAAAGAAATGCCTCCTTGCATTATTTATTTTCTTATGAATCTTGTTTTGAGGGAGAGGAGTCAGCTATGTGCCTCCATTAGGCTGCAAGGTGACTTTGAAATCAGAGATGAGAAACATTAGTTTGAAAAGGAAAGTGTCATTGAAACAAACAGAAATTACTATACCAACATATATGGCTAGAAAATTTTGTCTTTCAGCTAATTAGTATCTAACTAGTTGTCCTACCTCCAGGGGAATTGGATGAATTGGTTCTCATAAAGCATCTCATCTCTGCTTTTGCAGAGCAGACACCTTTGTGATGTCTGATCAAGATATTTTACATGCTTGAAATTTCAATGAATGCACAGCTCTATAGATAGTATTGCAAATATGCCAGGTAGTAAATGCCAGCAAACGTTTGTTTCATTTATGCATATTTATGAAACCAAGTATGTTATCTGATGCTATTTTTGCTAATTTATTTGGAAAAAGGAATTTATTTAAAACCGTAAGCTAAGATGTGAGGCAGTATGATCTAGAAAAAAGAATATTAGACTGGGAAGTCAGGGCCCTGCACTGATCCTCTTTCTACTTGGTCAAGTCACTTTTTGTGTTTCATTTTCCCTTATCTGTAAAACAAAGTGGTTCCATTTTCATTGTGACCTTCTGTGGTATTGTTCTGTGTAGTCACATCGGTTTACCTTCAGAAACACGGGTATTGCAGTTCATACTAATCTAAAATGCCCTATCTTTTCAACTAATTTGTCTGATTTTGGGTGCAGATTTATTTTTTCTTAGGTACCATTAAAGTGATTTTGTGTTCCAGGTGCATATTTAACTAGATTATTTTGAAAGGGGGGGGGAAGAGTTTGAGAGTGTGACTTGGTTATGTGGCAAATAATTAGCAGTTTTAAAATGTTTTGTGACTACATAAAGTTAGAATATAGAAATTGAAAAATACAAGTAGAAATTGATTTTTGACTATCTTGAACATGGGCTCAATATAGATTCTGGGCTTTTTCAATAATGAGGAAGGGTGAATGTGTAATATATTTTTACCTGAAGTTTTCCTTAACATATCCCATTCAATAGTACAGGAAAGCATTAGTCTGAAAAGATGGTACATATTCCTGTTTCTTTTTTAGTAGGAAAAAAATTAATATTATGAGTTCTAAAGAAGTTTATAAATACATAGAACACGTGAGCAAAAAGTGAAAGCTATGGGGCGCCTGGGTGGCTCAGTCGGTTAAGTGTCTGACTTTGGCTCAGGTCATGATCCCGCGGTTCATGGGTTCGAGCCCCGTGTCGGGCTCTGTGCTGGCAGCTCAGAGCCTGGAGCCTGCTTTGGATTCTGTGCCTCCCTCTCTCTCTGCCCCTCCCCAGCTCGCACTCTGTCTCTGTCTCTCTCAAAAATAAAATAAAAAAAGTTAAAAAAAAAAATTAAAAAAAATGAATGAACATTAAAACAAATTAAAAAAAAGTTGCTAAGCCACCTGTTTACCCCCAAATGGGGTTTAAATTGCCATTTCTTTCAATCCAAAGTTTGTTTCTTCTGTCCAAAAACAGTGTCTCTAATATTGCTCAGGTCAAGAGGACTGTCTTTAATAGGTGCAAATAAAAGTTCAGAATATGCATATTTTTCTGCAAAAAAGTGATCTATTAACATAATTATATATTAATAATGCCATAGCCCAAATAGTGTAGATTATATACTTTATTAAAAAAAGTGTGCGTGATACCTAATTCATGATTCTGGCTTTAGGTGTTTGATTTTATGACTTTGGAAATGGGTCTGCTTGTCCTTTTTTTTTTTTTTTTTTTTTTAAGTTTTTAATTTTTTTTAAAGTAATCTTTACATGCAACGTGAGACTCGAGCTTACAACCCTGAGATCAAGAGTCACAAGCTGTACGGACCGAGACAACCAAGCCCCCTGGAAATGTGTCCAATTCTAAGTGGTGTTGAGATTAGCTTGAGGAACCAGTGACTACAACTAGAAATAACACTGCCAGTCTATAAACCCAGTGTAGTTTTAGGAAGGTTAGGCTGTATAAGTTTGCTAGGGCTGCCCTAACAAAGTACCACAGGCCAGGTGCTGTAAAGGAGAAACTTTCTTACAGTTCTGGAGGCTAGAAGTCTAGATCAAGGTATCTGCAGGATTGGTTTCATCTGAAGTGTTTCTCCTTGGCTTGTAGATGGTCATCATCTCCTTGTGTACATGTACTTGTCTGTGTCCAGTTCCCACCTCTTACAAGGACATTAGTCATCTAAGACAATAATGACCTCATTGTAACTTAATTGCCTCTTTAAAGACCCTATTTCCAGGGGTGCCTGGCTGGCTCAGTCAGTGCAGCATGCAACTCTTGATTTTTGGGGGTCATGAATTCAGTCCCCACATTGGGCATAGAGCTTACTTAAAAACAAACAAAAAGTGCCGTTTTCAAATACAGCCACATTCTGAGATACTGATGACTAGAGCTTCAACAGATGAATTTTGGAGGTTGCAATTCATTCCATAACATAGGTCATATTTTATTTTGTCTTATACATTTTAGGGATTTTGGAATTTTTATGCTTGTAATGTTGGAATGTGAGTTTTAGGTGCCCTTTATAGATTTGAAATGACTTTGATTTAGCATTATAAAAATACTAAGTACTCGTTAACAAATTTTTTTCCTATACAAAATGTAAACGTATTTAGTTAGTAATTATGATAACTCATTTTCATAAGAATTTTTTTTGGAGGGGTTGCCTGGGTGGCTTAGTCATTTGAGCCTATTTTGGCTCAGGTCATGATCCTGGGGTCATGGGATTGAGCCTCATGTGGGGCTCTTGCTGAGAGTGGGGCCTGTTTAGGACTGACTCTCTCTCTCTCTCTCTCCCTCTCTCCCTCTCTCCCTCTCCCTCTCCCTCTGCCCCTCCCCTCTGCTCATGCTCTCTCTCTAAAATAAAAAAAGAAAACAGAATTTTTTTTGGGTGGGGGCACAGTTTAGAAAAAATATTCATCATTAGAAAAGCTAAGGAAATGAGGAACAGTAGCAGGAATGTAACTTTTGTTATATGGCTCTTGCTTTCCTAAGATTCCTTCTATCCTGAAGCAGTAATATCAAGTTACCATTTATTGAGCACTTCATACGTGTATTAGGATTTGAGTATTTTAAATGCTTTATGTAATTCTCTGATAGTTCTCACAACAACCTCATAAAGTATTTTTTTTTTATGTCCATTTTAGGATGAGGCCCTCCGAGGGATAGACTTGTCTGTCAATATCCAAAGTTTGTAATCTTTACTGACTTCTCATTTTCTACTTATTTGAAATTTGTCTTTTATGACCTGTTTCTCTGCTATATTGTATATGATTTCATCTTCCCTGGGCAGGCTGGTTTACTCACATACTGCAAAACATACAGGGGCCAGAGGTTTCCTTCTTTGGCAGAATTCCAAAAATCATTCCTGGAACAGAAAACTGAAGGCATTTGGTGTTTTACAGCATAACATTAAGTCATAAGTGTGTGTGTGTGTGTGTGTGTGTGTGTGTGTGTGTGTGTGTGTTTGTGTTTTAAATTCCAGACAACTGTAGTAGCTGTGTTGGCGTCTTTTAATTATAGTTTAACTTCTTGAGTCCAAGAGATTTATATCAGTGTCACAGACATTGATCTCAGATTTATTCTTGTTTTTCAGTACTATTTCACTTTATTTTCATTTGTGCTTGCAACCAAGAAGATAGTTGTACTTACAGTAGAATATCTTCTTCAGAGAATTTTTCAAATGTTATGAGGTTTTCTGTAAAACCTTCTTGTATATTGGTAAGCAACTTCCAGGTATTTTGACTTCTTTATAGGGAATAATTCTGCAAGATCTCTGAGCATCCTGTACGTATGCACCTGTATGTATCTTTCCTCCCCTCATTTATTTAATCAAAATGTTGTGTGCCTGCTATGTGTTAGGCACATGCAGAGACTCAGACTCTGTCTTTAAGAGGGGAAAGAGCAAGAAGAGAGGCAGTTACCAGGTTGAAAGCACAGTAGAGATATTCAGAGGTGTTATTGGGCTCATTGGGGGAGTGTATAACCTAATTTGAGATTAGGAGAGTGGGCTGGAAGAGACCTAGTGGAAGCATCTGGAGGATGCTTTCAGGAGGAAGAGTGTTACAAGGTATAAATTGGAGATGGATGGGTCGGTAGGGTGGCATTCTGGCCAGCAGTGACTTCTGCACAAAGACTTGGCACAGTTGGGTGTATTTTGGGAAATGTTAAGTTATTTAGTGTGGCTGGACCATTAGGTATAAGGAGAGGTCTTTAGAAATGAAATGAAAAAGGAACTTGAGCTATATAGTCACAGAAAGATTGTCCTGATTCAGCTGAGGATTAAGTGAAGTGTAAAGGTAGACTTTTGGAGTGATCCAGGGAAAATGTACTACCTACTACCACTAAAGGGTAGTAGTAATGGGGTTCAGATGAAATGGATAAATTTGAGAAATATGAAAAAGTAACGATACCGTGGGCTGTTGGTAGTGCAGGACATGGATAAGAGCATCTTGTGTCTCTGAGTTCCAGGTTTGCTTATAGTAGGCATTCAGTAAATGTTTTTTGAATAAATGAATGAAATGGGTAATTTTGGTGATGATCAGAGTTTATAAACTAACATACTTCTTTTCTTACTACTGCATGTTTTTAGACATCTGAGTATTGTTGTTATGAGCATGTAGTGGTGGAATTTTCACATAAGTCTATTTAAAAAGTTGCTGGACAGACTGTCAAACTGTTTTCTTAAATTTCCCCTAAGGTCATGCATGTGCAGACCTCCTGAGAGAATTTAAGTCTTCTCAATTCTTAATTCAGGTGCTCTTTGTGGTATCTCATAGGATACTTTTTTCTTGTAGTCACATAACATTGAACCATATTAAAACTTCATACAGGCCCTTTTGAAGATTTTATTTGGTCTTTTGTTCTGAAGATAGTAAAATGAATCTTTTTTGAGAGAGAGTGCGAGAGAGAGAGCGTGTGCATGCATGCGAGGGAGTGACAGAGGGAGAGATAATTTTTTTTTTAAGTTTATTTATTTTGAGAGAGCACACACTTGCACGCAAGCAGGGAAGGGGCAGAGGGAGAGGGAGAGAGAGAATCCCAAACTGATAGTGTGGAGCCCTACATGGGGCTCAAACCCATGAACTTTGAGATCTGAGATCGTTAACCTGAGCTGAAATCAAAAGTTGGACGCCTGATTAAGCCACCCAGGCACTCCAGGGAGGAGAGAGAATCTTAAGCAGGCTCCGTGCCCAGCGTATAAGCCCGACTTGGGGCTCGATTTCATGACTGTGAGATCATGACCTGAGCTTGAAACTGACTCAACCACCCAGGTGCCCCTATAATAAATGGAATCTTAACTCTAACATGACCTCATCGGTATATTTTGAGAAATGGAATTTGTTGGGGAGGAAAATTTACCTCTAAAGGTTCTTTTAGGTTGGTCCAACAATTAAATTGATGTGAGACAGATTAATAGGAGAAAATCAACATAATTATGTGTATAAGGGGGCTCCATAAGAATATGAGTCCCATAGGTAGTCAGGCAATTGAGGCTTATATGCCATTCAGAGCTAAGGAGAAGGGGGGTGGTGGGATCAAGGACGTCAAAGGGAAGGAAGACAGTTTGCAGGAAAATGAGAAAGTAAATGTTTGCTGGCCCATACAGAAGGAATAGAACACAGAGCAGTGGAATTTAATAGACTTTTCTGAGTTCATTCTTGTCTACCACACCTAGTTCATATTCTCGTGTAGCTGTCTCTGGTGCTAGCTCCCTTCCAAGCAGGTCTTCCATCTAAATTCTAGGCAGTTAGGGGGAAGGCCAAACGTTCTTCTTGAGCTTTTTTTTTTCTTGAAAATAGCCTATGATCCACATGCTAAAGGGACACATTTTGGAGTGGCAAATTTTGCTCCTCTACAAATTTAATTGACAAAATTGCTTGTGACTTTCAAAAATCATCATGGGGAAGATTGAGAATCTCCGTGGGCAAGCAGGAAGGATGAGAGAGGAAGGATGGAAGTGTTCTTCAAGTTGGGTTATGTGAGATCTGTATGAGAGATTGCTTTAGTCCCCTGCGACTCAAAAATTTAGTCTGCTTTCCTGCAGTATTTCTATCATTTGGTCAACATTAGAAGTGCAAATTCAAGCCCTCTACTCCAGGGCCTGATGAATTGTAATCACTGGGGGTAGGGCCTGGGAATTTAGCCCCTCCCACCCAGGTGATTCTCCTCCCTAAAAGTTTGAGAAGAACTGCACTAGACTAGACAAATAGGAAGGGAGGATTAAGTCAATCTGTTTTCTCTTTTTAGGAGTATGATTAACTCCTGTGTTTAGGAGTATATGCCTTGGACAATCCTAAAAATCAGGTTTCTTCTAAAGCTGGTTGTTTTCAAACTTTAGAACACTCCAGAATCACCTGAATGCTTAAATTAGGGATTGCTGGGCCCACCTTCACAGTTTACTGTACTGGCATAGGGTTCAAGAATTTGTATTTCTAATTTCTCTGCGCTTTGGGAACCACAGTTGGATAGCCACTGCTTTGACAAGTGTAGTGGTAAGGAAGGTACATCGAGCATGGAATGGGAAGATGGGGGTTCTGATTCTGGCAGGATCTTGTCACCAGCTAGTGGTTTTCTAGACCCAAGATTCTGTATTATGGGAAGGAAGTAGGGGATGAGACTATACTTCTAATATTCCTTGATTACATATTGGAAAAGGTTAGTGTTAGATAGTTGTTGGGTACCTGTTTTCTACCTGTGTGCCCCTCCTCCTCCCAAAATTGCAAAATTGTTGCTATTGGGTAATTTTAGAATCAAAATTTATACAATCACAATTATTATTATTAAAAATTTTTTTAAACCTTTATTTATTATTGAGAGACAGACACAGAGCATGAGCAGGGAAGGGGCAGAGAAAGGGGGAGACACAGAATCTGAAGCAGACTCCAGGCTCTGAGCCGTCAGCACAGAGCCCGACGTGGGGCTCGAACTCACAAACTGCAAGATCATGACCTGAGCCGAAGTCAGATGCTTAACTGACTGAGCCACCCAGGTGCCCTACAATCACAATTATTAATACAACTAAAATTTGGGGGAGAATGATAGTACAAAATGCATGAGCTTGGAATTCAGGCTGTTCTGAGTCCTTTTTTTTTATGTTTATTTAAAAACAATTTTTTAAAATATTTATTATTGAGAGACAGAGAGAGACACATGTGCATGAGCACGGGATGGGGCAGAGAGAAGGGAAGACATAGACTCTGAAGCAGGCTCCATGCTCTGAGCTGAAAGCACAGAGCCTGATGTGGGGTTTGAACTCAGAAACTGTGAGATGACCTGAGCTGGAGTCGGATGTTTCACCAGCTGAGCCACCCAGGCGCCCCAATGTTTATTTATTTTTGAGAGAGAGAGAGAGAGAGAGCGAGCAGAGGAGGGGCAGAGAGAAAGAGACACAGAATCTGAAGCAGGCTCCAGGTCTGAGCTGTTATCACAGAGCCCCATGTGGAGCTCAAACCCATGAACTGTGAGATCATGACCTGAGCCAAGGTCGGGCCGTTAACCTCCTGAGCCACTCAGGTGCCTCCAGGCTGTTCTGAGTTCTGATTAATCTCTGTTCCATCAGTTGTGAGACATTGAGCAAGTTATTATTATTAGTACTATTTTATTATTAATTTTTAGTGAGCTCTACACCCAGTGTGGGGCTTGAACGCACAACCCTGACCGAGATCAAGAGTCACATGCTGTACTGACTGAGCCAGCCAGGCACCCCGAGCAAGATATCCTAACCTACCTAAACTTTTGATGTCTTATGCATGGACAATGAAATGCTGTGCACCCTAGGATTCTAGCAAATGCTTGTTCCTTTCCTTCTGTTTATGGAAGGATGTAGTTTAAAATAATTTAAACAATTTATTTCCCCAGGTTCAAAATGGTGAATGAAAATAATTGGATTGACAAAGGGGTAAAAATTATTTGGGATTAATTGTATGCAAAACACAATCTTTCATAGTATAATTTGATCAGTAATGAGTGGTGCTCACCAGATTTTCTTAATGTAGATTCCAATTTTTTTTAACGTTTATTTATTTATTTTGAGAGAGAGAGAGTGAATGAGCAGGGGAGGGGCAGAGAGAGAGGGAGAAAGGATCCCAAGCAGGCTCAGCTCACCAGAGAGCCTCACGCAGCGACTTGGTCCCACGACCCTGAGATCATGACCTGACCAAATCAAGAGTTGGTTGCTTAACTGACTGAGCCACCCAGGCTCCCCTCATTGGTTATATTTTATAAGAAGGTTGTGACTAGAAAGTTGTTTATAAAAGTGGCTTGTAATGGCCATTTTTTTTTTCTATTTAAAATGTTGGTATAGGACTTACAGAATTTTTTGCTGGGCTTTTACCTGAATGAATTTAATTAATGGCCCTAATGCAGCTGAATGTAAGCAGGTTGGTTTACACAGAGTGGTTTAAATCTGTTTAGAATATTTTTATTATGTTAGGATTTCCCATTTACCACAGATGGAATCTTAGCATATTTGAATGTGTGCTTCATCACAGAAGACAAATTACAGCTCTGGAGTCCTTCCTTGTCTGTAAAATGGGATACTTTTCTGATAATTTAATGTATAGCATTACTGTAATTAACACTTTTATAGTACTGTAAAAATACGGTTATTGCTTTACTTTCTACTTGTGCTATACAAGTCTCTTGGTGATGGAAATTTTAAGTTCTAATAGATTTACTAGTGTCTTTCTTTTAAAAGCCTGAACGTACTTTCTCCCTGTAGTGCTTGAAAGAACTGCCTATGTGCAAACTTTTATATTCTTCAAGACCTGTGCCAGAAGTGGTGCTTGCTGTTTATGCATATGCCTGAAAGGGTGTCCGTGTAATAAACAGCAGTCCCTTAAGTGCTCACTTGGTACTTGAAGGCTTTGTCATTATTAGGAATTGTCGAGGTTGCATTGCTTGCCTTCTGTGTGAATCTACCCAGCCACTCTGGGTTATTGATTGAGGTAAGGAGCTGCCTGTGAAACTGATTTAAAATATTTCCTTTCCCTGATTTATTTAGTCACATGTTTGTGCTTTTTTGTATTTGATCCCAAAATACCAAAATACTTCGTAATTTTGCAGGTTAAATTTCTTCTTGGTAAGATAGCTCTGAGGTTTTTGTGTGAATCACTACAGTCTGTACTTTTGTGTTGGTAACATCTGAAAGTTTGTATTTTCTCGCTACTGAACAGTCCTGAGAACAAATTTATTGGAAGAGATTTTCACTGGAATATTAGATTAATTTCCTCGATAAGTCAGAAACTGTTATTACAGTATATTTAGCTTGGTACATAGTAGACATTTGCTATATGTTTTTAAATTGGTAGGAAAAAATCTTAAATGTTTTTCCTTTTTAATGCAGACAATATTGCAAAGACTTACCGACAATTGTGTGAGAATTTTAAAGGACAAAACTTCAGTGTTGAATTAAGTTTAAATTTATCATTGAAGCACGTTTATCATTGAGGACCAACATGGCTGGATTAATGACGCAGAGAGTGCATTGTTTGTGGTGAAGAATTGTCATGTTACTTTTCTTTTTGGAAGTGTTGGGTGGCATAAGTAAGCTGTGTGGTATAAAAATTCGGCAGCCTTTTTTTGAAAGTTTTATACAACTCAATTATTAAAAAAAAAAACAAAAAAACAAAACTTAGTTACTTAATTTGTGTTAGATGTCCACTTGAAAAAGCAGCATATTTCTTTGTAATTCTTTTTTTTTAAAAAATGTTTGAGAGAGCCTGTGGGAGCAGGGGGAGGGCAGAGAGAGAGAAAGAGAGTGGGGTGGGGCCTGACCCCACAAACCATGAAAGTAGGACATGAGCCGAAATCAAGAGTTGGGCGCTCAACCCTCTGAGCCACCGAGCCACCGAGCCACCCAGGCGCGCGCTCTTCTTTGTAATTCTTAACATTAAAAAACTAATAGACTTTATAGAATGTTTTAGATTTACAGAAAAATTGAGGAGTTAATAGAGTGTTCCCATATTCTGCCCCCTTTGCCCTCTTAACGTTTTGCATTAGAGTGGTACAAGGCACGCTTGTTATACTTAATTAACGAATATGAATGCAAGATGATTAACTAAAGTCCACAGTTTACATTCAGTTTTTTGTGTTTATAGTTCCGTAGGTTTTGACAGACTTGTAATGTGGTCTGTCCTTACAGTATCCTGTAGAATAGTTTCAGCTCTTTACAAGTTACCTGTGCTTCGCCTATTCATCCTCCTCCCCTCCGTCTGAACCCCTGGCAACCACTGACCTTTTTATTGTTTCCACAGTGTTGGCTTTTGCAGAATGTCATATGGTTGGAATCATATCACATGTAGCTTTTTCAGATTGGCTTGTTTCTCTTAGCAATGTGCATTTAAGTTTCCTCCATGTCTTTTCTTGGCTTGACCATGCATTTTTTTTGTTGTTGTTGCTGAATAATGTTCCACTGTGTGGATATACAACAGTTAATCCACTTTAACCCATTAGAGGACATCTTGGTTTCTTTCAGGTTTGGGAAATAATAAATAAAGCTGCTATTAAACATTTGTGTGTAGATTTTGTATGGACATGTTTTCAACTTACTTGGGTAAATACCTAGGAGTGTGACTGTTGGATCCTATGATAAAAGTATGTTCAACTTTGTAAGAAACTGCCAGTGTCTGTCTTCTTAAAGTGGTTGTACCATTTGCATTTTCCCCAGCAGTGAATGAGAGTTCCTGTTGCTCTGTGTGCTCATAAGCATTTGTTATTGTTGTTTTTCAGATTTTAGCCATTCTACTAGATGTGTGGTGGTGTTTCATTTTAGTTTTAATTTGTCATTCCTTAAAGACATATGATATTGAGCATCTTTTCCATGTGCTTCTTTGCCATCTGTATATCTTTAGGGTGGTGTCTAGATTTTTTGCCATTTTTAAATTGCGTTGTGTTCTTATGTTGATAATTGTTACTGTTATTTAAGAGTTCTTTGTATATTTTGGATACAAATCCGGTATCAGATCAGTGTTTTGCAAATAATTTCTCCCAGTCTGTGACTTGTCTTGATTTTTTGTTTTGTTTAAATTGGCAAATGATGGTCAGGAATTGGGCTTACGATCTAGTTTAGGTAAGGGGTTAGAATTTTGTATTTCAAATATAAAATAAGTTTAGGAATGTTTATAAATAAATCACATCCTTGTCACCTACCTTTTATTTTGTGATCATAAGAGCAAATCCAGCTAATTTTGGAAATATTGGGGCAATTTCAAAGTAGAAAAAGGATACTAGTTATCTTGGGGATTAACATTTCAGTGCATTTCCTTAATTTTTCTTCTTTATTCTGTGTTACAGTTATATGTATTTCTTCATCTTGCTTTTATGTGTAATGCTTTGTCACAAAACATAGGTCATTCACCTCACTTCATTTTTTTTTATCATCTCACATCACATCATTACAAGAAGAAAGATAAGTACAATACTTAGAAACTATATTCACATAACTTTTATTACAGTATATTTTTCTGTCTTATTGTTATTCATCTTTTATTGTGCCTAATTGATAAACTTCATCATAGGTAAATATATATAGGAAAAACCATAGTGTATATGGTTTAGCACGGTCCCTGGTTTTAGGCATCCACTGGAATTCTTGGAATGTTTTCCTTGCAGTTAAGGTGGGAGACTACTGTACTTCCTTTTCATAGACTCCTGGAAGTAGAATCTGGATCAAAGATATTTTTAAAATGTATATTTTATTTATTTTGAGAGAGAGTGAGAGAGTGCAGAGCCTGACATGGGAGTTGATCCCATGAACCGTGTGGTCATGACCTGAGCCGAAATCGAGAGTTGGTTGCTTAACTGACTGAGCCTCCCAGGCGCCCCTGGATCAAAGATTTAAGACTCTGGGTGCATGTTACCTGTTTTTTTCTAGTCTGTTAATTTGTATGTTACATTAAGGAGTTTAATGATGTGTGCAGCTTAACAATTTTTTTGTGGCATCTTCTTTAAATTTAATTTTTATTTTAAAATATTGATAAGAAACTTATTTGTAATCCCAGCTCCTGAAAAGGCATTCCTATACTTTGTTTATCAAAATTGTTGAAGCTTTCTTTACTTTTCCCCAAGTATAAACAGACATAGCTATGCAGACATGTCTCACTCTGAAACAGTCATGTTATATGTTACCTACAAGTTGTCTTTTCCATTTATTTCATGGACATCTTTTTAGGTGGTTATATATGTATACCTACTGCATTCTTTTTGTTTAAATTTTAGTATTTATAAATTTATGCTGCGTTCCTTTCAGTTGCTGTATAATATACCATTTGGAATATCCTTTCTTTAACCGTTTGTCCATTAGTTGAGCAAATATATGCTGAGTACCTGTCATGTACTAGTTATTAGAGATAAATATTAACAAATAGAACATACTGGAATCTGGGGCACCTGCATTGGTTAAGTCTCTGACTTCTGCTCAGATCATGATCTCCCAGTTTGTGAATTTGAGCCCCGCATAAATTAGACTCTTTGCTGATAGCTCAGAGCCTGCTTGGGATATCCTCCCCCCCCCCCCCCCCCCCCCTCCCCCCCCCTCCCTCCCTCTCTCTCCCCCCTCTCTCCCCCCTCCCCCTTCCTTCTCTCTCCTTCTCTTTCTCCTCCCCCACTTGTGCACACTTTCTCTCAAAATAAACTTAAAAACCTATTGGAATGTAACCTCAAGGAGCTTACGTGAAGTTAGAGTTTATATTTGCCTATTTATGCTCACTATTTTTACTTTTCTCCCTTTTTTGTTCTTTTATAGGATATTATATTGGATATCCTTATACATATCTTTATATCTGTGTACTTCTGGTATATTCCTAGCCATGGAATAAAAAGGGTACATGCTTAAAATGACTAGTTTCAGCCAACTGATGCTATTTTCTTTCATTGTTTTTATTTTGCATTTTCCAAGCCCTTAGAATTGTGCATGTTTTCAGTATTTATTGGCCATTTGTACTACTCTGAACTGCCTCTTCTGATTCTTTGACCATTTGCCTTGTTATGTTGTCTTTTCTTACTAATTTATAAAGGATCCTGTGTGTTCTGGGTTTTTATTCTTTGTCCCAGTTAGACACTGCACATGTTTTCTCCCAGTCTGTTATTTACCTTTTATTTTTCATTTCTCTTTAATTTGGAATTTATAGAAAAGTTGTAGCATTTATATAAAGAAGTATTATGTGACCTTCAGTCATATTCTTCAAATGTTACCATTTTACTATATTTGCTTTTCTCTTTTTATCATTTAAAAACGTACATACTTTTTCTGAGCAGTTTGAGAGTAAGTTGTAATAGATATGATGCTCCTTTACACCTAAATAGTATATATTTCCTCAAAACAATTTTTTTCACATTAGCACACTGCAGTTAAGAACTCATGGAATTAAGGGCACCTGGGTGGCTCAGTCGGTTGAGCGTCCAACTTTGGCTCAGGTCACGGTCTCATGGCTTGTGAGTTTGAGCCCTGCGTCGGGCTCTGGGCTGACAGCTCAGAGCCTGGAGCCTGTTTCGGATTCTGTGTCTCCCTCTCTCTGCCCCTCCCCTGTTCACACTGTCTCTGTCTCTCTCAAAAATAAAACATTTAAAAAAAATCATGGAATTAGTGTTGATACAGTATCTATTCTATAAGTCTTACTCACATCTCACCAGTTGTCCTGTAATGTCCTCTAAAGGGAAGGAAAATCCAGGATTTTGCACATTGCATTCAGTTGTCATGTCTCTTCAGTCCTTTTTAGCCTGGGACAGTTTCTTATCTTTCTTTGTGTTTCATGGTATTGATACTTTTGAAGGCGAGAGAGGAGTTACTTTGTGGAAGTTCCCACATTTTGTGCTTGTGTGGTGTTTCCTCATGTTTAGATTCAGGTACTGCACCTTTGGGGGGAGGAGAACCATAGAAGTGATTTCTTTTTTTTTCAGTCTCTTGTGATCAAGAGCCCCATTATTGACGATGCTTAACCTTAACCATTTGGTTGAGATGGTGTCTGCTACTTTGTCCACTGTGAGGTTACTTGTGGGAGATACCTGGTAAGTTTCCTGTGGAGTTTAGAGGTTTTGAGTCTGTGATTATGGAAATAGCCTACTGTTCCTTAAACTTAATGCCCACTAGTTTTAGCATCTGTTGGTGATTCTTGCCTCTTGAATGAATTATTTTTAAAAAATTAAAAAATTGTTTTAATGTTTATTTTTTGAGAGAGAGACAGAGCACGAGTGGGGTAGGGGCAGAGAGAGAGGGAGACACAGAATCTGAAGCAGGTTCCAGGCTCTGAGCTGTCAGTACAGAACTTGACACGGGGCTTTAACTCACATATTGCGAGATCATGACCTGAGCTGAAGAATTGAGCCACCCAGGTGCCCCTTGAACGAATTATTAATATGATTTAGCAAATGGTGATTTTCTAGTTCCATCATTATCTTCTATATTAGATGGCTTTGTTGTAAGGGAGAGCTTTTCCTTTGGGTGTATATTTTCATATTATGAATTCATGAATTTTTAGCTTATTCAAGAGATTATAATCATTTATTTGCCATTATATCTTGGTGCTCAAATTGTATGAGATTTGTCCAGTTGATGATTAGCTTTGATTACATATACGAAAAAAAAAAAAAAACCAACTACAAAAATACGCTAATTTTTAATGTGTTGATCTCTTTAGGCTTCTGGATTTTATAATGTATTTAGGGGAAACTCTCTTTTGCCTTAACTCTGCCTCCCTACTTTTGATCATCTCAGCCCCATGATTTTCTAACCTTTATGGCTTGCCTTCTGATCATTCCATTGCTTCTAAGCACCACACTTGGGGAGTGGCTGGGAATAGAGGGAAAAAGTTGCAGAGAAGAACAAGGAACAGTGTAATGTTTACTGTGCGTAGCCCAAAACACAACCATTAAGGCATGGACACTTTGCTTGTGGAAATTTAACCCTTGGAAATGTATATTCTTTTTTTGTTTTTTAATTTTTTTTTTTTAACGTTTATTTATTATTGAGACACACACACACACACACACACACACACACACACACACACACACAGCATGAGCAGGGGAGGGGCAGAGAGAGGGGGAGACACAGAATCCAGAGCAGGCCCCAGGCTCTGAGTTATTGGCACAGAGCCCAATGCGGGGCTCGAACCCATGAACCATGAGATCATGACCTGAGCTGAAGTGGGACGCTTAATGCGCTGAGCCACCCAGGCCCCCCCCCCCCCCTTTTATATCATACCACCTTACTTATTTTCTTTATGGATGGCACTTAGGTTTTCTGGAAATGTTTGCTCATTTGTTGTTCATTAATACTCAGTAAAACGTACAAGCTTTTTGATTTTTGGCCTTTGTCCATCTTTAGAGTTTATCCCGTCTCAAAGGCACATGTTAATGCTTTTTAGACTCAGAGCACCTTCCTTTGCCATGCCCAGGGGACTAGGCTGTATGAATTTAAGGACTTCTATGAGGGCCACGTGTGTTGTTTAGCTTTGTATCCACAGAAGCTGGAATAGCAGTAGTGTACAATATGGCATCATCTCAGCAAACATTTGTGAAATGATGGATGATTTACATTTATTGTGACTGTGGTAAGCACTGGAATGACAACCTGTTGGTTTTTCACTTGAGAGTTACGGTTGAGGCTCATAGTCCAATGTGATTTTTGTTTGCTTATTTATTTTGGGAGAGAGAGAGAGAGAGAGAGAGAGAGGGAGAGAGAGAGAGAGGATCCCAAGCAGGCTCTGCACTGTCAGCACAGAGTCTGATGTGGGGCTTGAACTCACTAACTGTGAGATCATGACATGAGCCGAAATCAAGTGTTGGTTGCTTAACTGACTGAGCCCCCCAAGCACCCCAGTCCAATATGGTTTTTAAAGAGCATATGGCATAGTTACATTATTACTGAGTAATGATACCATTGTATATGGTGTAGTACTTTGAATTTTTTGTAATGGAAGTTTTCAGTTGTGCGATGGCCAGTCTGTCTGGTTTGATGCTGTAGAAAATAACTGAAACAAAGTTTTTAAACAATCTGTGACTCTTAGAGAGTAATCCTTAAACTTGTGTCTGTGAACCACTCTGGCAGAGCAAAAGACACTCGGGCCAACATTTTGTTTGTTTTTATTTTATAGCTGATGTTTCCTTTCAAGTTCTATTTTTGACATAGAAGCTGGGTTGGTACAGGAAGACCAGGCAGCTAGCTGCCCTGACCCCGATTGAGTTGGTCTCACTTGCCGAGGAAGGAACACGTTGGGTACTTGGATAAAACCAGGGGAGAGGAATGATGTGGCTGGAGAGGTGAAGGAATGAGTGCACCTCCTTCACCCTGACGTGCATGGCAAGAAGCTAACTACTGCTTAACTCTTTGCTTTGTTTTGAGTTATTTTTGGAAGAATTCATGTGGTCGAGAATAGAATTTGAGGAAAGTTTATCCCCTCCTGAGTGCCTCACAAGGTGTGCTGGTGAGAAGGTGTATGAATGATGAATTTTATTTACCCTTTGTCCATTTTTAGAATTTGTCCCATCTCAAAGGCACGCGATTAAGTCTTGTTGAACCCTTCTGAATGCTTTCCTCTGCTGCGACCAGCAACTAGATTCTCTGAATTCAGGGACTTCTCACATTGTTGGTTTTTTTTTTAAACCTGGTTGCCTTCCTTTTCCTAAAATGATTTAAAAAGCCCTTTACATATATGGAAGGCTCTGTGCCTGTTAATAGTCCTTTTCTGCCAGTCATTGAAAGGTAAAAGACTTAAAAAAAAAAATGAAACTGTATAAATTTATTTGAACTTGAGCATCTAACATCTATTAATTTTTTTGTTGAAGTTATTTCAATCAAGATACAATGATGGGGAGCATAAGGGAGGGACAAAATTATATGTACAAAATGGAAACATCATGCGTTTTAATGTACAATATGTACAATTTATGTACAAAATGGAAACATCATGCGTTGTTAACATGCTGGTGATTAAAAAAGAGACAGGTATTGTGTGTGTTTTTAAAAAATTTTATTTATTTATTTACAAAATTCATTTATATATTTTGAGAGAGAGAGAGAGAAAGAGAGAGAGAGAGAGAGAGTGAGTTGGAAAGAAAGGGAGAAAAGGGGGAGGGGCAGAGAGAGAATTCCAAGCAGGCGCCACACTGTCAGCAGCTCCAGGCTGGGCTTGAACTCATGAACTGTGAGGTCATGACCTGAGCCAAAATCAAGAGACATGAAACCGACTGAGCCACCCAGGCACCCCAGGTGTTGTTTATTATACACCCACTAATACAGAGGTGATTTTGCTGATTACATGTTTCTGTGGAATGTCATGGTAACTCCATTTGGCAGGTAGGAAAAACGCACACAAAAGCAATTTAATTTATCCAACGTTAAATAGAAAGTTAGAAAATTAGAAGAATCCTATAGATTTTCTTACGCTACCTAATATTTTATCCAGTTAGTTGAGATGTATATAGAACCTCAAAGAGGACTGACAAAGTACTTAGTATAGTTTCCTAACAGTACATAGTAACTGCTCAATTAAATCTTGGCATATAATTATTCAGGGAGAGGATTTGTTCTAGTTACTGGTAATGTTTATTTTGATGATACTTGTTTTTTGAGCATAGAAACTCTGATACTTGTATTAATGTTGGTGAGAGGAAAATTAATTGAATTTCAGCACAAAACTTTAGCAGGTATTTTGCAGTATAGACTTTTGTTTTGGATTTATACTTTCTTGACTTTAGGCTACCCTGGGTTTTAACAAAAAAATTTTTTTTTAACGTTTTATTTTTATTATTGAGAGACAGAGAGATACAGAGCATGAGCAGGGGAGGGTAGAGAGAGGGGGAGACACAGAATCCGAAGCAGGCTCCAGGCTCCGAGCTGTCAGCACAGAGCCCGACACGGGGCTCAAACTCACAAACTGAGACCATGACCTGAGCCAAAGTCGGTCGCCCAACCAAATGAGCCACCCAGGCGCCCCGGCTACCCTTGGTTTTTAGATGGGAGAAATTGAATCTCTGAATCTGTCTTCTTCAGGGCCTGTCTCTTCCTTTGTAGGCTATTTTGCATAGAGGTCTTATTGTATTAATACTAAATTTACTTCAGTATTTGGTGGTAGATGATTTGTATAGTATTAGGAGTGAAATGTTTTAATATATTGTTGCAGTGAGGATATATTTTTATTTTGAATTTTTATTTATGTATTTGTTTTCTGAAGATTTTATTTTTAAGTAATCTCTACACCCAACTTGAGGCTCGAACTTACAATCCCGAGAGCAAGAGTTCCATGATCCACTGACAGCGCCAGCCAGGCACCCAGAGGATATTTTTGATATAATTTTGACGTGAACATTATATAATGATTAAATTTCTGCTTTTAAATACTAATGGCTGGAAATATTTTAATCTTTATATGCCAGGAATTCTGGGATCTTCATGTTGCCCCCTTCTTATACAGCTGCTAGTGTAGATGGAAGTTTATCTCAGTGTTAATAAATGCCATCACCCATTCCCTTCCCCCAATCCTTACTCGGGAGCCTAGTTTGCCTGCAGCTGCAATGGTAGGCATCTTTCAGGAAGTGACCTTGGCTTGTATTAATCAAATTCAGAACACACAGAAAAGCTTCTTGCTAACATGCTGACTTGATGTAAAATTTTATCGCATCCATTTTCTTTCAAAATGAGGCCATCTTGTAAAAAGAAAATATACAGAAGACTCCTCTAATTTAATGTATAAAAGACGCTTCTGCAGGCCATGTTAAAAAAAAACTACTGGATTTTAAATGTGTAGATTTTTTTATTGGCAAATATGCATAAACGTCATGAAGGCTTAGGAGTTGTTACTAGAAAATTACTTGTTTTAATGCTAAATTAAAAAACTTTATCTGTATCAAGTTTCTTTATTTACTGATTTAACAACTGACATTAAATTGCTGTGGAAACTTTATACACTATGGATTTATTTTGAATTTCTTTAGCAACAGTTATATATAAAGTAAGGCACTTTTGTATATTAGTTACCTTCGGATGTTCAGAAATGACTAGTTTCTTAATCTTGCTAGCTTGGGTAAGAAAATGAGTATGTTACGTGCAATCATTTTCTTAGGCAGTGGTAGTGGCTACAGGGGCTTCTAAATAGAAGTTTAAAATTTTAAAGCCAGTAAGACTGCTAAAATCTGACCGCCATGTATTAATGAAAAATATTGCTAACTACCGATTCACACATCTGCTTATTTAGGATTTAACAGATCATTCTGATAGAGTAGTTAACATAGCTGTTTCACTTTTATCATGTAATGCTTCAAAGAAATCTCATTCTTAAATGTAGGATAATTAAGGTGTGTATGGGTACAGATCTTCATTTTACCCTTGCTTAATGTTAAATATAGAATGTTGAAAATAGTATTTAATGGATTAGTTTAGTGATGTTTACTGCATTTGTAGATTTACATAAAATGAATGAATGAATGAATGAATGAATGAATGAATTAGGGAGCAGTTGTGTGTATTGCCAAAGAGATCACCCTTGAGTTTATTGTATGAAAGATCACTCCATGGTACTAAAGTGTTAGGAGAGGTGAAATATGGGAAAAGAAAGCTTTAAACCTTAGGAGCTATACCTGCATTTTGCTGGATGCAGAGTATGAAAAGGACAGGAGTGTTGCATGTGTATATGAATGGTTTGGAGAAGAGGTGGGGAATTTATGTCGATAAAAAATTGGGATGTAGATAAATACTTAAGTGTCTTAATTATCTGAGTTATTTTTAAGGCATTATTGGAAACACAACCAATGTCTTTCATCATATTATAAATTGTTCTTAGAATTGCAGCCTCTTGGAGATAAATCTTTCTCCTTAACCTGCCTAAGTTCACTCTTTGCCTTGATTTGATACTAGCATTAATGATTAGTTTGTTAGATATTACAGGATACAGAAACTGGTTTCAAGGAGAAAGATAATTGCTTGATCATTTCTTCCCTCACATGCCTGCTTAAAATACATGGTCTTAAGTAAAATTGTCACCTTGAACTTAAAAAATGTTCTTTGCCTTCTCCCACTCCTTCCCCCCTCGAAAAAGAAGAAGAAAAAATGAGAAAGAAAAGCCTACCAGGAAAGGAATATATGCAGTTCCGGTAGCCAATGAGTTAATGTTCATTTGCAGCCTGAGGGGTCAGCGTACAGTGTCTGTTTTCTGATTGGCTGCTAAGAGGTGAAATTGAAACCACTGTAAACTTTTGACCCTGTAGCAATTCTTGTGGAACGCCTTCCACTGGTGGAGCCCAGAGCTTCGCTCAGCTCTCCACCCAACCCTCCCACCCCCTTTCCTGTATTTATTTTGTGTGATCGTGCAGTACTGCATGCAGTGTTTCCAAGAGAGGGGAGAGGGAGGCAGCACGAGCACCGGCAGGCGACTTGCTTGCATGGCTGTGTTAGTAACCACGTTGGCGCTAACTGCAGCTCGGCCAAAGATACCAGGGCTTGTTAATAAACTGGGCTGCCGACTGGAGTTTTTAGTTTTCCCCTTCACCTCAAGGTAATTTTAAAAATGCAGAAGGGTTGTATTTACTGCCAGTGCTTATCTGTGGATAGCACCATTGTGTAAGCAGAATTTTCTAGATATGTTGAGTTAAAAATACCTTTCATTTTTAGCAACCTGTATGTATACCCCATTAAAATTTCCTATGTCTCCTGTACTTTTTCCACAAACGGCTAACATTTTACAATTTTTTTTCTTCTTTGCCTTTGTCTTCTATTATAAAGAAAAGGCATTTTGGTTATGATAACTGTGGAAAATAATTATAGAAGTTATCTGTACATTTGAATTTCATTAATTCTCTCTCTGCTGAAGTAAATGGTTTTGGGTTTGTCTTGTTTTGCATTAAAATAGTGCTTTACAGTTACCATAGCAGTCCTCTGAAAAAGGCAAGGTAGTTCATTCTCATATTCTCATTGGCGGGGGCCTCTCAGTGGCTCAGTCATTTGTGGCCGACTCTTGACCTCGGCTCAGGTCATGATCTCACGGTTCGTGAGTTTGAGCCCCATATCGGGCTCTGTGCCGACAGCTCAGAGCCTGGAGCCTGCTTCGGATTCTGTGCCTCCCTCCCTTCCCCCCCCCCCCCCTTCCTGTCCCCCCCCCCCCCCCCAAATTTAAACATACCACTAGTGGCATTCTACACCTGCTTCTCCTTTTCTGATTAGTTGCAGGTACCATATTTTGCTCATGCTTCTGCAGGCCAGTGTAATGCCTGGCCTCTCCTAGGTACACAGGAAACATTCTGTTGATTTAAATGTCTCACAGAAGGTCACCTCAAGAAGCTGGACTTCCAAAACCTAGGTTTTCTGAAAGCAAGGCTTCTGTTTTCACTGCATCATTTAAATTTTCATATTGACTCCATATAGAACTAAACATTTATTGCAACTTACTAAATGACGATGTAGAATAAATTATTATAAATCAGCTTAGTCCTTTCTAGTTTATAGCATGAGATTAGTAATACATGTTAACCCTGCCTTACTTTACTAGATGTGTAATTAGAAATAATCCCCCCCTCTCTGTGTCAAAAAGACTTTGGTATTTAAAAAAGTTTGTCATCAGTATATTACTGGTGTGCACTTGGGTAGCAAATACATTTTACTTATTTATTAGAACACATAATAATGGATAAGTAATGGTAAGGAAAAAAATTTTTAAACTGAGTTAAGTTTATACAGCTGCAAAAAAAGTGGCACTTTTATAAATAATTTTAAATTTCCATTTGATTTTTAACTTACACTTGGTTTTTTCTTTTCAGTATAGCTACAAATTTGTTGCAATTGACTGCTGCAAGTAAAATCTGTTGTTACAGTTTTGAAAAATGATATATTATTTTTTTGAGACTATTATAAATAATCTCAACTTCAAGAGAATGTTTTACTTATACCAATATCATGTGAACTTTAACCTGAAATTGATGGGTAAATTTATTCCGTAGTGCTTTGGAGAGGAGTGGGCAACAGCTGATTTGACCAAAGATGGTGATTCCCCATCTCTAGGATTTTTAGGGAAATGAGAGAATCCCTCAGAGCACTACCCACAGTAGCATGGCAGGAACAATGAGTTTAATATGATGAATAGCAGAATCCTTGCCCCCTTCCATTTTCAACAGCAAAAGAAGAGTCATGTTCATGGTATTCAGTGGCTTCTTTTTGTACTACTGATGTTGCCAAGCATCAACATTATATAGTTTGGGTTTTCTTCTGTCAACACCCCTCCCCCAGTTTGATTCTTTGTTCTGGCCTGGAGGCACGTCTTCTCAGACAAGCTATTAACAAAGCTCAGTTTAATTTTTTTTTCTTCCCCATTAGATTTCAAGTGATGCAGGTTTTGATAATGTGGAGCCCATCAATCACATTTTTCGTTAATTCTAGTAGAAAAATTAACCTGCATCTCCCCATATTTAGTATTTTGGGGACACGTCATTTAGTTTTTGTCAGTGTGATTTGACTTGTGTTTGTGATAGACTGAAGTCCAAATTATGAAAAAATTATGCTTATTTTTGTTGAAGGTAAAAAATACAGTCCCAAGAAATCTGCTGGGACTGTTGCCTTTGCAGAACCTTGGTTGTAGACAGGTTAACTCCAGCGTTCCCAGGTTCTATACTTTATAGGATCTAGTGTATAGCACTTTTTATTTACTTATTTTTTAAAGTTTTATTTATTTACCTTTTTAGTAATCTTTATACTCTACGTGGGGCTCGAACTCAGAGCCACGAGATCGAGTCACATGCACTTCTGACTGAGCCAGCCCGGCACCCCTGTTGTATAGTACTTTTTAGCCTATCTACCCCTGCAGGGTCCTGGTAGGCAAGCCAGTCGTTTGTCTGTGAGTTTCTGGGGACCACTCTAGCCCAACTGCACACTTCTTGGGAGGGGAAATTTTGTGGATAGTGTTTCTTTGGATCCCGGGGGTTATGGGTTAGAGTAGCGTGGGTCCACACTCCTTTGGGTGTCCCCACCAGCAGTGGAACACTTGTGTTCATGTAGGCTCTCTTGCCAACTGTCCATACTAGGGAGCAGTACTCGTTTCCTGGGCCAGTCATTATGGTACCACGTACGTTCTGACTCAAATTCCTTTTCCTCCCCACTCATCCTGCTCTATAGATGCTAACCCTACCCCACGACCTTCCTCCTTCCCCTGGAAAAAGGAGCAAAAACAAAAGAACCATTGCTGAAATGAAACTTGATTTAAAACCAGGCCAGAAAACCTTGGGCTTTCTTAATAGAAGCTCTGCCTTCCTTTCACCCTTCACCTTCTTCTAATTAAATTAGATATCATAAAAATTCAGGTACTAAAACATTGAATTCATTTAGACACTAAAACTAATGATTGTATTTTCTCCCAGTTTTTATTTCAATGTGCTTGGATTTTTTTGTCTTCTCTTTTTGAGAGAGAGGAGAGCAGGGAAAGGGAGGGGGACGCTTAACCAACCGAACCACCCAGGTGCCCCTGTGCTTTGATATTCTTAAATCAGATGTCAGATAGTCTTTTGTTGGCTAATAATCGTTTTTATTTATTGAGCATTTATGCATCAGGTACTGGTAAGTAATTTAAGCATTTCACTTAATGTTCACAAGTGCCTTAATAGGTGTGATCCCCATTTTATAATGAGAAATCTAAGGCTCAAAGCAGTCTTCAGGTTGAGGGGTGCCTGGGTAGCTCCATCGGTTAAGTGTCTAATTCTTGGTTTTGGCTTGGGTCATGATCACGCGGTTTCGTGGGTCCGAGCCCCCACATTGGGCTCTGTGCTAGCAGCGTGGAACCTGCTTGGGACTCTCTCTCTCTCTGTCCCTCTCTTGCTGCCCCTCCCCTACTCCTGCTATCTCTGTCTCTTTCAAAAATAAATAAACTTAAAATTAAAAAAAAAAATCTTTAAAAAAAGCCTTGAAGTTGAATATCTAGGTCGTAAGTGAAAGCTGGGCATTAAGTCTAGATCTGGTGTACTCCAAACCTTCCACTCTTCAAACCATTATGCTAACAAGTAGTTATATTATCGTGGATTGAAGATGTTTTCCAAGAACCAGCTCTCTTTTGACATCTCCGTTATAAGCCAGAGACTATACTGTAATGAGAAATAGATATGTTAGTAGATATAATAGCTCTTTTTTAGACTTTAATTGCGTGGCATTGATATGCTTACCTGTATTTTCCTCCTTTTCGTTTGTGAACATATGATGTGCTTCCTTCTCACTCCTCAATTTTCTCACCTTTAAATTGGGTTTCAGAAGCGCAACAGACCCTTCGCATGATGCAGATAGGTTCTGGTTGATTGTCCCTCTCTACTCCACGTGGATTGGCCAAGGCTGTGATATGGAACTTGTATATACATAATTTTTTCTTCACCCCTTTCCAACAGACCTGCAAATTCCAGCATGAATGCAATGAACTTTGGGGCATAATTAGGGCTATTGTCTTGATATATACACCTCTAGAGTTGGTGGTAATCAGATTGTTGCTGTATTGTTACATTTGGAAGTTTGTAAGTGAAGGTGAATGTTTGTTTTATTGGCTTACTTTTTTGTTGCATCATAGCCTGCTCTGTATTTCCTCAAGTACAGAGAAGCTGTTTATATGTTCAGGTATTCTATTGCAGATTATTTTGAAGAACTCCTCATTTTCCTTTCCCATTTAAAAATATGTCTTGTTGGTGGCCCAAATGCAGTCTTTACTAGAAGAGGGGGAAAAACATCCATGGTTTTTCTTTCCTTTTTTTCTTCATTGCTTGCTTGCTTGCTTGCTTTATGCATCCATCCACCCACCTATCTGGTAGGTATTTCTGTCTTTGGACTCGGGTATTTAAGCATTCGCTTCTGCCAAGATATCAGTATTGTTTTTAATTGCTAATTGTTGAGTATTTCTTTTGGACAGGAGTTGGTTTCCTCATCTCCTGTTTTGCATTATTCATGTTTACAAACTGTGACACGGTATATTGTATATGCTACACCGGACTTCGTAAACAGAAGTAGTATTGTGTGGCAAAATAAGGCATCACCTCAGATTCCTAGGAGGACTTGTACTTGATAGCATGCTTTGTTTTTGCTTATTTCATGTATGTCCAGAGAAGGGAATGATGGGAAAGGTTAATTTGTGTGTGACTAATAATACTACTTACATGAAGAAAGGGCAATAAAATTCAACATCCCCTCCCCTTTTTTTTGTTCTCAGGATCAAAATACTTGCTGAACAGTGGAGTCAGAGACCAATAAAAATAAGCTCCTACTTGAACGTCATTTGACTGGTTAGCCAGGTAATTCAGTTTTACTTTGACTCAATCCTTTGTAATTTTGTCTTTATCCTGTGAAGATACCCATTTCCTTTCATTTATTATTTAATCTTAAACTCGTGTTACATGTTTTTATCTTTAACGATAGTATGAGTTGACTGAATGGTCTTAAAATGAGCGAGTGAGTATATGTGTATATTCATATATATATGTGTATATATACAAACGTAACTTTTTTAGGGAGGCAGGGAACTATGTGTTATGGTTCAACATGCCCACTTTCCCTTCTGTGTGTATATTTCAATGGTGTGTGTTCAAAATCTGAATAAATTCCACTTATTTTTAATATTTCACCTTGTGAGGACTAGTTTCCCCAGTTTGCGTGTGCTGACATATAATAACTCTTTTCCTAACTCCTGTTGCACTAGAATAGGAGAAATGAGAATAGAAAAAGGTGTCTGATAGCCAAGAAAGCAGTTATGCTTTGCTTAGCTAGTTACATTTCTTTTTGTTAGTAATACCATCATTCTTATGGTTAGCTCCGCTTGAAATCTGAGTCATCTTTGGCTCCTCCCTGCCCCCAACCTGATCCATTTAGTAATTTAGTAAACGCGCGATGTCTGGTGTTCTATTTTCATGTCTTCTGTACTTGTGCCACTTTCTGCTAGTATCTTAACTTCCCAGGCCAAGACCCCATAATTTCAGGCTTGTATTTGTTCACATGTCTCTTTATTCCCTCTTATCTACTGTTTCTAGCACTTGAAATTTTGCTTACACAATTTCCTTACGTACGTCCCTTTTAATTAAGTCTCTGCTATGCTCTAAGCTTTGTGCTGCCATTCCCTGGCTTACGGAAAGAAAAGTACAAACTCCCTTCGCTGACATTTGAAACAGTTCTTTATCTGGGAATCTAGCTAAGCCTCCATCCAGTCTCTGCTCTTGCTATTTCCCCACAAAATCCTTTCATCAATTATGATATATATACATTATATTCTGAATATAGTAGATAACTATCTCCGTAGTATTTATGTTAAAAAAAACCCCTTTTATTTGGAAGTTATTCTAGTAACTTCTGTAAGTTGGAAATTGAGTATAAAAGGACATCTAAATGTCCTCTAGCCACATTTGCTCACTTGTTTATTATTTGCATCTGTGTGTGCTGTCACTCCTTCCCACTCTCTCTACTCAGGTAGAGTTCTTTTCTGAATTATTTGAGGGGAAGTTACATATATTGAGCTTCTTTCTGCTAACACTTTGGTATTTCCTAAGAATAGGGTCATTCTCTTATATAACTATTGTACACTTATCAACTTTGTAAATGGACGCTGACACAAATGTATGGTCTGTCTTCCAGTCTGATCAGTTGACCTTAATAAAGTCTGTTAACAGCATTTCCCTTGCTTCCTGTACAGAATCCAATCTGGGGTCAGGTGTTGTACTTAGTTATTATTTCTCTTTAGCCTCCTTTTTCCCGGAATCTTTCCATAGCCTTTCTTTGTCTTTTATGACATTGACATTTTTGAAGAACACAACCCTTCCCCCTTTTAATAGAATAGTCTTCATTTTATGTTTGTCGTCAGTTGCCTTGTGATTAGATTGAGGCTATGCATTCTTGGCTGGAATACTGTATAGGTGATGTGATATCCTGAGAAAGGTGCACAACTTTTGGAGGCACATGATGTCTTTTGCCCCTTATTCTGATGTTAATATTGATTACTTGGCCAAGATGTTGCCAGATTTCTCCACTGTATAGTTTATTTTCCTTCTTTTGCAAGCAATAAGCATTTTATGGGGAGACAGTGCAAGTATGTTTCTCATCACAGTTTGCCCTAGATTTAGCATTCATTGATGATTCTTATCTGATCGAATTTTTCACTGTGAGGTTCCAAAATGGTTATTTTCTGATTCCAGTATTCCCTTCCTACCACCAGTCAGCCCTTGACATTAATGTGTAATCACAAGCCCTGTATATCAGTTTGGACTCATGGATTCCTAGGTTTTGAATTGGTAAATTCATTACCTAATTATTTTGGTTCTCCAGTTGTCCTAGGTTTGGAAAGTGGAACTCTTTTAATCAGTCTCTGTGTCCTTGTGGGGAATAGTATTAGAGAGCTAGTAAAATACACATGTTTATACACACATACCTGTATACATAAACATATTTGCACATAAACACATTCATTGTAACATGCATATACATGGGTTAGAAATCGTGACTTTATATCAGTATGTCCAGCTTCACTACCTATCTACAGGGCTCTTTGCACTTATCTTTTCACATTTTTATGTCCCTTTTTTATGCCATGAGAACCTTGGCTCCCAACATTGTCGGTGCATTTACTCATTCGCTCTGTCCTACATACTACATCTAAAATACTTTCAGAATTACTTTGCCCATTTCACCACAGTAAACAAACTTACTTCATGTGAGCGGGCAATTTATATGTAGTTCTTCACTTGCTCATAACCCTCTTGCCCAAGACTGAGAATAAATAAATAAATACTGTATTCTTAAATTGCTTGAATCAGCTCTCCTTTCTCCCTCCCCTCCCCCCTCCTCCCCCCCCCCCCCCTCCCCTCCCCTCCCCTCACCTCCCCTCCCTACTTTTACTTCCTGCTCTTTCTTTCTGCATAAGGTAGTTAGGGTATTCGTTCGAAATAAAATCAGGTTCATTTATTTGTTTGAGTTTCAGGGTTTTGTTAATGCTCATTCTCATTCTCATTCTGATTGTCTATTATTTTTATTTTTCCTTTACTTTTACTTATGCTTTTTAATATTTCACCTTGTGAGGACTAGTTATAATATACTAGCAGAAGTATATTTATACTTCTGTCTGTCTGTCTGTCTGTCTGTTTCTCTCTCTCTAATTAGGCCTCACACACAGTGCGGAGCCCAATGTGGACTTAACTCACAACCCTGAGATCAAGACCTGAGCTGAGATCAAGAGTCTGATGCTTAGTTGATGGAGCCACCCAGGCACTCCTGATGGGATTTATTTTTTGAATTTGTAGAAAACGAACATGGTTTCAAAAGTTAAAATTATACAGAAGATACACTTCCCTTCTGTATTTTTTCCATCCCATTTCCCTCATTTCTCATAGGTAACCAACCTCACTGTTTTGAGTTCAGCCTTCCCTGCATTTCTTTTGGTAATCACCAGCAGATACATGTTATTTTCTTTTTACTTTTTGTTTACACAAAAATTGTAGCATGTTGCACATACTGTTTTGTGCTTTGCTGTATTTTTTTTTTTTTAATTTAAACAGGATAAAATAAAATTTAATAGGCATACATACTGGGAATCCACACAGACGTAGAATTCTCTGTATTTTGCTGTTTTCATTTATTAATATCTCCTGGAAATAGGCCATATCACATCAAAGGGATCTTTCCCATTCATTTGTAAAAATCGTGGTAAAATTTAGGGATGCCTGGCTGGCTCAGTTGGTGGAGTGTGCAACTCTCTTTTTTTTTTTTTTTTTGAAGTTCATTTATTTTGATCAAGAGAGCATGTACTCGCATGCAGGGGAGGGGCAGAGAGAGAGAGAGGGTGAGAGAGAATGCCAAGCAGAGTCCCCACTGTCAGAGCCCTTGACAGATTGACACGGGGCTCAATTTCACACCGTGAGATCGTGACCTGAGCTGAAATCAAAAGCTGGCTGCTTAACCAATTGAGTCACCCAAGTGCCCCAGGGCACCTCTTGATCTTAGCGTTGTGAGTTCAAGCCCCATGTTAGGCCTAGAGCTTACTTAAAAAAGTGGTTAAATGTATATAAAACTTAAAATAGCCATTTAATGCATTAAATACATTCACATTCTTTTGTGACCATCATGCCATTCACTTCCAGAACATTTTTCATCTTTCTAGAATGAAACTCTATACTCTTTTTTTTTTTTTTTTATTTTTTTTTTCAACATTTTTTATTTTTTTTTGGGACAGAGAGAGACAGAGCATGAACGGGGGAGGGGCAGAGAGAGAGGGAGACACAGAATCGGAAACAGGCTCCAGGCTCCGAGCCATCAGCCCAGAGCCCGACGCGGGGCTTGAACTCACGGACCGCGAGATCGTGACCTGGCTGAAGTCAGACGCTTAACCGACTGCGCCACCCAGGCGCCCCGAAACTCTATACTCTTTAGAGTGATAATTCCTTCTCCCTCCCCCAGCCCCTGTCTCATCTATTTTTTACATAGTTTTCATTACATGCATATTGCATAGTTTATTTAGCAGCATCCTATGTATAGGTATATAGGTTGTTTCCAGTATTTTGTGATGAAAATAATGCTGTAGTGGGTAACTTTGTGAATATACATTTTTGTGTTTTGGGAATGTACCTTCATGATTGATGAGTTCTTAGAGGTGAGACTGCTGGGTTAAAGGGTAAATGTGTATGTTGTTTTTGTTAGATATCATTAAATCACAGTGAGTCCATAAGGATTACACCATTTGAAATTCCAACGAGCAGGGTGGGAGAGCCTATTGTGTTTCTCCATAGTCACACTGTAAAAGCCCTTTCACTTCACAGGGTATAGTTTTTAGATGCATCCACATCAATGCATGTAGCAGTAGTTTTTTTAAATTTCTGAGTAGTATTCTATTGTGGGAATATACCACAACTTTTAGTTTCTGGTTTTTGGCTATTATGATGAATAAAGTTGCTGTGAACATTCAAGTACAGGTCTCTGCATACATTCCCCCCCCTCCCCCTTGAGTAAATAGAATTGCAGGGTCTTAATGTCAAGTGTATGCTTAGCCTATCTATTTGTTTTTGTTTAAGTTTTTTTGAGAGGACAAGTATAAGCAGGGGAGGGGCAGAGGGAGAGAGAATCTCAGGCAGACTCCATGCCCAGCCCTGAACCAAATGAGGGGCTCGACTCCATCACCCTGAAATCATGACCTGAGCTGAAATCAAGAGTCAGATGCTCAACCCTCTGAGCCACCCACGCACCCCTCAATTTTTCATTTCAATTCTAATTAGAAGACATAGCTTTTATTTATTTGTTTTTTTTGTTTCAATTTTTAATTTAAATTCTAGTTAAGTGTATGCTTACCTTTATAAGAAAATGTGAAACTCTTCTGAAGTGACTATACCCCTTTTATTGCACCTGCAAGGTAAAAGTTAAGTTTGTATCGTTCCTATTGGGTATTTTCACTTATTAAATTTCAACCATTTTAATGGGATTGGTAGTGTTATTGCATTGTGGCTTTAATTTGCATTTCCATGATGAGTAATGATAGAATAGTTTCTCATTAACCACATTTATCTCTTCTTTTATAAGGTGTCTATTTAAATGTTTTGCCCATTTTTAAAAATTGGGCAGTTTGTTTTCTTATTGTAAAGTTTAAAAAGAATATATATTCTGGCTACAAATTTTTACCAGATACCTTTTAAGGGTAATTTCATCTTTTTTTTGTCCTTCCTTTTTATTTTCTTAATTTTTTGGAAGTACAGGCATTTTGAATTTTCAAGTACAATTTATCAGATTTTTCTTTTGTGATTAGTGCTTTTTGATGTATTAAGAGATCTTTGCCTCCCCATAGGTTATGAAGATCTTCTCTTCTGTTTTCTTGTAGAAGTTTTTATACTTTTAGCTTTTATATATAGGTCTGTGATTCATTTTGATTTAATTTTTGTGTATGGTGTGAAGAAAGGATTGAAGATCAATTTTTAAAATGTGGATATTCTGTTCCAGAGCTGTTTATTGGAAAGATTAACCTTTTTCCATTGTATTGTCTTGGTAACTTAATCAACTGCCTGTATACATGAGGATCTTGTTCTGGTCTTTTTTCCCTTCCACTGATCAATCCTTATGCCCACATACATTGTCCTGATTACTATAGCTTTTATAGTAAGGTCTGAAAGTAAGTAATGTGAAATTTTCAACTTCTTTTTTGGTGGTGATTGCTTTGGCTAATCCACGGCTTTTGCATTTTGATACTAATTTCAGAATCAGTGTGTGAATCCCTACAATTTTTCAATCACTCTGAGAAACTGCCCTGCAGAATTTGGCTTGCTGGGACATCCTGAATTCTGGTCATTGTCTTGTCAATTCAAGATTGCTGGGCTCTTTTTGGGTCCCTCTTTCTGTGCTGTGATGTGGAAATTGCTTTCTAGCAGAAAAGACTGGGTACTAGCAGTTGCCCCTTTCTCCTCAAATGTTTCCCTAATCTCCGGGACAACAGTTTTTCACTGCCTGTTCTCTGATATCTGAATATAGTTTGTTCTTATGATTTGTCTTGTTCACAGTAGGATGAGAGTTTGTTACTCTCTCGAATTAAAGCAGAAGTCCCATAGCTGATTCTTGAGTTCATTAAAAAAAGGCTCTCCTCATGCTTTGGCTGAGTTACAGTGTTTTTTTTTTTTTTTTTTTTTTTTTTTATGTGTGTTGTAAAATTTTTTTTTTTTTTAAATTTTTTTTTGCGTTTTTTTTACA